>NC_082674.1:18453586-18761956 GCF_025265405.1 Mesoplodon densirostris | reverse complement strand
GTATTTTATGAGAGTGCCATTTCTTTTCCAGAGTTCTTGTAGTCTCCCAAAATGCATCTCATAACACTTAAGTAGTCTGTAAAGGTGAAAGAACTACATTGGTTCCATTTATAAATTATTCAGAATACTGTAGTTTGTCAATTTCCTTGGACAATCTGTGTTATTTGATGGATATCTTATTAGTTTTTGCCACTTGATTTTTAAACCAGTTTTTCTTAGCTTTGGTAGCACATTAATATTAAAGGACTTTTTAATCCTCATAATCTTTGTGATTTTTTTTTTAAAACAGATATAGAAACTCTGATTTTAGATGATAGTGAAGATGAGAATGCTTTATCAATTTTCGAGACCAGTTGTCACTCAGGATCACCAAAGAAACAGTCATCAGCTGCTGCTGTACATAAACCTTACCTTCATTTTACAATGTAAGCAATTTATATCATTGATTTCAATTTATATTGAAATTTCTTTCAATTTAGAGTGATTTTTACTACTTTATAGTTAGAATTACCGTATATTTTTACTTATGGTTGTAACCTGGAAGACTTTGTTTTTCTGTTGTTTGGACAAAATTCTGGAAAACTTTACTGTGTCTATGTTTTTGTGTGGTAATAAATTAGTTTATTGGTCAACTCAAGATATTTTTTCCTAAAATGATTGTGGGATTTTTTTTTTTTTAAGTAGGGTAGAAGGAAGGGTTGCCTTCAGAAAGTAAACCCATGTCCCCAATTTTATTGCTTTTTATTTGAACTAAAGTGGACAGAAATGAAATATTTACCATGATCTAGAATATTTTGATTGTAATAAGTTTCATATGATAATTTAGGACTCTAAGGGTACTAAAGAGGTTTTGAATTAGAAATTGCTCAGTAACTAAACAAGTAACTTTCTGATTCTCCAAAACCTCATTAGTTTACACTTTCCTAATTTAGATTTTATGTTTTTTCTATTTACATTTACCTTTGTCTATATTAAAGCAGCTTTTGCTGTGCACTTCAATGGGTAAACAATTTTAGTGTGAATGTAATTTTAAATTAAGAGACTAAATAGTTTTCAAATACTAACAGGGTCATTACTTGCATTTACATAATTATCATGATAGTTAAAGAACCATAATGCTGCAGTCAAGTAGGTCTGATAGGACTTTTATTAGAAGACACTGGATTGTGTATACTTTTTTTTTTTTGCGGTACGCGGGCCTCTCACTGTTGTGGCCTCTCCCGTTGCGGAGCACAGGCTCCGGACGCGCAGGCTCAGCAGCCATGGCTCACGGGCCCAGCCGCTCCGCAGCATGTGGGATCTTCCCGGACCGGGGCACGAACCCGTGTCCCCTGAATCGGCAGGCGGACTCTCAACCACTGCGCCACTAGGGAAGCCCTGTGTATACTTTTAAGTAATTTTTCTTTAGAGATATTTTGAACAAATTTAAGTCTTTAATCGAAGTTTTTCCCATGTAGATTTTGGTGAAATGTTAATTTGATTATTTGCATTGATAACCCTTCCTTGTTTTTTAGTTTTTGAAATGAGACTAAATTACTTTAATTTACTCTTTAACAGCAAGCTCTTCTATTAGAAACTTTTTTCTTCACTCCAGGGCCTTTCTTTTATGCCCTCTGGGAAGTTTTCTTAAACTGTTTCAGTAATTTTACAGATCTGTTTATTAATGGCTAAGGGAAAACCAAATAATCATTTTTTTCTGACTTTCACCTGGCTAACCTGTGTGCCATGTGTGTGCTGTTTGTTTTGACAATTTTAGTTATTTGAATTGAAATACATAGTAGGAGCTAAGAAACTATCAATTTTTAAATTTTACATTAAGAACATTCTGTTACTGATTTAATGTATATCAGTGGTATGGCTTATTTTGTTTGGCTTAGCCTTTCTCAAGGAATTGGTTTAATTTTAACCTCTTTTACATATGCTTTTCTAGTTCATTGCTTTGACTTTGATTTAATAGTGAGACAGCTATATCCTAGAATGTGCTGTTATTTAAAGATGTTTTGATAAGTTACTTTATTTATTCACTCATACTGCCTTTTTTTTTTTTTTTTTTTTTTTTTTTACCCTGTGCCAGGCATTGTACTAGGTGCTCAAAGTATGAATAAGATATAACATAGTTCTTACTCTGGAAGAGTTCTTGTTCTTGGGGGTGACAAACATTGTGATATGGCTAAAGTGTTATGAAAGCAGAACTAAGAAGCTTCCACAGGGAAGTCCAGGAATGCTTCACAGAAAAAATGGTGACATTTGCTATCCTTTGGAGTATGAAGGTATAGGAGTTAGCATTTGTTGCTCATTACAAACTAGACATGTGGTAGGTATATAAAACTGGGGCTTCGTATATGTTAATACATATAGGCCTCTCAACAGTCATTAGCATTTGTGGTATCATCATTTTATAGATGAGAAAACTGAGATACAAAGAAGTTAAGTAAATTGCCCATGATCATGCTGCTAGTAGGGGGCAGACTTGGTACTGTTTGTTTCCTGGGATCATATTCTTTCTCTTGTACTATGTGGTTTCCAAATTGATTTCTGAGCTTAATAGGTAGATAGGGTTTTTTAGGGTAGGTTGGATGATATGATTTTTCACACTTTCCAAGAAGCATTTACTTTAGAACATACGCCTTTAATGAGGACTACACATGTATTTTGTTGTTGTTGATTTGGTTTGGTTTGGCTTTTTTGTTCGAGCAACATGTGTTAGCATGCAAGATTAATACAAAAAAGATTCTGGACAAGTAGAAAGCATGACTTTAATGCTGGTGTCAGTAGCACTAGCTTGGGCATTGATGGTGGGTTTCTTTTTCTGGGAATAGTTTCCGAAAACAGTGTTTCAACCTTTTATTTAGATTTAAGATGAAATAGAAGTCAAGCTATTTAAGGCCTGTCAATCTGGTAGAGAACCCTTATGATGGAAAATAAGTTTTCTTTCTTATTGTATATTACCATAAGGGGATTAGAAACAGAACTTTTTAAGGTTTTCCAAATGAAAACAGCTTTGTTTTTTCTGATTAGAAAGATGATATACTCTGTAGAAAATTCAAGTAAAAAAGAAGAGCATAAAGAAGAAAGTAAAAATTAAAGCCCAAGCACCTGAAGGTAATATGTGTTAACATTTTGGTGACCACACTTCCATATTCTCTCTATCCATATAGACAGACCCATATATTATCTTATATAAATTATATTCTCCTGTAAGGTTGTTAATGTAACTTGCTTTCCCCCCCCCACTATGTTGGGAATGTTATTTCATGTCAGTATATGTTTAATGTCATTCTTTTAAAATAGCTGCATAGTATTTTTTTTGGATGTTTCATAATTTATATAACCTTACTGATATAAATTGAAATTTCTAGTTTTCCTCTTTTATAAGCAGTGCTGTGATAGACATCTTTCTAAGTATACATCTTTATAACATTTTCTGATTCAGACCTTAAGGTAGATTTTAAAAGCTGATTGCTGTGTCAAAGTGTATATACATTTCAAAATCTGATAGAGATTGTTAAATTGCCTTCCAGAAAGGTTGTACCAGTTTACATTTCATCACTAATGTATGAGAAGGTTATTTTTTCTATTCCCTTGTCATTTCTGAGCACTGTTCATCTTTTAAAATCTTTGCCAACTAGATAGATGAAAATAATATCTTCTTATTTATTTGAATCGTTTGCACTTTCATATATTCATTCACTCATACAGATATTTTGTCAAAGTGCCCATCATGTGCCAGATGTTGTCCTAGGTAACTGGAATATGTCAGTGAACCAAATATACTAGGATCCCTGCCCTTATTCAGCTTACATTTTAGATGGAGACAGACAATAAAACAATCAGTGTGATAGATAAAATGTTAGAAGATAAGTACTATGGGAAAAAATGTAGAGAACACTAAGAAATAAGGGAATCTTTGGGAGTGGGATGAATTGCAGAATATCCCTGGATATACATTTTGGCATATATTTGGCATACTTGCCAAATTTAATTTCAGAAAATTGTACTTTTTTCCATTCTCACTATTCATGAGAATACCAATTTTCCCATCATCTATTTGCTAATAATGGTATTCTAATATTTATCAATCTAACAGATAAATGATGTTTCTCAGTATTTTCATTTGTTTTCATTATTTTTCATCTTTGTTAGTAACTACCAAATCTTTCTCAATCACTCTTGAGCTTTAAACTTTGTCCAGTTGCCTATCACCCTTTGTTGTGTCACAGATCTTTTGGTATATGCTGACTTGTGTCTTTCCTTCTCTTCCCATGAGTCCTATGAGCTACCATCCATTCAGTTTGTCCCAACTAGAATTGGACATCATTCTCAACTCTTTCCTCTTTCTTCCCTTCTATATCTAGTAAATGACCAAGTCCTATGGATTTTTCTTACTAAGTAAGTCTAATTCCAAGCTCTTCCTTCTACCTCCTCTGACACTGTTGTTGTCTATACTGTTATTAACATCTCATGCCTGGGTTATTATAGCAAACTCCTAACTGGTCATCTTTCCTATTGTTTTGCCTTCTTTCAAAACCCTTTCCTATACTGACATGCTGAGTTACAGTTGTCATCCAAAGACATGTGTATGCTTATGTCACTTCCCCTGCTTAAGCATCTTAATGCTTCCTCATTGTCTTCAGTGTACATTCCAACTTTTAACGTGGTTTACAGAACCCTTCATAGCCCTTCACAGTCTGATTCTCCTTCCCCCTTCCACTCCCTTACCCCAGTATCTTTACCTTTACATTACCCTAAAACCTTAAAAGAAGCTGGCTGTAATGAACTATATCCTCTACCCCAAAGGGCCAAGAGGTTTTTTTTAGCCTCTGGTCCTTTGTACATCCTGTTTTTATTTCTTGAAATTCATCCTTTCTGCCTTCGATCTGTTGGGTTTGTGCTTTCATAACACTTTTTCAGGAAAGCCATTTATGAGTCTCTGATAGCACCCTGTACTTAAAGAGTGCTGCTTATTAATCACACTGAAATATAGTAATTTACTTCCTTTTTCCAATAAATGCACTGAGTTATGAGCTCTATGATAACAGTGGTATTGTTGGATAGCACGGGCCAAGGCATTCAACCTAGGAAGCATTCTAAAATTGTTAAATGAATGAACATTTTTTAAGAAGTTATTTATTTCTATCTTCTTCTTGAATTGTCTACATTCTTTGTATAAGAAGGTATTTTTTGGTAAAATACTGTCATACAAGCTCTTTATGCATTAAAGAACCAATCCTGTTAATGGCAAATTTAATTATTTGTCTCATATGAGTGTTTGCCGTTTGGTTCAGATTGTAATTTTTGAGTAACAAAAGTTCTTAGATTTTTATGAATTAAAAATACATGAATCTTTTGTTTTTCTTTGTTTCTGTGTTAGAATTCATTTTGTTTTGTGAAATGAGGATCTGAATCCTCCCTATTTTTTTAATAGATTTATTTATTTAATTAAGTAATTTATTTTTTGGCTGCATTGGGTCTTCGTTGCTCTGCGCAGGCTTTCTCTAGTTGTGGCAAGCAGGGGCTACTCTTCATTTTGGTGCAAGGGCTTCTCATTGTGATGGCTTCTCTTGTTGTGGAGCACAGGCTCTAGGCACGCAGGCTTCAGGAGTTCTGGCATGCAGGCTTCAGTAGTTGTGGCTCTAGAGCGCAGGCTCAGTAGTTGTGGCACACGGGCTTAGTTGCTCCGCGGCATGTGGGATCTTCCCGGACCAGGGATCGAACCCATGTCCCCTGCATTGGCAGGCGGATTCTTAACCACTGCGCCGCCAGGGAAGCCCCCTCCCTATTTTAAAACAATATTTGTGTTATAATTCATGTCTGTTCCATTTATTTTTATGCTTATTATCTTATATAAAATTCTTTCAATTACTATGATTTGTTTCCTGGGCTGCTATTTTCCACTGATCTGTGTTTCTTTTCTTTGGTGTATTCTTCATTCTATTATTCTGTTCTGTAATATGTATCAGTATAAAGTAGGGTGCATCTTAACTTTGTGTTTTAGAACCTGGGCTTTGCAGTTATATGGACACCCAGTTGTATAATCTTATACCTAACCTCTGTTAGCCTTGGGTTCTTTATCTATTTAGTAAGAGGAAACTTATGTATTTCATAGAATTGTTAAGAAAATTAAACAAGAAGTGTGTATGAAGTGCTAGTTACTAAAACAGGTTTAAATGTTCTGAAATTGGAGCTAGCACACTAATCCAAAATTTTCTTGATGTTCTTTTTCTTTAATTAAAAAAATATTTATTTATTTGGCTGCGTCGGGTCTTAGTTGAGGCATGCAGGATCTTTAGTTGCGGCATGCGGGATCTTTTAGTTGTGGCATGCAAACTCTTAGTTGCGGCATGTGAGGTCTAGTTCCTGACCAGGGATGGAACCCAGCCCTCCTGCATTGGGAGTGTGGAGTCTTAGCCACTGGACCACCAGGAAAGTCCCCTTGATGTTCTTACTTGATTATTTTTTTCAGATAATGTTGCAAATAAGTTTTAATTCTCCCCCCCCGCCCCCCCGCTCAAATCTTTTTTGGGATTTTGATTTGCATTTTTAAAATCTATAAAATAAAATACTATAAACCAACCATATGTATATAGTTAACTATAGCTAGGTATAAATGCATAGGAAGAATTGACATCTATATTCAGGCTCATGATGTATTCTATATAGTTTCATACCTCTCTCGTTAAGATTATTTAATATTGTTTATCATTTGTATTTTTGCAGTTGTGAATAGAATCTTCTTTCCTTTTTTATATTGGTTATTGATGGTGTTTAGGAAAATCTTTTGGTTTTTCTATTTCCATCTTCAGTCTTGTTATTTTGCTGATAGACTATGGCAGTCATTAGTTGATTCTCTTGGATTTTCTAGTGTATAATCATATTCTTTACAAGTAACAGTGTTTGTTCAATTTCTTTCCGTTAGTTCCATTTTAAAATTTGCTTTATTCTTATTGCATTGCTTAGAATTTCCTGCATTATCTATAGTGATATTAGATAAACTTTTTTCATTTATCTTTTTAATGGTGCTGTAGAATCTTGAAAATACTAATTGAGTTTGTTTTAATATGTTATCCTAAATTTGCCTTCTCTGGTGTAGGGCTTTAGATGTTGTATATTAGGATAAGAACCGTTAGGTTTTTTTGGCCTAGAAACAAAATTGCTGCCACTGAAGGAGTCCTACTTTTTTTTTTCCTATTTTAAAAACTGTGGTAAAATGTAAAATAGATAGCTAGTGGGAAGCAGCCGCATAGCACAGGGGGAGATCAGCTCGGGGCTTTGTGACCACCTAGAGGGGTGGGATAGGGAGGGTGGGAGGGAGGGAGACGCAAGAGGGAAGAGATATGGGGATATATGTATATGTATAACTGATTCATTTTGTTATAAAGCAGAAATTAACACACCATTGTAAAGCAATTATACTCCAATGAAGATGTTAAAAAAAACTGTGATAAAATATGTATAAAATTTACCATTTTAACCATTAAAAAAAAGAAGTCCTACTTTTTTTTTTTTTTTTTTTTTTTTTTTTTTTGTGGTACGCGGGCCTCTCACTGTTGTGGCCTCTCCCGTTGCGGAGCACAGGCTCCGGACGCGCAGGCTCAGCGGCCATGGCTCACAGACCCAGCCGCTCCGCGGCATGTGGGATATTCCCGGACCGGGGCATGAACCCTTGTCCCCTGCATTGGCAGGCGGACTCTCAACCACTGCGCCACCAGCGAAGCCCCCTACATTTTGAGTAATCTTTAGATGTACCTCTTTGTTGGAGAATTGGAATTCTTAACATTTGACCTGGGATAACTAAATCATACTTACTGTCTGAAGCATTTTCCAAGTTAATATATGTGGTATGATAGGATGAACTTTCTTTTAGGATGGATTTTTATACTTTTATGTCTTGGTATTAATATGGCCAGAGAGATCAATATTTTAAAACTGTAATTATTGAAAAAATGCTTTGCTGTACTCAAAAAGATGAGAGAGGTAAACAAAAGTTCTATTAATTTGGCATTACATTATTTTATGTAAATATTTTCCTAATATTTTATTTTGGTCTTCACAGTGTATGGTTTTGAAATCATTATTATGTCTGATGTGTATTGCAGGTCACCATATCATCAGCCAACCTCTTACAGGCCAAGACTATTGCTGTCTGGAGAACGAGGCTCAGGTCAAACTTCTCACCTTGCTCCAGCACTTTTGCACACTCTAGAAAAATTCTCTGTGCACAGACTAGATCTCCCAGCACTTTATTCAGTTAGTGCCAAAACACCTGAAGAATCATGTGCACAGGTAGGTTTGTACTGTATCAAAGTGCTTCCTGCTTTCTTATTGTTTATATCTTAGTAGTGATTGTAGATAAAATTTTTTCAAAGAACAGTAATATGAATATTAACTTTTTGTTGGTTATTCATTAACATTCTAATATTAAGGCAGAGGATCCTGTTGATTTTTTAAAGTGAGCTCATTGTTTTTCCCATGATACTTCGTTCTTCTCTGAAATTTTAATAATCCAATTTCTTGTATTAAAGGTTCATTTCATTAAACAGTGTAGAAAGGGAGCTTCTTTTTGCCTTTTCTGACCCTTTTTTCAGGGCCTCTTTAGACTTCTGTCTTTAGATCTCTTTAGACAGCCTTATTGTAGTAAGGGAAATGATATCGACTTTGAGAATGCCAGGGTTTAAAATTAATATAGAAAAGTGATAACAATTTTAAAATTATATATTTTGTATCAATAATCAAGTGTGTTTGATATTTGATTTTCAACTACTTTATATTTGCTAGCTTGTGAAGCAAAATTATAGTGGGGCTGTTTATATTTCTTGATGTTTTAATATATAACTGTGAATTTATTATAAGTGTGTCATGTTGGAACTAGGGGCTAAGGGAATAAGTTTTTGAACCAAGAGACCATGTCTTCACCATTCCTGTGTCTCTGACACAGTGCCCAGCTCATAGTAAGTACTCATTAAGTGTTTGAATGTCACTTTCTACTTTGATATTTAGCCTACTTTTAGAGATTAGATGGCTGGAGTAGTAACACTTAAGAGCACTGCACACAGTTTTGTTGTTTTTTCAGTTATAGTTCATAAATATTTAATACATAAACTATCTAATTGAAAACCATTCTGTACCTTGTAGCATGAAATAGATTTTTTTAAACAGTTCATAGTGTCATAGTTTTATTTCTCTTTTATTTACAATTCTTTGGGTATGAACATCCTAGCAGTACTTCACTACTTCTAAAGCCCTATTTAAAGGTTTTTTTCCCAAAACCCATGGCCTGCCTTAAAAACTATATACCAGTAATTTTCTCCAAGTTTTATACATTTAATTTATCCTGGCTGTGAGTGTTTTCCAATAATGTTGATTTATATGTTTGCTCGTATTTTTCCTTTTTAGTGAGACAAAATTATTGCAGCTTTTATGCAAGTAAGAGAATTACTTGGTACCATTATAAAATAAATCCAGGGGACTTACTAGGAAGATATAAATTAGCAAGGTTGACTTCAGAGGAGAGAGTATCTAAATAGATAGTAGTTGTGGAAGAAGAATTGAGTGTCAAAAAGCACTAAATCCAAATAGTTTCACAGGTGAATTCTTTTAATCTTAAAGGATAAGATTATTTTGATGCCAGTTAAACTTTTCCAAAGCATAGAAAAAGAAGGAAAGATGTGAAATCAAAAAAAAGAGTGATGCTAAACCTTTGAAAGAAATGCAAAGAAAATTGTAATCTAATCTCACTTAGACAGTGGTCATAAAGTAAATATTACAAATGGAATCTAGTAGCACATTGAAAGAGTAATATACCATCACTAAGGCATGCAAAATTGATTCAGTTACATGTGAGATATATAAATATTGGAATGAACACACTGGAGTTGTAAATATTTGCCTATGTTATGATTGTAGTATTAACTGAAAACCTGTTAGGGCCAATAAGAGAATTCTGTAAGGCAGACAATTTCAAAGTTAATGTTATAAAATCAATAGTTTTCTTTTATACAAACAATAACAAGTTAGAAATATGGTTGACCCTTGAACAATGCAGGTTTGAACTGCACGGGTCCACTTATACATGGTTATTCTTCAGCAGAAAATACAGTACTACAAGGTCCATGGTTGGTTGAACCTGTGAATGCAGAGAACCTGCAAATCTAGAGGGCCTGACTGTAAATTATACACAGATTAACCCCTGCCTTGTTCAAGGGTCAACTGTGTAATGGAAGAAGTGGTCCCACTTAAAATAGCAACTAGGGCTTCCCTGGTGGCGCAGTGGTTGAGAGTCTGCCTGCCGATGCAGGGGACGTGGGTTCATGCCCCTGTCCGGGAAGATCCCACATGCTGCGGAGCGTCTGGGCCCGTGAGCCATGGCTGCTGAGCCTGCGCTTCCGGATCCTGTGCTCCACAACGGGAGAGGCCACAACAGTGAGAGGTCCGCGTACTGCAAAAATAAATAAATAAATAAAATAGCAACTAAGTTTACCTAGGAATTAACTTAAGCAATTAATTTGCGTGCTGAAAAGTCACTTGAGGACAGTTGAATAAGTGAAAGACACACCTTGTTTTTTTTTTGTTGTTTTGTTTTGTTTTTGCGGTATGCGGGCCTCTCACTGCTGTGGCCTCTCCCGTTGCGGAGCACAGGCTCCGGACGCGCAGGCACAGCGGCCATGGCTCACGGGCCTAGCCTCTCCGCGGCATGTGGGATCTTCCCGGACCGGGGCACGAACCCGCGTCACCTGCATCGGCAGGCGGACTCTCAACCACCGCGCCACCAGGGAAGCCCCCACACCTTGTTTTTAATTACTGTAACTCAGAGTGTAGACTCAAGTCATATTGCACAGATTAAAATCTCAGCTACTTGTGTATTGGTTGTGGCCTTGGACAAGTTGCTTAACCTGTTTGAGCCTTAATTTTCTCGTCTATGAAATGAAGTTAATGATACCACATAAGATTACTGTGATTATTAAAACAAGCTCATCCAATAGTCTTGGCCTACAGTACTCAACAACGATAGCTATCATCATGTTTATCACTACTGCTGCAGCTCCTTTCACAACTAATGGCTGGTAAGACTCAACATTGGATAGCTATGAGTTCTTTTCTAAATTAATCTATAAATTAAATACAATTATAATTATAATTATAATCCCTCCAAATTTAAGAGGAAATGTTTAAAAAAGGCTTTTCGTTTCCTCTAGAAAATAAATATGGGCATAGCAAGGAGAATTCTGGAGAAAAAAGTGTAATGAGGAATCCCTACCAGATGTTTACACATGTAATAGAACTGTGGTA
The DNA here is from genome assembly GCF_025265405.1 of Mesoplodon densirostris. NCBI lineage: Eukaryota > Metazoa > Chordata > Mammalia > Artiodactyla > Ziphiidae > Mesoplodon > Mesoplodon densirostris. The sequence goes on along the minus strand of NC_082674.1, from coordinate 18,750,670 downwards.
ATAAAGTATTTGTACCTGTGCAGGGATAGACAAAACAATAGAACAAAAGTGAGAAATCATGCTTAGGCCTGTGTAGAAATAGAATTTAGTATCTGATGATGTTGAGTATATGATAATGATGATGACATTTGATATCATAGAATAGATGGATTATTTAATAAATAGTCTTAGAAAACTGGCAGGCTCTATGAAGGGAATAAGAAAAAACAAAACTGGATTTCGTACCTTTTTCTTTAGCCCCAAAATAAATTCTAGATTGTCAGTGGAACTATAAAAGTGTTAGGATAATTCACAAGGTCAGTATATTACCTTGGACATGAGAAAGTATTTAATTTCAAAGCAATGAACGGAAGCCAGGAAACATAAAGATAAGAACAAATTTGACTTTATAAAATTTTAAATTACACATGACAAGAAACTTTCTTTAAATAAGATTAATAGACATAACCTGGTAAAAATCTGTATTTGCAACACATGTCAAGGACAAGTTTCCTTACTATACAAAGATATATTAAAATCAGGAAGAAGAAAGAATAACAACCTAATAAAAGAACTGGCAAAATAGGAGCATGACATTTATAGGGAGAAAAAAGTAGCGAAAGCAACCAATAAAAATTTGAAAAGATTCTTTACCTTACTTATAAGTGAAAAAAAAAAAGAAGCATATTAAAGCAGTAAGATGCTATTTTCAAACAACTATCAGGCTTGTAAAAATGAAAAGCTTGATAAACCTAATATTGGAGATATGGGTGCTCATACTTGGTTAGTGGAAATGTAAATTTATTTATTGATTTTGGAGTGTAGTTTGGAACTATCTTTTAAACTTTCAAGTATCTTTTGACCCAGGAATTTTACATTAAAAAACATTTCCTAAGGAAAAAAAAATGTCATGAAGAACCTAGGGGTAAGACAGAAATAAAGACACAGACATACTAGAGAACGGACTTGAGGATATGGGGAGGGGGAAGGGTAAGCTGTGACAAAGTGAGAGAGTGGCATGGACATATATACACTACCAAACGTAAAATAGATAGCTAGTGGGAAGCAGCTGCATAGCATAGGGAGATCAACTTGGGGCTTTGTGACCACCTAGAGGGGTGGGATAGGGAGGGTGGGAGGGAGGGAGACGCAAGAGGGAAGAGATATGGGAACATATGTATATGTATAACTGATTCACTTTGTTATAAAACAGAAAGTAACACACCATTGTAAAGCAATTATACTCCAATAAAGATGTAAAAAAAAAAAGAAAAAAGAAATAAACGCTTGTTGTTCAAAAAAAAGATTTCCTAAAGATATATTAGCTATAAGTATTCACTGCTGAATGTACAAGGTTATTCATCAAAGCATTGTGTGTAGAATTACCAAACAAAATAAGACAAAAAGAAACAAACTAAATGTCCTTTTTATGGTGGACTGGCTAAAATATAGTAACAAAGGAATACTAGGAAGTTGTTAACAAGAATGAGGTAGATTTACATAGGCTGATATGGAAAGGTGAAGGAGGTACTAGTGAAAAAGCAAATTGTAAATCTAAGTATGATCTTCTTCGTGTAAAAAAAAACTTAAAAATATATGTTCATTTTTATATATAAGTAGAAATTTTATCCAAGAATACCCCCCCCAAAATGTTAATAATCGTTGTTTTGGCTTGGGGGAAGGAATTTGGAGGATTTGGGGAATGGATAAACTTTGTCATTTTAGTTTACCCTCTGCTCTATGGTTTAGAATTTTTTGTTTCCTTTTACATGTATACTTGACAGTATCAAACAAACTGAAAGGGCCTCCCTGGTGGCGCAAGTGGTTGAGAGTCCGCCTGCCGATGCAGGGGATACGGGTTCGTGCCCCGGTCTGGGAGGATCCCATATGCCGCGGAGCGGCTGGGCCCGTGAGCCATGGCCGCTGAGCCTGCGCGTCCGGAGCCTGTGCTCCGCAACGGGGGAGGCCACAACAGTGAGAGGCCCGCATACTGCAAAAAAAAAAAAAAAAAAACAAACTGAAAGATAAAATCACTTTGAAAGAGGAACATTCTGTCTATAGTTGTTCCTTATGGCTAATGTGTGTGTATATTCACAAACACAATACTGGCTTAATGTTAGGTAAGGAAATGTGAAGCACTGTAGTAAACTATATGTTGATCTTATTGGAATCCTGGGATTTTTTTTTTTCTCTGAATCCTACTTGGCATCATTGGGCTAAATTTGAATTCTGACTGCATGTTCTTTGGTCTCTTTCACGTATCTTGGCTTTTACTACTTTTCTGTCATGTTGGTGAGGATGGTGGAGAGAAATGTCACTTGGTGGTGGAAAGCAACAAAAACCCTCCATTTTATTGTTTTGGTTGTGTTACATTGCATCTAGTATGTCAAGACATCTCATCTTCTCTGCTTTCACCTATGAGCTTCTGGGTTGGAAGTAGGGCTTATTCTTAAGTGACCACCACCTGGATGTCTAATCTAACCAGGCACTGAGACAGAATTTTGTAGTCATGGTAGCTGAAGCTCAGACTTTCTCTGAACACTGACCAGAGACCATGTAAATTGTCACGGCTAATCCCTGATTGTTTGTATTTTAAGTGCATATTTAAAATTATTTATTATAATATAATATAACATAATACTGACTTTTCTGGAAAATTCTTCAAAAAGAGGCTATTATATAATGAAACTGAGGAATTTTTTCTTAATTTGTAGAGATTGGCAAGCCTGGGTATAAGTAGGTATAAAAGTCCTAGGGAAGAGAGCGCATAAGTCAGGTGCTGAAATGCTGGAAAAATAAAAAACCCCTTCTTTCTATCCTTCTGTTCTGTATTCCCTTTCTTTTCTTCCCTTTTGCTTTACTTCTCTTTGTAGCTAGTCCTTCTATAGGTAGAATCCTCTCTAAATAGATGTGGAATATAAGGGTTTGGTCTGTGGCAAGTTATTCTTCTGTGATTTTCTTTTCCCCTGCCTCTAAAATATGTGATATAAATTAAGTTGGGTATTTAATAGTGTAACATGAACACGAAAGGTAGTTTTAAAGGAAAGAAGTCTTAAATCACCTTTAAAGATGTGTATTTATGTGTGTGATAAGATGGAAAGGGGAGAAGGGCCCTACTTCATATTTCTTTATACCATGGGGACCGTGTTTAAGTCTATGCCATTCTTTAAAACATCCAGGGCCTCCCTGGTGGCGCAGTGGTTGGGAGTCCGCCTGCCGATGCAGGGGACGCGGGTTCGTGCCCCGATCCCGGAGGATCCCACGTGCCGCGGAGCGGCTGGGCCCGCGAGCCATGGCCGCGGGGCCTGTGTGTCCGGAGCCTGTGCTCCGCAACGGGAGAGGCCACAGCAGTGAGAGGCCCGCGTACAGCAAAAAAAAAAAAAAAAAAAAAAAAAAAACATCCACACACAAGCACATATATGACAAAACTTCTGTTTCTTCTTCTAAGTGCCCCAGCTAATATTATGCCCCAGTAATATTATCAGTTGCATGAAAAATGGTAGAGGAGTTAGTGACTGCTGTAGGGTTTTCTCGTTGTTTCTTTCTTACTTTCTTTTTGGTTTAAATGTTTATTTAGTTATTTGACTGCGCCGGGTCTTTAATTGTGGCACGCGGGATCTTTGTTGCTGTGTGTGGGATCTTTTAGTTGTGGCATGCTAACTCTTAAGTTGCGGCATGTGGGATCTAGTTCCCTGACCAGGGGTTGAACCCGGGCCCCCTGCATTGGGAGCGTGGAGTCTTAGCCACTGGACCACCAGGGAAGTCCCTCATTGTTTCTTAAAATTTAATGAGCATGAGAATCTCCTGGGGGTGCTTATTAAAATTTCTGATTCCCTGGCTCCACACCCAGAGATTCTGATTCATGAAATTTGGGATAAGCCCAGAAATCTGCACTTCAAACATGCATCCCAGTTGTTACTATTCTAGGTTTTCAGTAAACCACACTTTGAAATATAGTACTTTAGCTGATCACTGGACAGTAGTTCGACATTTATAACTGAAACAATTGCTAGAGTTCATAAAGTAGCTCTGTGTGTGTATGTGTGTGAGCATGTGTGTATGTATGTTACTGAGCATTTCATAGTCTTCCAAAGGCTCTGGAAGGAGAATGGAAACTGATGTAGCCTGCAAGATTTATGGTTGTCCCAGTAAGTTCACAAGTAATTATTGAACCCTACAACAAGGTCAGAGATGTTAGTATCTGTAGTAAAAGACTTACTCTATTAATACTCTTAAAAAAAGAAAAATAACAACAACTATGAGTCCCCTTACTGACATTTTCATATGTATTCTTTTCTCTCTTGTATTAGTTCTACTGCTGATTTAGGAAAAAAGGGATTGATGAGTGTGTTATAGTTAATCTTTTCATTAATGCAGAGGTATGATCGAATTGATAAATTTAAATATGGTCTGTTCAAAGCTTTGGAGTTTGGGTACTATATGGTGTTACGAGTAATTTCACATGGTCAGTAAGGAATTTTGGGGGGTGAAAATTTTAGTATTTTTTGCTCCCTAGAAAGAAATTGTATCTGGAAATTCTCAGGGGAAATCTCTTTTGGTTATGTGGCATTAAGGAATTAATATACTTACCTGTGTGTATACTTTGGATGCTCTTGTGTTTGTGAAAAAGGATTTCTGGGTTTCTCCATAACAGTCTGTGTATACTTTGGATACTCTTGTGTTTGTGCACGTGGGTACACATCTGTGTTTTACCATAGCACATTTTTTTTGAATTGTAAACAAATTAAATTATCCTGGCCCAAATTGTATCACATTTACTGAAATTATTGACGTTTTTAGCAACGAAAATATCAGGAAAAGAATGTGGGTGTTTTTAATTTTCAAGAAATGTTGATTTGTATTAAATCCATTGTTCAGAAACTCTAGTATAGTTGTGTTTTATAACACGCTGATTTTATATGCTTGTAAAGAAATTGAGCTTTTTATTTCTTGAATCCTGAATCTTCAGATCCCAGACAGTGCCTTCTTTTCACAGAGATGCTCAGTAAATCTTAGGTCAATAGAACCTAAATGGAGTAAGTGACAAATATAATAAAGTTATCAGTAATGGAGACATATTATTTATTTTAACAGTTTTGATAGCATGGTTTAAGGAATTAAACTTATTTAAATAGTGCTTTTTAGTTTTTATAAAAATTGAGAACAAATTTAGCCCCGAAGATTTTTCTTTTACCTGTGTTTTATAATTTTAGTACTGTAACGTGACCAAGACAAATTCTGGAAATTTATTGATGACAAAAAGTTGTTTTTCTCATATAGCCCCTTTTAGGAAAGTGAAAGCTGTACTGGCTTGGAGGTTTCTGCTTCATGTACCTCTGTATTTAAAATTATTCCAGTTTTCAGTTTTTAATGAAAATGGCTTGTTATGGGCTGTATATTCTTCATTTTTTAAAGATACAGTGAATTTTCACGCACTGAACATTTTAATTTGGCATCTAGCGTACTGATTTGAAATTTAGCTTTTGAGATAAGGACCCTTATAAATATAGGTGCAGTTTATATTGTTAGTGCTTCCTTGCATGGATACTTCTAATTTCAGTGGCCTGATTTTTGCCTTTCATATCATTAATATTCAGAGAAAGTAGTTTTTGATATTTTTTAAATAAAGAAACTTAAAAAAAGTTATATAAGGGACTATGATGTCTGGGACAAGAAGAGGCCAGAAATATATTGTTTAAAGAATCAAAATGAACATTCACATACACTGGTGTACGTTCATTTTATTTGTGCAAGAGTGCTGGTCATGTCAGAGGTATTTTGAAACGGTTGGTTCAGTAATTTGGCCTACTGTCTTTTTTTCTCTATAACAGTTTTTCTGTTTTCTACTACACCTTGCACATCCACCAATCCAAGACACCCTGTAGGTGAGTATTTTTCTAGTTATCAAATGGCATCACTTGTTCCCAAGACAGTTGCCGCTTCACTAAAACTAGGCTTTATTTTTCTACTATGAGATATCTGGTTAATTGATTTCACAGAGTGTATCTTATTCCATAACATCAAAAATTACCAGCAAACTTGTGAGGAGCCGATTTTACATTATAGAAAAATCACAATAGGTTTAAACTTTTTTCTGAATTTTTAAATACTATTCTCAGACTTTATTCTTTTTGAAATTTCATTTCAAAAACAGGAGAATTAGGACAGCTTGGCTATTTAAAGAGAATATGAAAGTTTATTTTAATATTCTGAGATAACATGGGGTAAGGAATTAAAAAAGGAAACTTGTTTTAGTAGTATTTTAAAATTTTTCTGGAAATTAAGGATGTTTTCCCTTTAAAGGCTTCAGAGAAAATTTTGAAAATATTCCCTGGCTATTGGTATTGCATATAGTTAGATTAATTCTCAGTCCATGTAATTATATATTCATGGACCAGAAAGGTAGAGCCTTTTTATTTTTCTATATTTGTCTTAGACTTTTTTCCTGGTTTTTTTTTCCCCTCTAGGTTTTCAAATATAATTTCAAAAAGTTACTTATAAAGATACTTTCCTAAAGTCTTTGGAAATAAAAAGATTACTAGAGTATCATTATCATGTTCAGTTTGCTAATTTTGAGAGGTTTGGATGAGAAAAGGAAAGAAATAGAAAAAAAAAACCTTATGTATCTAGTTCAGCCTTGCAGATAAGTTTAAAACACCTACAGTATTGCATTGTTTAACTTCTGGCTCTGTAAAGTTTTTTATTTATTATCACTTAACCTTCTGTTGCTTTGCCCATACTCTGATATTTGCTAGCAGCTAGATGTTCTCAACACATATAGAAAACCTAACCTACAAATACTAGACTGCAAGGCAGTATTTCATTTTTTAAAAAAGGCATGTTGTCTCATCTCTCCCTGGGCATGTGGTAACTTGCATGGCTGAATTAGGGTAGGTAGTTTTGTGAGGTTTCTCAGTAAGCTGTGTAGTTTGTTAGTCTTTTTCATATAATCACCTTTCTCTCCCTGCTGACTTTCCCTAGTTTTATCAGCAACAGGTGTTGGTCAGTGTCTTCCACATACCATGCCTGATTTGGGTGGCATGTAATAAAAAAAAAATTTTTTTTTTTTGGAATCAAATGCCTCTCTTGCCTTTGTGCTCCTGTGTGGTTCCTTCCTTTTGCCAATATTTATGCTTGTTTTTCTCTTATGAATCTTCTACATGAACTTTGGAAAACAGTAATCCTTGGATTTTCAAGATCCAGGATAAGAGGGTGCGTGTTTGCAGAAAAGGTCAAAATTTGAGAGTCCTGAAGGAGTTGTACTGTACAACTGTTCTGGATTGGTGGATATGCAAATATTAAAGGAAGGGAAGGAGCAAATGTTACTTTTGATGTGAGTGATCATAACATCTACATTTCCGATTTGGGGGAAATTTTATTTGAGTATCTTTCATCTGGCTTATTATTAAATTGGCAGTACATTTTATTTTACACAGGTGATTTAAAGCTATATAAAATATAGTATTTAAAAAATTCATGCGAGTGTAGGCTTACTCATTAAAGAAAAACAATCCTTTTGAATTTTAGGAATATTTCTGATAATCCTAATCATTTAAATTATTTGATTCTTATTTCTGTATCTTGTACATTATATAGGTTAATTGAAATGTGTTTAAGAGAAAATAGTAGAGAATTTTAGAAGTAGAGTTCTCAAATTAAATTGAAGAAAGATAGTCATTTTTAACTTTTTCTTACGCTCGTTAAAAGTATTTAAGAGATGTCATAATAATCTGTGAGAATTTGTTGATGGGCTGTTGAGCTGTTGTTGACTTTTATGTAAAGGTCAGTAGTTCTGTTTGACAACTTATTAATAGCCAACCTGGTCTTTATTGGCATGTGTTGGCAGATTGTGACTGAAGCTATGGTTAAGACTCTTTTTAACACCTGAGGGAACTTTATTTTCTATTTTCTGAAGTGGGAGTATCTCATAGCTTTTAGCTAATTTATTTATTGTTCTTTAGAGATTAAGGGTATTTTGTGACTATTTTATAGAAGATTGAATTAAGGTAATGGGAGGTAAACAAGTGGTTCAGCAGGTAGTTCATTAATTTTAAGCTCTAGGGTGGTACATCTTGGTTAAAATATTTATTTAATTCATATGTTGAGTGATTTTAGCCAATGTGCACAAACATGTAAGCTATGTCTCTTTTTCTTCTTTGTGCTTCCTGATAATCACTCTTAAGTGGGTGACATATAGGTACATGCTTATCTCTTTATTTGCAGCATATTTTATAGTGGTGTTTTGCTTTATTTATATGATAGATAGGTGGAACAATTTGATGCCTTTATACTATTAATATATACTGAATAGGAATAATAAAATAACAAAAAAATACTCCTTTTCTTAGGTGGGGTAAGGGTAGATTGAAGCTGTATGTATGGCTTGTGCATCGTATCTTGAACAGCTTAAATACTGGGGCTGAAAGTAATTATAGTAACAGGTCTGACAAATTTAATGTATTTGGGGGTTACTGTGTAGACTTTAGAATAATATCTATTTGAATTTTTAATGCCAGTTCTTTCCTTAATTAGATTTTTCGTGAAGCTCGAAGAACAGTACCTAGTATTGTTTACATGCCTCACATTGGTGATTGGTGGGAAGCTGTCAGTGAAACTGTGAGAGCAACTTTTCTGACTTTGCTACAAGATATACCATCATTTTCACCCATATTTTTATTGTCTACCTCTGAAACCATGTACAGTGAACTGCCTGAAGAGGTAAGAACTCATTAAATATTTATCTTTTCTTATTATATGGTTTTAAAATACTTGACCTTGTAAATTTGACACATTTTAGTTATTATAAAATCAGTACTGTCAAGGTTCATGCCTTGGTTGTACCACTTATTAGCCATGTGACTTAAGTTAGTTAACATTTTAAGTTTCAGTTTCTGTTTTTTGGTATGTATTTTGATATATTTCTCAGTGTTGTGAATTTTGAGATAATTCATGCTTAGACCGGACCTCGACATATATAGTACCTACTGAGAAGATCTTAGCTGTATCATCATCGATGTCATTATAATTATCCTTCTCATTCTTATCATCTGTTAGATTATTTGGTGAGATTTGACCTTTCAGCTCTTTCATTGGTAGCATCACGTTAAGCTGAAGATTATTATGACTGTGCATATTTTTCAAATCTGATATTTAGCGTTTGAATTCAAATCCAACTCAATAGTAGAGTATAAGATAAAAATCACAGTTGTTTCAGAAAAAAATTAATAGATCAACTCATGTGAATGAAATTGATTTTTAAGAAATGATTTTAACATTCTGAGCTTACTGTGTTTTGAAATAATCTCCTTTTGAAATGCTTAGAAATATTTTGCCCAGGCAACACAGTTCTTTTTAAAAATTTACATGTTTCAAATGCTATAATATAAATCTTGATTACGTAGAATTTTATGATTCAGATTTTTTTTTCAAGTTCTTTTGTTCTGTTTTAGCTCTTATTATCTATCTTGTTGCTAAACTGGATTTGTACAACTTACTACTCCTGTAAGAAAATTATATTAAATGTAGACTAGTTCATTTTTTGTTATTCAGAATCTGATATTATTTGGAGACCATTAATCAAAATATTTTTTATCACAGGGAGCAATAAAGTTTAGTGGAAAGATGTATGTAGTAAGAGTCAGAAAAACCTTGGTATTGACTTACTTGTCTTTTGATTTTGGATAAATATTTGAACCTAGAGTAGCTTCAGTTTCCTCACCTATAAAACGTGGATAATAACAGACAGGCTTGTTGGTGTGAGACAATATATGTGAGTTTATTTTGGAAGCTACAGAGCTATAATATGTTTGGTATTATATTAGTATTATAAAGTAAGAATGCACTCAAAATTGATTTAGGAGAGTGGACTGAACCTGGACATAACCTAGGAGCCACTTTTAAAAATTAGATCTCACTGTCAACTACTTTTATTATAATTTTATAAAAAATAAAGAAAATTGGGATAATTAAGGGCTCTAGTTAGGAATATATACTTACCTGAAGTTTCCTTATATTGTTTGAAAAATTTGTAAATAAAAGTCTTACTGAACCTGTCTTGATACACAGCAGTTTTAATTTTGCCTATTCTTGTTGTCTATTTGCATATGTGATTTTATTGTTGGTTTAGTTTTTTAAAAAACTAACATTGCATCTATATATTTTCAATGTTGCTATATTGTTATAATTTTTAGTGGATTCAAAAAGCCTACGGGTGAGTAGGCTTTTTTCATTATTTGTTTACCAATAACCTTAATTAATAGCTAAAATATTAAAAATTTACTAGCATTGAATCCTGAAATTTCAGCCCCCCCCCCCTTTGTCTTCTGTATTCTTTGCCCTTATTATAGCAAATAGCTACTAAAGCTATCATGGATATTCACATTTGTGGGTGAAGATTATGGGGTTTTTCTTAGACTACTGATTACATAACATTTTATACAAATTGTCCTTAGGAAAGCCTCCTCTACCCCCAAAGCTTTCATTTTAATTTCAGCTTTGCCATTAGTATATTGCTTTGTTTAAGTCACAGACTGAAAAAGTAGTGAATAATACTTAGCACGTACTGATAAATATTTGGTAAATGAATGAAAAATATGGAGAGTTGCAGACTGAGTAACTAGGTTAGCAAGGTGCCAGATCTATGGAAGAAAACATGAAGTAGACAGTGGGTAGCAAAAACTAAGTGATTCTAAAAGAAAGAAATAGCCAGTTACTATAGTGTATTTAAGAAAATACAATGGTAAGTTAAAATAGCAGTGAGATACAGATTTTAACCTATGAAATAGGCCAAAAAAAAAGTTGGATAAACTCTCTCCAGGACAGTTCATAATAACAGATTTAAATACATCTATTCATTTTAGCATAGCAATACCATTTATAGGTAAGTAGTTTTTCATAGATAAAAAAGATACAACACAGACAACACAGAAAGTATCGTAGCCTTTCTTCATGGACAAACACAAAGATACAGCACAGGCAACACAAAAAGTACAAGAGTATTTATCATAGCCTTTTTCTTCATCAATTGGAAACTAAATGTCCTAGAGTACGGGATTGATTATAGTGGATTCCTTCCATGAAATACAATGAGACCATTAAAAATATTGATGTAGAAGACATTTAATGTCATGAAAAGATGTTTGAATGTATTGCTGGAAATTGCAGATATTAAATCAATATAGCATTACCTGGGTTTATATAGAAATAATTATATATTAGTGACATAGTCATATATGAAAAACTATGTGTAACTTAATAGAAATGTTAATAGTAATTATCTCTGGGTCTTAAGATTATAGTTATTTTTGTTATCTGTTTTCTAAATCTTCTGTAATAAGTGCTGCTGTTCTCATCAGAAAATAAACTCAGAGATGAAAAGAAAAGGTTCTCTACTCAGTTTTTAAAAACAACACCAAACAAAAAAAATTAGTCATCGTGGGACTAATATTAGGGATACAAAAATGTTTTCTTTTTGTGGGACAGAGTGACAATCTCATCTTTTGGAGCCCTTTTAAAATTCTCTTGTAAATGTGTCTTTGTATAGCTCTCTCTTTTTAATCCCAAAGTAAGATAGTGCATCGGGATATTGAGAAAAACATTAGAACTTCTATTCATTTTTATTTTTCATATTATCTTAAAAACGTGTGTATATGTTTCATAATAGAAATAGTAATGTTAGCAGAATAGTACATTTAAGTAAGTATGTATATACTGGAGGGAGTATTTTTTTAAATTAATTAATTAATTAATTTTTGGCTGCATTGGGTCTTCATTGCTGCGTGCCAGCTTTTCTCTAGTTGCAGAGAACGGGGGCTACTCTTCTTTGCGGTGCACGGTCTTCTCATTGCGGTGGCTTCTCTTGTTGCGGAGCATGGGCTGTAGGTGCTTGGGCTTCAATAGTTGTGATGCACAGGTTTAGTTGCTCCGCGGCGTGTGGAATCTTCCTGGAGCAGGGCTCAAACCCGCGTCCCCTGCATTGGCAGGCGGATTCTTAACCACTGCGCTACCAGGGAAGTCCTTTTTTTTTTTTTTTTAAGTATCATTTATTGAGTTTGATATGCACAAGTGTCGTCTGGAGGTAGTATTTTGAAATTTTTTTTACTGATGAGGTGTTTCATAAAAAAAAAAAAACAACCCATTGGAAATCATTGTTCTAGACCAGCTGTTATCAAAGTGTGATCCAAGGACCCTTGTGGGCCCTACAAGACTTTCAGAGGTTTGTCACATTCCTCTTTTTTGTATTTTGCAACTATTTATCTTCTTGAATATGGGTTTTTTTTCATGTATACCAATCAGAGCAACATTACTGTAACAGATTGAATGCAGAGGCAGAAAATGAGAATCCAGTTGTCCTTTTTTTTTATTATTAATTTATTATTTATTTTTTGGCTGCATTGGGTCTTTGTTTCTTTGCTCCTTGGAGGGAGGAGGTGCTGGGGGGACTACTTTGCATTGCGGTTGCGTGGGCTTCTCGTTGCGGTGGCTTCTCTTGCTTCGGAGCACGGGCTCTACGCGCGCAAGCTTCAGAAGTTGTGGCTCCTGGGCTCTAGAGCGTAGGGTCAATAGTTGTGGCACGCGGCCTTAGTTGCTCCCCCGCATGTGGGATCTTCCCTGACCAGGGCTTGAACCCGTGTCTCCTGCACTGGCAGGCGGATTCTTAACCACTGCTCCACCAGGGAAGCCCCAGTTGTCTTTTATTAAGCCAGACATAAGAGAGATTTGAAGAAATGTAAAACAGTGCCACTTTTCTCACTAAATTTTTTTAATATATATAATGTTTTATATTTTGGAAAAATATGTCTTTCAAAAGAATATATATATATTTTACATTTATTTTATTGAAGTATAGTTGATTTACAGTGTTGTGTTAATTTCTGCTGTACACCAAAGTGATTCAGTTATACATATATACGTTCTTTTTCATATTCTTTTCAATTATGCTTTACCACAGGATATTGAATATAGTTCCCTGTGCTATACAGTAGGACCTTGTTGTTTATACATTCTTTTTTTTTTTAAATAAATTTATTTATTTTATTTATTTATTTTTGGCTGCATCGGGTCTTCATTGCTGCCCGCGGGCCCTCTCTAGTTGTGGCGATCAGGGGCCACTCTTTTTTTTTTTTTTTTTTTCTTTTTGCGGTATGCGGGCCTCTCACTGTTGTGGCCTCTCCCATTGCGGAGCACAGGCTCCGGATGCGCAGGCCCAGCGGCCATGGCTCACGGGCCCAGCCGCTCCGCGGCATATGGGATCCTCCCAGACCGGGGCACGAACCCGTATCCCCTGCATCGGCAGGCGGACTCTTAACCACTGCGCCACCAGGGAGGCCCGATCAGGGGCCACTCTTCGCCGCAATGTGCAGGCTTCTCATTGCAGTGGCCTCTCCTGTTGCGGAGCACGGGCTCCTGTTGTGTGGGCTTCAGTAGTTGTGGCGTGCGAGCTCAGCAGTTGTGGCTTGCGTGCTCTAGAGCGCAGGCTCAGCAGTTGTGGTGCATGGGCTTAGTTGCTCCGCAGCATGTGGGATCTTCCTGAATCAGGGCTCGAACCCATGTCCCCTGCATTGGCAGGTGGACTCTCAATCACTGTGCCACCAGGGAAGCCCTATACATTCTATATGTAATAGTTTTCTTCTACTAATCCCAATCCAACCCTCTCCCTTGGTAATCACAAGTCTGTTCTCTATGTCTATGATTCTGTTTCTGTTTAGTAGATAAGTTCATTAAAAGAATATATATATATATATATATATATATATATATATATATTTTTTTTTTTTTTTTTTTTTTTTTTTTTTTGTGGTACGCGGGCCTCTCACTGCTGTGGCCCCTCCCATTGTGGAGCACAGGCTCCGGGCGTGCAGGCTCAGCGGCCATGGCTCACGGGCCTAGCCGCTCCGCGGCATGTAGGATCTTCCCGGACCAGGGCACGAACCCATGTCCCCTGCATCGGCAGGCGGACTCTCAACCACTGCGCCACCAGGGAAGCCCCAAAAGAATATATTTTTTAATGTTAACATGTAATAGGTTTTAAATGAATACATAATTTGGAAGGTTCTTAGTTTTAATTTTTAGTATATAAATATTGACAGATATAATCCAGAAAAGCAGAAGCTCTTTTGGGTTCTTGAGTAATTTTTAAGAGTTTAATAAAGTGTGGAGAGCAAAATATTTGAGACTCTGACCTAGACCACAAGCTCTTTGAGAGGAGGGGACTGTCTTACTGCCCTTTGCTTCCTGACACAGTGGAATTGCTTAGTAAATGTTTGTTGCATGAAAAAAAAAACTGTTGAATCATCACAAAGGCTTTAAGTAACTCCTGCCTAGCCTCATGCGTCTTTTTTTTTTTTTTTTTGCAAAATTCTAGTGTAAGTAGATTTACTTCTGTGGACCCTGAAGACCTTTTCTGAGAATAGTTGGAGAATTTTAGTTGCTATATATGAGAATTGCAAGTTATTTCTCTTCAGGAGAATTAGAAAAAAGAGGTTGAGCATAGTAAAGAGACTTTTAAACAAGGAAACAGATAAAAGAAATATTTGCAGGAAGGAAAGCAGACTTTGGAATTGCACTTAAATTTCTGAAGAGATTCACAGTATGTACTTTGACATTAAATTATGGGCAGGCTCAGAATGGTATAATTCAATATATTAGAAGTGAATTTTAAAGAAGTATCTCCTCAGCTACACTGATGAAAGTAAAGATTACGTACATTATTTTGTCTTCTCAGTATTTCATGTCATTTTGTGTCTCTCAGTTTATGGTAGGACCTGGGAGGTAAAAATTAGTTAACTTAAGTAGAAACATCAAGTAGGGACATTGAAAACTCAGATAAATGATCATGTATACAAGAGAAATATCTTAGTATTAATTTTTTGGTTGTAAAACAATTTTATGATTTCTTAAAATTTAAGAGGAAGGTGATCCTCCCAAGTTTTTTTTTTTATTAAAAAAGGTATAGTAAATGAACATGAATTATTACTATTTTAAGGTATGTTAAATACTAATGTTTATTTTTACTTGATGGATTGTTTACCTGTTTTGTTTTAAGGAAAGCAAACTTTATTTATGAAAACTATTGTAGATTCATTTCTGACCTCATTTTCCACACCTTTTCTCTTTGAGATTTTGAGGGATTTTTTTTGTTTTTTTGTTTTTGTTTTTTGATTTTGAGTTTCAAACCATGAATTTTGCCCATTACAGAGGTCACATGGACACTACCTCCAAAACTGGGGGCTAACAAGTCTTAACATTTTAATAAATGAGGTAAAACAAAAATATTTGCTAATGAAAGAATTGCTGCTATTTATGCAACTATGTGCCAGGCACTGTGTAGGTTAATCATATATATTATCTAACATATGTTCTTAAACTGTTCCGTGAGAAAAGTATTACTTTCCCATTTGACAGATGAAGAAACTGAGGCTAACAGGGGTAAAGTAACTCGCCTAGGGTCTTACAGCTAGTGGCAGAGCAAGGATTTGAACCCAGGTTTGTCTGATTCCAAAGGCTATGCACTTATAATGCCCGGTACTCTCTAAAACTACAGAGAGACAGTTTTTGCATATTGTGATGATTAGGCTGATGAGTGGTTAGGGAAATGGAGTTTTGTATTCATCAAGTTAAGATCATTGTTCATTCATCGAAAATGTATTGCCTATTCTGTGCAATGTAATATAATTTATTTAAGAGAGTGTCTGTTTTCTTCACTCTTCCATTCACAGTGTCTAACTGCCTAACACAGTTTCTACACACACACACAATACTCACACATAGATGCATGTATACACGTACATATTTCTAGTACAGTATCTTCATTGAATGAAATAAAATAGGCGAAAATTCAGATAGCCACTGTTCTCCAAGAATTTAAAGTTTAGAGGGAAGGGAGACCTGGAAAAAACAATATAGTAGGAGAAGTGCTATAATAGTAGAATATATAAAAGCATGATCCATAAAAGAAAAAATTGATATGGTAAACTTTGTCAAAATTAAAACCTTTTATTCTTTAAAAGACACCATCAAGAAAATGAAAAAAAAAAACAACAAATCACGGACTGGGAGAAAATATTTCAAATATATCAAATCACATATCTGGTAACACTTATATCCAGAATGTATTAAAACTCTTTCAGCATAATAATAAGACTGAGTCAAATGATTTTCGATAAGTGTGAATACCATTCATCAGGAAAAACATGTTCCTTTCAACAAATGGTGCTGGAAAACTGGATGTTCACATACAAAAGAAATGAAGTTCGACTTTTTTCTTACACAGTATGCAAAAATTAACTCCAAATGGATTGAAGAACTAAACATAAGACCTAAAACTATAGGGACTTCCCTGGTGGCGCAGTGGTTAAGAATCCGCCTGCCAATGCAGGGGACACAGGTTCGAGCCCAGGTCTGGGAAGATCCCACGTGCCACGGCGCAACTAAGCCCACGAGCCACAACTACAGAGCCCGTGTGCCACAACTACTGGAGCCCATGTTCCTAGAGCCCATGCTCCACAACAAGAGAAGCCACCGCAATGAGAAGCCTGCGCACCACAACAAAGAGTAGCCCCCACTCGCTGCAACTGGAGAAAACCCATGCACAGCAACGAAGACCCAGCACAGCCAAAAAGAAATAAATTAATTAATAAAAAAAAAGAAGACCTAAAACTATAAAACCCTTAGGAAAAAACATAGGGGAAAAGCTCCATGACATTGGATTCGGCAATGATTTCTTGGATGAGACACCAAAACAGGAAAAAATAGATAAATTGGACTTCATCAAAAATAAAACTATTAATAGATTGAAAAGACAATACACTGAAGGGGAGAAAATATTTGCAAATCATATGTCTGATAAGGGGTTGATACCCAGAGTGTATAAAGAACTCCTACAACTCAGCAACAGAGAAAACCCCAAACAGCTAGTTCAAAAATGGGCAAAGTACTTAAATAGATTTTCTCCAAAGATGATACTCAAATGGCAATAAAGCACATGAAAAGATGCTGAACATCACTAATCATTATGGAAATACAAATCAAAGCCACAATTAGATACCACTTTATACCCAATAGGATGGCTACTGTCATAGAAACAGAAAATAACAAGTGTTGGTTAGGATGTGAGGGAATTGGATCCCTTCTGCATTGCTGATGGAAATATAAAATTGTGCAGCCTCTGTTGAAAATAAATGGTTTGGTGTGGTGATTTCTTAAAGAATTAAACAAAATTACCATATGATCCAGCAATTGTACTTCTGGTTATATACCCAAAAGAAGTGAAAGCAGGGATTCAAACAGATGTTTGTATACCCATGTTCTTAGCAGCATTACTCACAGTAGCCAAAAGGTAGAAAACAACAGATGAATGGATAAACATAATGTGGCATATACATACAGTGTAACATTATTTAGCTTTAAAAAAGAAGGAAATTTTGACACATTCTACAACAAGAGTAACTACAGCATGGGTAAATCTTAGGACATTATACTAAGTGAAATAAGCCAGTCACAAAAGGACAAATATTGTATGATTCCTCTTATACAGGGTTCCTAGAGTAGTCAGATTCTTAGAGGTAGAAAGTAGATGGTGGTTGACAGGACCTGGGGAAAGGGAGAGTGTACGGAGTTAATGTTTAATGGGTAGAGTTTCATTTGGGGAGGATGAAAAAGGTTTGAAGGTAGATAGGTAGTGATGACTGCACAACCATGGGAATACACTTAATGCAACAGGCTGTACAATTTAAAAATGTTAAAATGGCAGATTTTTTTAATGACCATTTTACCACAAATTTAAAAAGAAAACTACAATTTAAAAATGGGCTAGTGGGCCTCCCTGGTGGCGCAAGTGGTTGAGAGTCCGCCTGCCGATGCAGGGGATGCGGGTTCGTGCCCTGGTCTGGGAGGATCCCATGTGCCGCGGAGCGGCTGGGCCCGTGAGCCATGGCCGCTGAGCCTGCGCGTCCGGAGCCTGTGCTCCGCAACGGGGGAGGCCACAACAGTGAGAGGCCCGCATACCGCAAAAAAAAAAAAAAAAAAAAAAAAAAAAAAAAAAAAAAAAAAAAAAAAAATAAAAATGGGCTAAAGAGTTGAATAGGCATTTTACCAAAGAGTATATATATTCTTAGGGTAATAAACATGAGAAAAGATTCTCAATATCATTAGTCATTCAGGAATGAGATACCACTGCACACCCAACTAGGATAGCTATCATCACAAAGACAGCACCAAGTGTTGACAAGAATGTAGGAAACTTGAATCCTTGTGTATTGCTGGTGGAATTGTAAAATGGTATAGCCACTCTGGAAAAGTTAGCAGTTCTTAAGGTGTTAGACATAAACTTATGATACGACTCAGCATTTCCACTCCTAGGTAACTACTCCAGAGAAATATAAACGTATGTTCACACAAAAACTTGTATGCCAGTGTTCCTACTAGTATTATTCATCATGGTGGAAATAACCCAAGTATTTATTAATTGGTGATTGGCAAAACAAAATGTCGTGTATATATACATAGAGTGAAATGTGATTCAGCAGTAAGTGGAGTGAACTACTGATACGTTCTCCAGTGTGGGTGAGCCTCAATATATTATGCTAAAAGTGAGAGAAACTAGACACAAAAGACTACCAATTCTATGATATGCAATTTCTAGAAGAGACACATTTCTGGACACAGAAACCAAATCATTGGTTGTCAGCTGGGAGTGTAAGTGTGGATGGACTGCAAATGGCCACAAGGGAACTTTTTGGAGGTAATGGAAATATTCTAAAACTGACCTGTGATGGTTGCACAGCTGAATTAACTTACTAAAAATTATTGAACTTAAAAAAAGTTTAATGAGAGATAGTAGAAGGTATGTCTAAGTTTATCTGGGAAAGTCAGGGAAAGCATCACCCAGAAAGCACTGGCTTGAGTGGAGAGTTAAAAACAAAAAAAACAAAAAAAACAAAAAACAGTTTAGGAAAGAGTGAATAGCATCTGTAAAGACTGTTGTGAACCAGTGTGAAAGAGAACATGATTCGTTCAGGGAATTATATGAGGTTTGTCTTGTTGCAGTATGAAGTTTGAGGCTGGGAATGTCAGAAGATAGGAGTGAATTTAAAGAAAAACAAGCTGTTGGTAATAATCAGGAAGGCTGATATCAGGGGGATTATTGTAGACTTGCTCTTGGTATGCTTTTACATTTACCAGGTTCAACACAATGTTGAAAAATGATCAGAAGGAGGAATATTAAAAACTGAAATTAAATGTTTTACTACCCTTAAACAGAATCCTGGTACTTCTAGGGTATTGCGTTCTGTTTATTTTTCAAGACCCAGTTAATGTTAGCATTTTCTGCTATATCTTATCTAATGTCTCTTCACCCATGCCCCTTGCAGGGTCTCCTCTGTTTCACTACCTCTGTTATAACACTTCTGGCATGGTATCATAATGCTTTCTTAGGAGACTGAAGAGACTAGACAGCAGGAAGTAAGCCTATTTTCATCAGGTTTTTAACTGCAGTGTTTGGCATGATATTTGACACATGGTGGATGTTCAGTGGTAAATTTGCTTGCCAGAACTTTCAAGGGAAGGCCAGCAAAGTATAGCTCGAAGAATTGGAGGTGTTTTTACATGAAGGTAGTCTTCAAAGAAAATATCAGAAGGTCACAAGGTGAAATTTTATGTAAACTCTTTAAGGATTTGGCTTTGGGTTGACGTAAATAATTTCCCATCTAAATATTGAATTCTGATGGCTCCTTTTCATTGTCTCTTCTCTGTCTTAGGATCTTAGAGTTAGAAAAGACCTTTAGAGCTTATATAATCTAGTCTTCTCTTTTTATTCACTTTGTGACCTCCAGCCAGTTACTTAAACCTTTCCAAGCCTAGGTTTTTTCATCTGTAAAATGAGGGACTCCCTATGTACCTCACTGTTACAAAGATAGATTAAAATAATATTTAAGTAATTCTTCATTTCACAGTCTGCAATTCAGTAAGTGGCTAGACATAACAAATTGAACAGACTATCCAAAGTTTACCAGAAATATGTACCTATATTCGGGCTAGAATCTGATGTTTTAAGTTTTAATCCAGTATTTCCACACTGTCATGGTCGGTACTTCTTTCCATATTAGTGACCTTTTCCCTTCTTTATTTGCAGTTTCCAATTTGATGTGGGCTGGGTAACAAAATCACAAGCTTTATTCATTCAGTATATGCTTATTAAGCATTGCTAGGTACCAGGCATGGTGGTAGGTGTAGGAAAACAGATGAGTTCTGTTCTCAGGGAGTTTAGTATCTTGAAGTAGGAAACAGACCTTCTAGGAAAACATATGAATTAAAAAAAGTGTATCGACAAATGTGGATGTTGTAAAGAAGATTTAAACAGCATATCTTGCAAGGGGGACATCTGGGGTCAGAGTCTTTATAGAGCAGGTGAACAAAGGAGAGGTGGCAATCACTAACTGGAAGGAGTTGAGGGATATGAGCATGACTGGCTTAATTTTGCTTTTTGGGAGTTTTGCATGGAAGGCGGTGTCATTGTGGAGCATTCTTTGGTCAGATCGAAGGTATAGTTTTTCTGCAATGAAATCAGGATTCCAGAGGATACAGTGGAATAGACTTAGTAGGGAAAGAGCCCAGGAAGGGAAGTTAGTGGATAGGAAGCACACAGAAACAGCTTAAGATAAGGCAATGTTGTTAGCATCCTCCCAGCTCTCTATTGTAAATAGGTTGTAGATAATTACTTTTCAGCTCTTATGCAACAGCTCTTTGAGATTGTTGCCATCTGATTATTACAATCAATTATCCTTTTTTATATTATAGTATAATTTATTATACTTGAGCAACTGGATCATTCTTTCATTCTTGTTTATTCCATGAGGTTGAACCTCTCAACAGCATAGCCCAAGAGTAGGTTAACCTTAACCGCACATGAATGTTCAGTGAACATTGAAAATGGTACCGAAGTTGAAGAAATTATAATTTGGTATAATATGTAAGCTTTTAATTCTCTAAATATTTAATGTCTTTGTGTGTGTGTGTATGTGTGTAGGTTAAATGTATCTTTAGAATACAGTACGAAGAGGTCTTGTATATTCAAAGGCCTATTGAAGAGGACAGAAGAAAGTTTTTCCAAGAACTGATTCTCAATCAGGCCTCAATGGCTCCACCACGAAGGAAACACACTGGTAAAGTTCCTAAAGCCTTTAGGAAAATGGGTGGGTTGGAGTTAAGAGATACCCTATCTTGGAGTCATCTTTTTTAAAAACCCATTTCTTTGTGGAAATGAAGACAATTTTTCAGGTTTTGTTTAACTTTAGATGAACACATGTGGAAGTGGCCATTGTGTTTACCTGACTTGAGGAGATTGGGAAGTACAGCCTCATTGTTAAAGCTTTACTAATGAGTGACTGTTTATGAAGTAGTCTCCTTATCACTTCAATCCAGATGCTCTGGTAGATTTCACATTCTGAGGCTCAAAAAGTCATAGAAAAAGTCTCTGGTTCTGCTGTGTTTTAGTCACTTTAAGTACTAAGGACTCGAGCTATCAGGTTGTGAACAACAGGTGCTGTGCTGATTGCTTTCTGGGCCAGGGTAGTTTTGTTGGGCCAAGAACTGGTTAGAACATTTGCCTTTTCTGGTTTATTTTATTTATTGATTGATTTTTCAAATATTTATTGAGCACCTATTATGTTAGATATATTATGCTAGGCACTGGAAATCTATCATGGCTTTCTTTAAGCATTAGAGTGTTCTTGGATTTGGGCCTAATAGCATTAAGAGGGGCCTCAAAATTAGATTTTCAGTCCCCTGACTTAAGTAAGGACTGCATGCTAAGTCATTCAAAAGAGAGTTTCTTTTCCTAATACTAAAGGTGCAAAAAGATAAGATCCCCTTGCTTAATCTTTCATCCTCTTCTAGAAAATAGCACTCCTGTTTGTTAAAAAAAATTTTAAGCCTCTTTCTTTTTGTTCTGCTTTTTATGTTTCTCGTAGCTGTTCTTATAGGATATTAAATACATTTCCCATCCCTGCCAACTCGTTGCTTTTTCATACTTCTTTGTTTTCCAGTGGTTATATTATCCAATACTTTGTTTTTCAGTGGCTGTATTATCCAATACTTTAATAATTTTATTGTCCTTTAGTGGCTCCTTTTCACATTTTCTCAGTGCTTTTAAGATGAACATCTATCAAATGACTATAGCTGTGGGGTTTTCCCCACAGAAACTTTGGAATATTCAACATGGAAGTTATACCTTCTGATTATTGGTTGTTGCCTTCTGTTAATCTAAATAACAGCATTTAAAATATTTCATTATTAAAATGATTCATTTTAATAAAGTATCTTGCATGTTGCTAGACATATTTTAGTCCCGTAGATCTGAATTTTCTATGTTAAGGCTGAACATAATTCTTTTTCTTTTTGAGTTGCTCCTGTGGACTTTCATTTTTCATCTTAGGGGCTATTTAGAAATTGGCGAGAATACTTAGGATTTTTAATCCTGAGCTTCAGTGTGATATCAGGAAAATCTTTTAAGGAATTAGAGAGCATTATGGTTAGGCAAGTTAATACTTTACCTTCTAGGAAGATGTTTTGTTTGTTTTACAGTAGATAGTGAATACCATAGATTTTATATATCACACTTAAGCCTGGCTTTTCCATCTTCTTCATGTCTTTGGGATTCTTTTTTAGTTACTACTTTTTTTTTTTCCCACTCCCTGCAGGTGCCGTTTACTATCCCAACTGTGTTGTAGTAAGAATATGAGGGTAGGAGACTTGTCTAAAATTAGAAGTCTTTGGGAATGGGAAGGATCAAAGAATTATTCTTTGCCCGTTTAAATTTCATGCATATAAGGCAACCTCATTTTGAGAAACAGTCTTTAAATAAGGTTGACTTCAGCAAATCAGTATACAAGTACTTCACCTGAAGATATTTATGTTGATCCGAAATCTTTTTCTTAAAGTTGTATGTAAATAATATCTCAGAATCAAATTATTAAATATCATATCATTTGTGCTTTAAAGACGACCTGTTGTAAGTTATTTTATAAAAGTAAAGCTATTCCCTAACGTACTTTCGGTTTCCATTTAAATTTTTACTTGCTGAATTCACATGGTTCACATGTATTTGGAATTCTCCTTTTCTTAAAAAAACATTTTGAGAGAGTGCCAGAAAAGTAATTGAGGTCCTGACCCTGCCATGTTGGAATCTTAACATTTTCTTCTACTTTCTTTAGGTCTTTGTGCTATGGAAGTTCTTCCACTTGCACTACCTTCTCCACCTCGTCAGTTATCAGAATCAGAAAAAATTCGGATGGAGGACCAGGAGGAAAATACTTTAAGAGAGTTGCGGTTGTTTCTCAGGGATGTAACCAAGAGGCTGGCCACAGATAAACGCTTTAACATCTTCAGCAAACCGGTGGATATTGAAGAGGTCTTGTTTCAGTAGTGTGCAAACAGTGAAGTTGAACTGGCTAAAAGAAAAAAATGTTGACATCTTTTTTTGGAAGGAAAAAAACAAAGGCATGGATGAATATTACCCCTAGCCTGTAAAATTTTAATCCATGTGATAACTACCAATGTCACCAGCAAACATCTGGTGACTTTTGGATGAAATTAATGACAATTTGTATATGTCCTCTTGATTAGTATTGATCTTTGTGATCTCCTACTCTTCAATTTAAGAAGAGGATTAAAAGTTACTTTAGTGAAATGTCCATACTAGACTATTTTTATTCCAGGATAAATCCTGCTTTCCAAAAGAATATTGGTATTAACCAATCAATACCAATTAAAATTGGCATTTCCCAAATTGGGTATACCTTACTGAAAGAGGTAGCTAAGAAACCTGAAATTTGTCTTTCATATTTTGGAAATGTCTGTGACTAAGATGCTGTATGAGGTTATAAGCACAGCCTATTATTTTTCTCTCCAAGAATTTTCTCTGCTCTGAGTGGAAAATTTCTCACTTTCTATGTGTATTGTTTTGTGTCCTTGTGGGAGCATGGTTTGTGATGATGAGAAAAGAAATTTTCCATTTGGAATCTACTATAATACTGTAGAATAAATTTTATTTTGTTTTATCCTGGGATAATATAGTGTGTGGATGCACATAATGCAGTCTTTACTGGCATTCTTCTTATAGTTCAGACTCCATGTTTGAACAGCTTTGGTGTTTTTAGTTTTAATTTTTTTCTTCATCTTTTTTAAAATTTGAATTATGGAGTGATGCAGAGTTTAATGTTGTGTCCTCATTGTGAAATCTGTACTCTTGGATCAGAACAGATTCCTTTGGAATCATTACCTCATCTATGCCTGTGAGCTAGCATTATGTTTTTTCCCCTTGGAAAACCTGAAAATATCTATTCCCCCCACCTCCCCCTTTTGGGAATAAAGGGACTGTGTTTAATTTTATTTGTATATTTATCCACAATACATAGTTTTAGCCATTTGATCCTTTCAGCAACCCCACAAGGTCATTATTATGTTGCAGTTGAAGAAACTGAGGCTTATTGGCAAGTGACACAGCCAACACTCAATGTTTCTTAAAATTCGAAGTCCACATTCTTTATATCACGGCTGTCAATCTTTTTCTAGTGGAATAACAGGACTTGTCTATTTGCTCTTGCAATTAATACATATTTTATATTCGTGAAGCATATTTTTTCCCTCGTGGTATTTTCAGAAAGTCTTAAAACTATCAGCCCACTTTAAAGATTGTTATAAATGTTTATTTTTATTTCAAATTGGGTATGGGAACTCTGACACTTAATTGATAAGGACTTGCCCCCAAGTCAGCCTCCTATGCTGGGAGTGAACCAGTTTTGCCTTTGTCCAGGAAAGCTTTTTCTGTCTAACCAGAAGAGATTGTCACATTTCAAATGCCATCTGTGATAGATTGAAAGTTTTATAAATGATGGTAAGGCAGTGGAAGGGGATAGAAGATGTTGGTCAGTTGAAACATTAATTTTAGGGTGATGTTTTTCTTTTTCCTTTTTTTTTTTTTTTTTTTGCGGTACGCGGGCCTCTCACTGCTGTGGCCTCTCCCGTTGCGGAGCACA
The DNA here is from genome assembly GCF_025265405.1 of Mesoplodon densirostris. Taxonomy (NCBI): domain Eukaryota; kingdom Metazoa; phylum Chordata; class Mammalia; order Artiodactyla; family Ziphiidae; genus Mesoplodon; species Mesoplodon densirostris. The sequence goes on along the minus strand of NC_082674.1, from coordinate 18,725,660 downwards.
GGCTCCGGACACGCAGGCTCAGCGGCCATGGCTCACAGGCCCAGCCGCTCCGCAGCATGTGGGATCTTCCCGGACCGGGGCATGGACCCATGTCCCCTGCATCGGTAGGCGGACTCTCAACCACTGCACCACCAGGGAAGCCCTTCCTTTTTTTTTTTTTTTTTTTCCTTAGGTTCATTTTGCTACTGCTTCTTTGTTTACTTTTAAGGCTGAAAACTTAGGGGTCTCTGGGACAGATAGAGGAAACTAAGATAACATTTTGATAACCTAAAACACAAAAACTTGTATTAAAATAATGAATTTGAAATGTCTAAAAACTTTATCAAATTCCAAAGCAAGTTGCAGAGGAAACAAAAGTTTAGAAAATAAGCGTTGAATTTAAATAAGCATAGGTGCTAAAATTTTATGGTCTTTAGTAATATAAATTTTTATAGTGCAAAAGTTTATTAAATGTTTTCCACGTGTACACAATACATGTCAATTGTCAGAGCCAAGGATCCAACTCATACCTTCTGGACTGTTCCTTGTTGAGTATAGCTCCACTATCTCCCCTATAAGGAGATTGGCTGGCTTTTTAGCTCCTAGAGAATGAAAAATAAATTAAAACATGCACACACATCTACCTAAAAATTTAAAAACATATAAATAATATGTATGTGTATATATATGCATATGTTTTTGTATATGCATATATGTGTATTTATTCATATGAATATATATTCAATATGTAAATTTTAAAAAAGGCATCAGTGGACTGCACTGGTGGTCCAGTGGTTAAGGCTCCACGCTCCCAATGCAGGGGGCATGAGTTTGATCCCTGGCTGGGGAAGATCCCACATGCCGAGGCCAAAAAAAAAATCCCAAATAGCATCAGTGCCATCTGCAATGGAGAAAACTAGCCTTTAGTTTCATAGAACAGAAATTACCCTATTCCCAGAATTTGGTCCCGGACTAATTGGACATTTCTAAGACTGTGTTTATGTCAGACCTAATTACTTGATTTGAGATTTGCATTAAGGAAGACAATACAGTCATACACACCTTGAAGATATTGTGGGTTCAGTTCTAGACCACTGCAGTAAAGTGAATATTGCAATAAAGTGAGTCACACGAATTCTTTGGTTTCCCAGTGTATATAAAGTTATGTGTACACTGTAGTGTAGTCTTCTTTAAGTATGCAATGGCATTATGTCTACAAAAAATGTACATACCTTAATCAAAAAATACTTTATTGCTAAAAATGCTAACCATCATCTGACAACACAGGGTTGCCACAAACCTTCAGTTTCTAAAAAAATGCAATATCTGCAAAGCGCAGTAAAGGCAAGTGCAATAAAACAAGGTATACCTGTGGATATATAGGTTGGAAGAGCTTTCTTATTGGTCAAATGATACAAAACATACAATTTATTGGGCAGTCATGACCAATATCTCTATTTTGGGTTATCTCCCAGAAAATCACACTGAGGAAAATGTATTTTTTTGCTGGTAGATTTGTTTATATTTAGGGACAAGGCCAGTAAACTTTTTCTAGTCATGAAAGCAATACTTACTTTTGTTATACAGTTGACTCAGAATGTTTGTAATGAATCCAAAGGAGCAGAAAACTCTTTCCATGAAACGATTCATCCTGGAAAACTGAAAAAGATAATTTTTTTGTTTAGAGATTTTAAAGAGATTTACCCTAGAACATCTCTAATAATAAGAAAAAAATATCTGTTTCTTTTTATTTTCCTTAAAAAATTTTTTTCTTGAGGTAACATTTATTGATGCTTGCTGGGTATTTTTACCAATACATTTTCTTCTCAGGTGTGTCCAAAGGATTTAAAAAAAAAAAAAAGCTGACACAGTTTGTTTCATATTTCAAGATGAGAAACTTTTCAGAGTTGATTTAGATGTGACTTGAAACTGAAGCTTTTCATGGAAAGTATGACATAGTATCTTTAGTGGCATAAATTGTTCTATAATTTTATCCTTATCTGTAATTATTTCCTAGATATCTAGATTTAATTTTAAAATAACTGTACGGTTTTGTTTTGTGTTTTTATGAGTAGATTATATGAAATATCAGAAGTAATTTTCATTAAAATATCCTGTTTTAGGTTTCAGATTATCTTGAAGTAATCAAGGAACCAATGGATTTATCAACAGTAATCACTAAAATTGATAAGCATAATTACCTGACTGCTAAGGATTTCCTGAAAGATATTGACCTCATCTGTAGCAATGCTTTAGAGTACAATCCAGATAAGGACCCAGGAGGTAAGGATGCACTGGGCAGGGTTGACTTTGGTGATCAATGACAAGATAGTTTAAAATTTAAATAAAACTTGACTATATTTCAGGTAGATAAATTAATCTTAATGACATATTACTGTATTTAGAAACTTCTTGATGAGGAACTAATAATATACTTAAATATTTAATTATTAAATTCATTTGTTAAATTACTAAATAATATATTTAAATTAGAAGATTTTATTCTTTTTTAAAAATTTTATTGATGTATAGTTGATTTACAATGTTGTGTTTAATTTCTGCTGTACAGCAAAATGACTCAGTTATACATATATATATTCTTTTTCATATTCTTTTCCATTATGGTTTATCACGAGGTGTTGAATGTAGTTCCCTGTGCTATACAGTAGGACCTTGTTGTTTATCCATCCTATATATAATATTTGCTAATTCATTTATTAAATTATTAGATAATATATTTAGATTAGAGGATTTTATTATTCTAAGTATTGTGTTCAGGGTTTAGTTTCTTGATTTACCTTTCACTTTTTATACTTAGATTCTTATTTTTTTCAGGTAAGATGGAAAACTGAACAGTTGAGAATTTAAGATTTATTTATTTAGTCAACATCACCAGTGCTGATAGACACTGGTAATTTCGAATTTGTGGAAACTTATTGTGGATAAGTTTACTTATCAAAAGACCCCCTTTAGGTAGATAGACGTTATCTGTTCTATAGACTGCATGTATTTTTATATAATTTTATTATTTTACTCTTAATCCCACCCTGTACTCAAATCTGTAGTCCCAACTCTGTTAATGCCCTCCAGGGGAGACCTCCAGGAATAATCTGTAGTTAAACAAGATGAATTTATTGATACATTGTAATAAAAGAGAATGTATATCATGGGGAGCCATACAGGATTTGAGCTAGCATTAAGTGATTTTGGGGAGGGTTTAAGGAAGTAAGGCTTTGCAGTGGATTAGATGGTCTTAGGAAGTGGGAATAATTTGGGGACTAGGTATTTTAAGAACCTGGAAGGCAAGAAGAATGGAGCCAGGATAAAGTTGTGATTGGTAAAGAAGGGGCAGTCATTCATCTTACCCAGGATAGGATTATATTTGGTTATTTTTGTGGTTAGGAAAGTGTTCATACTTTTGTCTGTGTTCAGACATGATTATGGAGTGGTCTTGTTTTTATCTTGATCCACCATGGTCACAGAGTGGTGTTCTGTAAAATTGTTTATGTTTTTTTTTATTTTTCATTTTTAAAAATTATTTTATTTATTTTGCTGTGTCGCGTCTTAATTGCAGCACACAGGATCTTCGTTGCGTTGTGCAGGCTTCTCTCTAGTTGTGGCACATGGGCTCCATAGTGTGTGGACTCAGTAGTTGTGGCGCGTGGGATTAGTTGCCCTAAGGCATGTGGGATCTCAGTACCCCGACCAGGGATGGAACCTGTTTCCCCTGCATTGGAAGGCAGATTCTTAACCCCTGGACCACCAGGGAAGTCCCTAAAATTGTTTTTATGTTTCATATGAATACACCAAGGCCTGGCTGATAGTGCCAGGCCCTTTCCCAGCTGGGAGGGGTCATTACTCTTTTTCTCACTCTGTTGAGAATTCTGTTTCTTCAACAGATGATATACAAGTAAGATGCTTTTTATTTTTAAAAAATTAACGCAGACTTCCAGTTATCTAAAGATATTCCGAATACAGTTTCTGCTTTATGTCTGTATTTATGGACAGTGGTTCTTAAATCAGGCCACCTGTTAGAATGACCTGGATTTCTCATTTCTACATGAAGTTAAGTATTTCTTGTCTTAGTTTAGACCACAGTAAATTGCATACTTTAATTCCAAGTTAAGAGGCAGAATAAACTTTTATATAGCTACTCTTGGTTTCTAACAGTTTTTAACCTTTGTATCAGGACATATATATCTTATTGTTGTTTAGGTTTTTGTTTTTGTTTTTTTTACTTTTCACTGTATATCAGAAAAATTTATGAGGATAAAAACGAAGAAAATTAAAGCAACCTATAATCATGTTACCTGGTGTTTTCTCTCTTTCTCTTTCCCTCTCTCCCTCCCTCCCTCTCTCTCTGCCACACACACACATACACAGATATTATATATGAAATACATGTATGAATAATATTTACTAAAATGAAAATATAACTTTTGTAAACATTTTCATTCATGTAATATTTTGTGAAAAGGTTATGAGTTAATGTATTTTTACCACATAATTTTTATCATGTGGATGTATTATAGTAGCTACTACCCTATTGTTGGACATATTAGATTTTTTAGCTTTTTTCTCTATTATAACACTGATGAATATGGCATAAATTTTATGTATATCCTTAATTATTTCCTAAAGATACATTCCTTAGAGTGAAATTTCTGGATCAAAGATTGTATAATAATCTCTTTTAAGGCTTTTAAACTGTGTTGTTAAAACTTTCTCACAATTTAAAAAATCTTCTAGCATCATCAGGGTCACTTGTTAACCAATATAGCAGTTTTGTGTGACTGAGAGAATCTCCTTTTCAGTGTAGATGGCATCTGCAACAGGGCCACAGTTTGGCTAGTAAAGAATGGGCTGGCTGTCAGTCTCCTTTGATTCCCTTGCTGTGTTCTTGGTGAAGGTACAGTTGCACAAGTGTCTGTATAGTGGCCTTGAGCAGTGTGTGAGAGTACTTGAGTGCCTACACTCCCATCCTGTTAGTTTTTCAAGACATAGAGGTTACTGAAACTGTGCAGTAGGTAAGGAGAGCCTGGGCTTTGGATGTACACCTAGGCTTCAGTCCCAGTTTTATTTCCTAGTTCTTTAACTTGATCAAGTTAAGTCCTCTAAATTTTAGTTCCCTTAACTGCAAATAGGGATAATTATAGTACTTTTGTCACTGGGTAGTTGTAAGGATTAGATGAGAAAATGTATTAGGTTAAACCTTATGAAATTGCCATTTTCATGTGGTTCAACTTGAATATGTTAGGCCCTTAGCATAGTGCCTGAGATGTGAGAAGTATTCCATAAAGATTAGTCATTCAGGGCTTCCCTGGTGGCGCAGTGGTTGAGAGTCCGCCTGCCGATGTAGGGGACACGGGTTCGTGCCCCGGTCCAGGAAGATCCCACATGCCGTGGAGCGGCTGGGCCCGTGAGCCATGGCCGCTGAGCCTGCGCGTCCGGAGCCTGTGCTCCGCAACGGGAGAGGCCACAACAGTGAGAGGCCCACGTACCGCAAAAAAAAAAAAAAAAAAAAAAAAAAAAAAAAAAGATTAGTCATTCATATATTTATTCTTGTTGTCATTATTATTTAAATTATGCTTTAATTTGTTATAAATTGTTTCCTTAGTGGGTACCTACATACTTGCTTTAGAATGACCCTTTGTACTTTGTGCTTATTAGTATATTCCCTGGACCACATTTAAAATTTAATCCTATTTTGGAACAAATCTAGGGACTGATAGTGAAAAATGAATTTGAGCGGTTAGAAAAAGCCAGTAGAAAGAATCAATCCAGATTCTCCTCCAACCCCACCCTGTGTAACTTAATTATAACCACATTGAAATAATATTGCTTTTATGAAAGAAGCCATGATTTCTGGTGCATAATAACCTTTTACTACAGAATGCAGTTGTATAATCAAAGAATATGGCTCTATCTCACAGTTAGAGTTGACATGATACACTTGTAACTTTATTTCTATAGTGTTTTAGATGCAAAAAGTGTCATATAATTCAAAAGCATGATTTCGGCTCTGTTCAGATTTTTTCATATCTTCAGTCAAGAGCCCTTTTTTTCTTCTTAGCAACAGAACAACTTGTTATGTATTAGGAAAATAACCTCAGGGTCTGTTGTGTAGCAAGTGGAAATTACATGAATGTTGTATTACTTTTACAAGCTCCCAGGAGTATTTGAAAGCTTACAGTGTTCTGTTTTGCAGAACACTTGGCCATTTGGGGAAAAAAACTAGCATGTACATAGAAGACAAAAGCCAGCATTCTGGAAGCTGTACATGTTACCTAAGTGTTTACCCAGATTCTCCCTTGAGGATAAAGTGGACAAAAGTTAAATATGTTAGCCGGAAGAATTTTAGTTTGTAGGTTCTAAATGTGACTAGTATCAGATATTTGATCCTAATTATTATCTTTTAAATATGTGATATATTTTATGTTTAACTGCTCCCCATTCTTTGTCTTGTACCACATGCCCCCTCTAGCCCTCAAGTGCATTCACATACATACCCTCATTTAACTAATTTTGATGAAATTTCAGGCCTAGTCTTGTAGTATTCTCAAAATTTTCTGTTTTGTACCAGTTGTTTAGGAATAAAGCTCACAGATTCACCCCAGCTTTTGGAGCCCTCTATGGGCTATGCTTCAGTCAAACTCATTCATATTTTCTATTAGTATTTGTAAGTATCATGTGCCGTTACTGAGCTGAGTGCTTAGAGTACTGTGACAGTCCTTGCCTCTTGAGATGGAGATATTCAGATCAGTAATACATATTGAATAATTACTGTGTGAAATACATTATGCTATATGTTATAGTATTAATTTGCTAGGACTTCCTTAACAAAATACCACAGACTGTGTGGCTTAAACTACAGAAATTGATTTACCCATAGTTCTGGAGGCTAAAAGTCCAAAATCAAGGTGTTGGCAGATTTGGTTTCTTCTGAAGCCTCTTTGTTTTCGGAGGCTGCCTTCTTGCTCTGTCCTTACGTGGTCTTTTCTTTGTGTCCATGCACCCCTGGTGTCTCTTGTGTGTGTCCAAATTTCCTCTCCTTATAAGTACACAAGTCAGATTAGATTAGGGCCTGCTCTTATGACCTTCTTTTACCTTGATTACTTCTTTAAAGTCTCTACTCCAAATACAGTAACATTCTGAGATATTGGGGGTTATAGTCTCAACATATGAATTTTTGGGAAGAACACAGTTCAGCCCATAACAGTTAATAAATAAGCTACAGTCCTTCCTATCTAGAAACTCACTGTTTTATAGGAGTGACAAATATCTAACTATTGGTAATTGTAATAGATGATTAAGGTGTAGAGGTAGCACAGAGGTGGCAATTTTGAATTTTGTCTTGAGGCAGCAGCAGACGATTGTAATGCAGTTTCATAAGGTGTGTATTAGACATATGTGCAGTGTGAGTAGAGCACAGAGGAGAAGACGCTGGAGATGAACAAGATTACAAAGGGCATTCATCTTAGGCTGAGAAAAGTAGTGTACAAAGGTACAAAAAAAAAGAGAATATGGCTGGAAAGTAGAGTGTCTGTGGAGGAATAGTGAGAAAGTCACTCACTTCTCCACTCACTGAATCTCCATTTACTGAGCATCCATTTATGAAATATTTTCTGTGTGTAAATTGTGTTCAGTGCTGGAGATACGCACCTCTGGCCTGAGAGATGCCTAAAGGCTTCTTAGCGGGGAGTCCTGCAGATAAATAAATGTCATACTAAGTTCCCTATCTTCATTTGATCCTGTGTAAGGATTCCAGAGTTAATTCTCTAGATGATAAGGGGCCACTGGGTGGTTTTGAGACAGAAAGTGATTTGATTTGATTTGCATTTAAGAGTATAGTATTATAGGCAGTATCAAAGGTCAAGGGAATGATGAGATGGAGGTTGGAAGACCAATTAAGATTCACTTGTGGGGAATTCCCTGGCAGTCCAGTGGTTAGGACTCAGCGTGTTCACTGCTGGGGCCCAGGTTCAATCCCTGGTCAGGGAACTAAGATCCCACAAACTGCATGGCGTGGCCAAAAAAAAAAAAAAAAAAAAAAGATTCACTTGCTATGGCAGCATAGATTGAACATAGGGGGCTTAGTGACCAACCAGTTATGTATGACTGACAGAAATCTAGAATGACATCTGAGTTTTTGTGGTCTGGGTGTTAGGAATCTGACAAGTAAACCAATGGAGGAACATGTTTATGGGCAGTATGCTAAGTTTAATTTTGGATGTGTTAATGTAAGTTACCTCTGGTACACCCAGATAAAATGCAGACATTGTATAGTAGTTGTATATGGGGGTTCAGAGATAGAAGTTTGAGTAAGAGACCTGGTTGGAGTCATAAGTGTATAGGGGTGAATGAGATCACATAGTCAGTATACAGAATGAAAAGAGAGGGGAGCCTAGAAGGAACCCTCCTCAAGGGAATATGGGTCCCAATTCTCATTTTAAGTCTCAGTCTCACTGTTGGTACTTGCAGTACGTTTGTTAAATGTGTTGCCTCTGCCGAGAGTGTGTACGTTTGTTCGTTCTTTCTTTTCTTGTTTTCATTCTTTCTTTTTAAATCAATTTTGTTGAGATGTAAGTTGTATACAAGAAAACCTAGTACATCATTTTTAAAACCATGCTTATCTTTTAAAATCCCACTTATCCTTCAAGGAATATTAAATGCTATGCACATGAAATTTTTTTCTGATTTCCTTCCAGTTACACGTAATCCCTTCGTCTTGGAATCATAACACTATGTAACTTTTCTGAGACACTTATTCCTTTCTTTTTTTCCTGGAGTGATTACTTATTTACATATCCTTATCCTGTATTTTAGACTCTAAGCTGATTGAGAACAGGATCTGTATAGACATCTTGTATGGAGCATATTCTTAATAAATGTGACCAGTGAGTAAATTTTATGAATTGTCCTCTTCTTAGATACTAACTGAAGTAGTCTCAGAGTACATAGAAATTATAAAATGGAGACATAATAACATAATGCAGATATGAACTAGTAAATACAGTAAAATTTCTTATTTATGAAATGATTTAGGATGAAAAATCATCCCATAAAAAATCAGTTTTAAAGAAAATATTATTAATCTTTCTTAATAATTTTGTTGAAAAAAACCCAGCTAATATACTTCTGTTCACCAAAATACAAAAGAAACATAGACACATTGAAATAATTGTTACCTTCATAAAAGTAGTGATTGTATTAATTTTATTAATACTTATCAATTTATTCTAATAGCCATTACTTTTTATTGAAGGTAAAACTAGGTGGTAATATCTTTACTTTATAGATATAAGGAGATTGGGTCTCAGAGAGGTTATGTAATTTGTGTACAAACCCACAAATATTATATGGCACAACTGAATGGATTGTGATCTGTCTTAACTTCAAAGCGAGTATATATGGGGTTTTTCTGCTACGCTTATGTTACTTTTAAATTTCATGGATTTAGAGAATCTTAAGATTTTAACATATGAGAAAAAATAAAAGAACTGGTGGTAAATATGTAGCTATTATTCATGTATAATTTTAAAGCAAGGAATTTAAGTCTGGTGGCCATGAGAGGGTCTCTGAACAACTACATACAAAATTGTGTACATGTATACTTTTCCACCTTTATCACAAGCTTATAAGATTCAGGATGACTCCCCTACCCCTCAAAAAGATGAAGATCCAAGATATCGACATATCTTTTAATTTTAATCTGTGAGCCTACAGTTCTATGCTATGTATAAACTTAGACACTGTTCTAAGTTAAGAATGATTAAAAAGAATTGTAATGATGGGCATATTTAAAAAGCATTACCTTGTCAGATGCAGATGCTATTTATTTATTTATTTAGGCTGCTCTGTGTGGCTTGTGGGACCTCATTTCCCTGACCAGGGGTTGAACCTGGGCCCTAAACAGTGAAAGTATGGAGTCGTAACCACTGGAACGCCAGGGAATTCCCACAGATGCTCTTTATTGTTTATTTATTTTTTTTAAAAAAAACTCTTGTTTTTTTTTTTTTTGTTTGTTTTTGTTTTTTGTTTTTGGCTGTGTCGGGTGTTTGTTGTGGAGCACGGACTTTCTCTAGTTGCAGTGAGCGGGGGCTACTCTTCGTTGCAGTGCACGGGCTTCTCATTGCGGTGGCTTCTCTCTTGTTGTGGAGCATGGGCTCTAGGTGCGTGGGCTTCAGTAGTTGTGGCACGTGGGCTTAGTTGCTCCGTGGCATGTGTGATCTTCCCAGACCAGGGTCCAACCCTGTGTCCCCTGCATTGGCAGGCGGATTCTTAACCACTTTGCCACCAGGGAAGTCTCCACAGATGCTCTTTAGAATAAATTCCTTGTCCTTCAGATCAGTGGGAAATTTTTATGGAATTCTTTTCTTAATTCATTCATTCATTTATTCTTCTCCCCCCTTAAATTGGGGATGGAATGTGGGTGGGAAGCATGTGTTTAGAAAAAAACAGAAAGAAAGATCACTGAGTTATTTTAGGGTATAATGTGCTAGATACATGACCTTTATATTTAATTTTACCTCTTTTTTAGCTTTTTTCAAGCTGAAATGGAAAGCCAGTGGCAGAAAGTTGCTTGGGCTACAAATATCAGCTTGAAAGCATAGCTCCTTCTAAGGATATTCATTGTAGTTTTTTGTTTGTAGTGGTTAAAATTTGAAGGAACTTTAAAGTTCCAACAATAGAGCAATAATTTTGAAAAATTAAGGTTCATCTTTCTTTGGATTGTTACATAACCATTAAAATTTGGTTTTCAAAGAATGTTTTAAAATATCAGGAAACTTCTGATTCTGGCCAAGATGGAGTAAAAGGGACTGAATTTCCCCTTCTGCCTGAAACAATGGAGAAAAAAACCTGAACAAAATATTTGAAAAAACAATTTTGAAGACATTGGATATCAGGAAACGATGGAAATGATCTCTGAAGGATGGGAAACTAACAAGTTGAGCACTACAGTTGCCTGGATAGCTTCCAGACTGTGGTATCGGAAGGAAGAAGCCAGGCAGAGCCTGGAAGTCTCCCTGAATTGCTGGGAATGTAAGGAGGCCAAAGTGGATCAAGTTCTCAGGGCAGAGTACCAGGAAGGAGAAAGCTGCACAGAGAGAGCACTCTGGAGATCTGCAGAAGAGCCTCCTCCAGTCTTTAGCTGAATACTGATCAGCACATATGTGTGAGGAAACTACCTGAGGCCGGAGAAAGAGAGGGAATATTCCTTGATGTTTATATAGGGCTAGCAGTAGTGTAGCGAATAGTTAGAGGTGATAAACCAACAAGGAGAAAAGCTGAATCATAAAACTGTACACAATCCAAAAGAAGTGAGAAAAAAGAGGAAAAAGGGAACAAAGAGAATGTGGGACAAGTAGAAAGTAAATAGCAAGCATATTAATAATCACATAAATTATATTAAAAGCAAATGATCCCCTAAACCAGGGATCAACAAACTACAGTCAAACTGACTGCCTGGTTTTGTAAATGAAGTTTTTATAGTTGGAACACAGGCATGCCCATTTGTTTACATGTTGTCTAAGGCTGCTTTTATGCTACAGGGGCGGCTTTGAATACTTGCCAGAGACCATATGGCTTAAGAAGCCTAAGATATTTACTCTCTGGCCTTATACAGAAAAACTTGCTGATAGCTGGCTTGAACATCACAAATATAGGCAGAGAGTGTATTTTGGATTAAAAAGCAAGACCCAACCATATGCTCCCTACAAGAAACCTACTTGATGAGACTGATACTCTACCTACTGCACTAATGAGGTTCCTTTACAAGAAACCCACTTTCGGGCTTCCGTGGTGGCTCAGTGGTCGAGAGTCCGCCTGCCGATGCAGGGGACATGGGTTCGTGCCCCGGTCTGGGAAGATCCCACATGCCGCGGAGCGGCTGGGCCCGTGAGCCATGGCCACTGAGCCTGCGCGTCCGGAGCCTATGCTCCGCAATGGGAGAGGCCACTACAGTGAAAGGCCCGCATACTGCAAAAAAAAAAAAAAAAAAAAAAAAAAAGAAGCCCACTTTCTTGTTTGTTTATTTAAGGTTATTAAAAAAAAAACTTTTTCATTCATTCATTTTCCTCCCATATACTTTTTAAAAAATTGAGGCATAGCTGATTTATAGTGTTATACAACTAATGATTCAAAATTCTCATAGATTATACTCCATTTAAAGCTATATAAAATATTGGCTGTATTCCCTTTGCTGTACATTATATCCTGTAGCATACTTGTTTTATACATAGTAGTTTGTACCTCTTAATCCCCTACCCTTATCTTGTCTCTCCCCCTTCCCTCTCTTCACTGGTAACCACTAGTTCTCTATATCTGTGAGTCTGTTTCTGGTTTGTTACATTCATTTGTTTGTTTTATTTTTTAGATTCGACATATAACTGATAACATACAGTATTTGTCTTTCTCTGCCTCATTTCACTAAACATAATACCCTACAGGTCTATCCATATTGTCATAAATTGCAAAATTTCATTTTTTTAATGGCCGAGTAGTCCATATATATATATATATATAATATATATATATATATATATTCCATGTGTGTGTGTATGTGTGTATATATATATGTATGTATATATATATATCATCTTCCTTATCCGTTCATCTGTTGATGGACACTTATGTTGCTTCTGTATCTTGGCTATTGTAAATAATGCTGCTATTAACATTGGGGTGCATATAGCTTTTTGAATTAGTATTTTTTTTTTTTTACAAGAAACCCAATTTTTTTTTTTTTTTGCAGTATGTGGGCCTCTCACTGTTGTGGCCTCTCCCGTTGCGGAGCACAGGCTCCAGACGTGCAGGCCCAGCGGCCATGGCTCACGGGCCCAGCCGCTCCGTGGCATGTGGGATCCTCCCGGACCGGGGCACGAACCCGTGTCCCCTACATCAGCAGGCGGACTCTCAACCACTGCACTGTTTGTTCTCTACATCTGTGTCTCAATTTCTGTCCTGCAAACTGGTTCATCTTTACCATTTTTCTAGGTTCCACATATATGCATTAATATACGATATTTGTTTTTCTCTGACTTACTTCACTCTGTATGACAGACTCTAGGTCCATCCACGTCTCAACAAATGACCCAGTTTTGTTCCTTTTTATGGCTGAGTAATATTCAATTGTATATATGTACCACATCATCTTTATCCATTCGTCTGTCTATGGGCATTTAGATTGCTTCCATGACCTGGCTATTGTAAATAGTGCTGCAGTGAACATTGGGGTGCATGTGTCTTTTTGAATTATGGTTTTCTCAGGGTATATGCCCAGTAGTGGGATTGCTGGGTCATATGGTAATTATATTTTTTAGTTTTTTAAGGAACCTCCATACTGTTCTCCATAGTGGCTGTATCAATTTACATTCCCACCAACAGTGCAGGAGGGTTCCCATTTCTCCACACCCTCTCCAGCATTTGTTGTTTGTAGATTTTCTGATGATGCCCATTCTGACTGGTGTGAGGTGATACCTCATTGTAGTTTTGATTTGCATTTCTCTAATAATTAGTGATGTTGAGCAGCTTTTCGTGTGCTTGTTGGCCATATGTATGTCTTCTTTGGAGAAATGTCTATTTAGGTATTCTGCCCATTTTTGGATTGGGTTGTTTGTTTTCTTATATTGAGCTGCATGAGCTGTTTATATATTTTGGAGATTAATCCTTTGTCCGTTGATTCGTTTGCAAATATTTTCTCTCATTCTGAGGGTTGTCTTTTTGTCTTGTTTATGGTTTCCTTTGCTGTGCAAAAGCTTTGAAGTTTCATTAGATCCCATTTGTTTATTTTTGTTTTTATTTCCATTACTCTAGGAGGTGGATCAAAAAAGATCTTGCTGTGATTTATGTCAAAGACTGTTCTTCCTATGTTTTCCTCTAAGAGTTTTATAGTGTCCAGTCTTACATTTAGGTCTCTAATCCATTTTGAGTTTATTTTTGTGTATGGTGTTAGGGAGTGTTCTAATTTCATTCTTTTACATGTAGGGGTCCAGTTTTCCCAGCACCACTTATTGAAGAGACTGTGTTTTCTCCGTTTTATATCCTTGCCTCCTTTGTCATAGATTAGTTGACCATAGGTGCCTGGGTTTATCTCTGGGCTTTCTATCTTGTTCCTATGATCTATGTTTCTGTTTTTGTGCCAGTACCGTATTGTCTTGATTATTGTAGCTTTGTAGTATAGTCTGAAGTCAGGGAGTCTGATTCCTCCAGCTCCCTTTTTTTCCCTCAAGATTGCTTGGGCTATTTGGGGTCTTTTGTGTCTCGATATACATTTTAAGATTTTTTGTTCTAGTTCTGTGAAAAATGCCATTGGTAATTTGATCAGGATTGCATTGAATCTGTAGATAGCTTTGGGTAGTATAGTCATTTTCACAACATTGATTCTTCCGGTCCAAGAACATGGTATATCGTTCCATCTGTTTGTATCATCTTTAATTTCCTTCATCAGTGTCTTACAGTTTTCTGCATACAGGTCTTTTGTCTCCCTAGATAGGTTTATTCCTAGGTATTTTATTCGTTTTGTTGCAGTGGTAAATGGGAGTGTTTCCTTAATTTCTCTTTCAGATTTTTCATCATTAGTTTATAGGAATGCAAGAGACTTCTGTGCATTAATTTTGTATCCTGCAACTTTACCAACTTCATTGATTAGCTCTAGTAGTTTTCTGGTGGCATCTTTAGGATTCTCTCTCTATGGTTATTTGTCATTTTTCCCTTGCTGCTTTCAATAATTTTTCTTTGTCTTTAATTTTTGCCAATTTGATTACTATGTGTCTTGGCGTGTTTCTCCTTGAGTTTATCCTGTATGGGACTCGCTGCGCTTCCTGGACTTGGGTGGCTATTTCCTTTCCCATGTTAAGGAAGTTTTCGACTATAATATCTTCAAATATTTTCGCTGGTCCTTTCTCTCTCTCTTCTCCTTCTGGGACCCCTATAATGCGAATGTTGTTGCATTTAATGTTGGCGCAGAGGTCTCTTAGGCTGTCTTCATTTCTTTTCATTCTTTTTTCTTTATTCTGTTCTGCAGCGGTGAATTCCACCATTCTGTCTTCCAGGTCACTTATCCGTTCTTCTGCCTCAGTTATTCTGCTGTTGATTCCTTCTAGTGTAATTTTCATTTCAGTTATTGTATTGTTCATCTCTGTTTCTTTGTTCTTTAATTCTTCTAGGTCTTTGTTAAACATTTCTTGCATCTTCTCAATCTTTGCCTCCATTCTTTTTCCGAGGTCCTGGATCATCTTCACTACCATTATTCTGAATTCTTTTTCTGGAAGGTTGCCTATCTCCACTCCATTTAGTAGTTTTTCTGGGGTTTTATCTTGTTCCTTCATCTTGTACATAGCCCTCTGCCTTTTCATCTTGTCTGTCTTTCTGTGAATGTGGTTTTTGTTCCACAGGCTGCAGGATTGTAGTTCTTCTTGCTTCTTCTGTCGCCCTCTGGTGGATGAGGCTATCTAAGAGGCTTGTGCAAGTTTCCTGATGGGAGGGACTGGTGGTGGGTAGAGCTGACTGTTGCTCTAGTGGGCAGAGCTCAGTAAAACTTTAATCTGCTTGACTGCTGATGGCTGGGACTGGGTTCCCTCCCTGTTGGTTGTTTGGCCTGAGGCGACCCAACACTGGAGCCTACCTGGGCTCTTTGGTGGGGCTAATGGCGGACTCTGGGAGGGCTCACGCCAAGGAGTGCTTCCCAGAACTTCTGCTGCCAGTGTCCTTGTCCCCACGGTGAGCCACAGCCACCCCCTGCCTCTGCAGGAGACCCTACAACACTAGCAGGTAGGTCTGGTTCAGTCTCTCCTGGGGTCACTCTTCCTTCCCCTGGGTCCCGATGCGCACACTACTTTGTGTGTGTGCTCCAAGAGTGGAGTCTCTGTTTCCCCCAGTCCTGTCGAAGTCCTGCAATCAAATCCCGCTGGCTTTCAAAGTCTGATTCTCTAGGAATTCCTCCTCCCGTTGCCGGACCCCGAGTTTGGGAACCTGACATGGGGCTCAGAACCTTCACTCCAGTGGGTGGACTTCTGTGGTATAAGTGTTCTCCAGTCTGTGAGTCACCCACCCAGCAGTTATGGGATTTGCTTTTACTGTGATTGCACCCCTCCTACCGTCTCACTGTGGCTTCTCCCTTGTCTTTGGATGTGGGGTATCTTTTTTGGTGAGTTCCAGTGTCTTCCTGTCAATGATTGTCCAGCAGCTAGTTGTGATTCTGGTGTTCTCACAAGAGGGAGTGAGAGCATGTCCTTCCACTCTGCCATCTTGGCTCAGGCTCTCTTAGATATTTTTTAGTCATGTCAAAACTAAACTCTTTAAACTAGCACAAATCTCTAACTTCTTTTCCTACTTCCTTTCTAATTATACTCTAGGATTTTTTTTTTAATTTTTATTTTTGTAAGCGGTACTTCCATCCTCCCATTTTTCATGCAGGAAGCTAGGGAATCTTCCCTGATGCTTATCTCATCCCCTGCTTTACCACCAAGTTGTGTCACTGAGAACACATTTCAAAGCTGTAGTCTTCCTTTCCTTCACTACCACCACCATTACCTGGTTCAGTTCTCTCTTCCCTTTTCACTAAAAAGAGCCTTCCGATTATACTCCCTGGTTTTATGCCTGACCCTCTCAATCCAGTCTCTAGGGAACAGCCAGAGAGATCTTTCAAAGATGAGCATTTAAATCATGTAATTTCTCTGCTTGGACGTTTTCAATGACTTTTCATTGCTCTTGGGATAAGATCTAAAATCCTTTGAATTTGGTCAGATTCCCGTTTGCCTCTTGCTTATTGTGTTCTAATCACATAGGCTACCTTTCAGTTTCTTAAATTTCTTTTTTTTTTTTTTTTTTTTTTTGCGGTTCGCGGGCCTCTCACTGTTGTGGCCTCTCCCATTGCGGAGCACAGGCTCCGGACATGCAGGCTCAGCGGCCATGGCTCACGGGCCCAGCTGCTCCACAGCATGTGGGATCTTCCTGGACCAGGGCACGAACCCGCGTCCCCTACATTGGCAGGCAGACTCTCAACCACTGCGCCACCAGGGAAGCCCTCCAAGATCTTTTTACTCCAGAACCTTCTCACATGGTATTTTCTGAACCTGCACTGTTTTTTCCCTTTGTCAGTGGCTACCCCAGTGCATGCTTTAAGTCTCAGCTTAAATGCCACTAATTCAGAGAAGTCTTTCCTGACTTGCCCATTCAAAATCGGTATCCACACCAGTATCCTGTAGGTTTTCATCATAGCTGTTACAGGTTTTTTGGGGGGTGAGGGAGGGGTAGGAGGAGGTGTTTATATGTGTATATGAGATTATTTGGTAAAATACCTCTTTCCTATACTATTCTGAAAAGCTCCTTGAAAGTGGAGACCTGTCTGTTTTGTTCACTACTGTGTAGCCATCACCTGACTTACTTCCTGGTACAGTTGACAATATTTATTGAGTGAAAGTTTAGAGAAAATACATTGGAAGGAAATATACCAGTGGGTTGCTTTTTGAGTGCTGCATGTTTGTTTTTATAAGATTTCTACAGTGAACTATTAGACTTTCTAATAAGAAAAGTTATAAATAAAATACATCTTTATACTTTTTGTCTTTACTAGAGATGAAAAAGCAGATGTTATTTTGTGACTTAGATGCTAGTGCTAAATTCTGTTACAAATTAAGTGACCTTGATATATTAACTTGACTTTTAATATCTTGGAGTTGCACAGCTCTAGGGAGCACTGTTTATGCATATTGTTAGTTAATGAGGACTCCTCTGTTAGTGTAAAGCAGAGACTCTTCTTTTAGTAGCAATTTTAGATATAATTTACCTAGAACAGAGTATGCACTTCTCTCCTAGGTCTACCTGCAATTTATGTCATCTTGCATTCTTATCTTAGAGTGCCTTATTGTATTTGTCTGTTTCTGTCACAATTTTTTAATCAGTCACCCTTAATTTAGCATAGTTTTGACCAGTTCTGTCTCGTGGAGAAAACTATGTAAGGTTTTCTGAAATCTCAGTATCTATCCATGGTAGCTCTGGTGCTGGACATACGGTGAATATCCTGTAAATCTTTTAAAAATTTTTATTGAATGTCATACATTTTTGAAAAATATAAAATAAAGCCATATCTTTGAGGTAATGATTTGTTAAGTAGGCTTAGTACTTTGAAGTTCTAAAAGTATAGTTCTCAGCGGATTGTCAACTTGATTGAGTAGCCTATTTTATTTATTTTTTGCTCATCATTTAAATGAGCTTGCTTCTTAGCTAGAAATGCTTTTCAGTTTTTTAATTAATTAATTATTTTGATAAAGCCTTTTTAAAAAAATTTTTGTTGGCTGAGTTGAGTCTGTGGCTGTGCGTGGGCTTTTTCTAGTTGTGGCGAGCAGGGGGCTGCTGTTCGTTGAGGTGCCCAGGCTTCTCATTGCAGTCACAGTTTTATTTAAATGTTTGTGTTCCTTTTCTTTTTAAGATGCCCTTTGTTCATGTTATTTCACTTATGTGTATAATAAATGTATACCAACTTTTTAACAGATAAAATAATTAGGCACAGGGCTTGTACCCTGAAGGACACTGCGCATGCCATCATTGCAGCTGAATTGGATCCAGAATTTAATAAACTCTGTGAAGAAATTAAGGAAGCAAGAATAAAAAGAGGTAAGTTATAGAAATGAACTTGCTACTGAAGAGTAAGAGGTCATTGAATGTCATTGAATGGTGTTTCTTTACAGTTGCTGGTATTATGAAAATGTATTTTGAGGCCCATCCTTAATTTCTGATATGAAAATGTGTCATGTAAATTCTCAAAGATGTTTTAAAATTTTACTTTCTATAACAGTTTTAGTGCAGATTACAGAAATAAAGTACTTCTTAGTGAAATTCCTTTTGCAGGCATATATCTTTAATTATGGATTTCTATTCTTAAAGGATTTAGGTAGGCTTTCATATTTGAAGAGGGTTTATTTTCATCAGTTTATATCTAATACCGATACTTAAAAACTTTTTTTAGGAATACTTTTTTTTATAAACCTATTGGAATTTATGTGCAATTTTGTTAGTATAAACACAGAATTAGCAGATGTGTTTTGTTCGTTCTATATATAATCCTGTCCTTGAGGAACTCACACTTTAGTAGGAGAGAGTAAGTGTAAAACAAATCGAGTATAGTGTGGCATATGCACTGATTGAAGCATGTTCATAGCACAGAGGAGAGACGTCCTGGTAGGAAACCCAGCATTTTGATCAGAGTTTGGAGAATGAATATAGAA
Source organism: Mesoplodon densirostris (assembly GCF_025265405.1). Classification (NCBI taxonomy): domain Eukaryota; kingdom Metazoa; phylum Chordata; class Mammalia; order Artiodactyla; family Ziphiidae; genus Mesoplodon; species Mesoplodon densirostris. The sequence continues at coordinate 18,706,455 of NC_082674.1, read as the reverse complement.
GTGTTGTCTCTAGTGAAGTAGTGGAAGGGAGGCAGTGACGGAGAAGGAGGAGGTATTGTAAGCACAGCACACACTACGTATACAGGCGCAGAGACGTGAAATAACGTGGTGTATCGGAAGAACTGCAAACTGTTTGGTATTGCTAAAGATGTACAGAATGGTGGGAAACAGAGCTCAGAAGGTGAGCTGGGTCCAGGACACTGAAGTTGTGAAGACGCTTTTCTTCTGCCTTAGAGAGGCCTTCCCTGGCCACCTAATCTTGTTAGGCTCTGGTCACCATAGCACTTGGCATTTTGTTACTGTTGTTGTGTCTCTCCTCCTTATTTAGAATATAAGTGCTGTGAATGTCTTATTCATAGCTCTACTGCAGTCCCTAGAACTATCTCTGGTATACAACAGGCTTTTTATAAATATTTGAATGAATCAATGTCATGCTAAGGAGCTTGGACTTTATCCTGTAGGTCTATGTTTTTTAAAATGTGTTTGTGTTTATTACCCACATCAGCTTAGAACTACTGAATTAGATTCTCTGAGAATAGTAAGGCCGAGAAATCTGCGCTTCAGCAAACTCAAGTGGTTTTTATGTACACTAAAGTTTGAGAACAATTGCCATAGTCAGTAGGATTCATAGAAGTATTTGACACAGTGGAATGGCTTGGTAAATTGCTCTGGCAGCAGGAAAATAGCAAGGTCTCAATGTGGCTGGGTAGGAGGATGAGAGACCAGTTAAAAAGCTGTTGGAGCCAGTTTTGAAAACATTTTTGCAGTTTCTAAAAAGTTAGCATAATATTTACCATACGACCCAGCGATTCTACTCCTAGGGATCTACCCAAGAGAGGTGAAAACATATGTCCATATAAAGACTTGCACGTGAATGTTCATGGCAGTATTCACAACAATTAAAAACTGGAAACAACCCAAATGTCCGTCAACTGATGAATGGGTAAACAAAACAGGGTATATTGTACAGTGACGTACTGCTCAGCTATAAAAAGGAATAAGATACTGATACATGGTACAGCATGGATGAACTTTATAAATGTTATGCTAAGTGAAAGAAGGCAGTCACAAGAGAACACATATTGCATGATTCCATTTATATGAAATGCTCACAAAAGGCAAGTCTATAGCGACAAAAAGTGGACTAGTGGTTGCCTGGAACAGTTACCTAAATTGGATTGCTGTGGTGATTGCACAGCTCTGTAAATTCACTAAAAATCACTGAATCGTACGCTTAAAATGAGTGATTTTTATGTTGTGTAAATTGTACCTCAATAAAGCTTTTGGTGGGGGGAGGGCTGTTGGAGTAGTCCAGAGTTTTAATTAGTGAAGTGGGAATGAAGGTAGGATTAACATGAGAGAGATGCAGCTGCAGGGGTGGAGGGCATTGTGAAGGAAAGGAAGAGGCAAAATTGGCTGCCATGTTACTGGTTTAATGACTTAAGTAGATGCTAACACCACCAGTAGAGAGAGGGAATGTATAAGGACAGGTTTTTTTTGGTGGGAAAAGAGAAACCAGTTATCTTTAATTTGACCCATCTCTAGGATATCCAGTTGGTGATACTAAGTAGGCAACTGATATGAATCAGAAGCTCAAGAGAGTTTTGGACTAAAGATGTAATTTGGGAATAATTATATAATGCCAGTAGGAGCTGAAGGCATGAATATTTGTGGTGGAAGGTGTAGATTAAAGTGAGAAGAAAAGGGATTCCAGAGACACAGCCCTTAGAGACGTTTAAGGAAGGCAACATGTAAGGATGGCATAGAAGAAAGAAGTCTAGTAAAGAGAATTGAGATGGAATGGTTATTTTTATGAAGGTCAGTGCACGAAAACCAAACTTATGCAGTGTGGTGTGACAGCCAGCTAATGTCAGATGGAAACAGTTCATATGAATGGGGTTCAGTGGCCCAATATATGCTTATATTTTCTAAGATGGCAGAAATCATGACTTTTAGACTATGTATAATCTTACTGTCTCACAGTCATAAAAATGTGAAATGTATCACTCTGCAAAGTACAATGAATAAACACAGGGCCCTTTGGGGATTAAGTGTAAACAAGCATGGCCTGCCATTTTATTTTTATGATTTTATATGATTTTATATCTAGTTTCTTTCCCATCTTAAATCAAAAGATACTATTTCATCCGAATTACAAACTGTCCAAGTATAATTAATGACTTTAAAATTCAGTTTTGTATTTCAGACTTTTTTTTTAACCTTGTTGGTTTATGTAGCTGGGAATATTTAAATAGGTATCGCTTATCTTCTGCTTGCAGGCTTATCGGTAACAACAGAACAAATAAATCCTCATGGTACTGGAGCTCGAAAGACGGAAACTAGAGTTGAAGAGGCATTTCGGCACAAACAAAGAAATCCAATGGATATCTGGCACAGCTCTGCAAATAAATGTGCATGTGAGTATTTGAGATCATGTTATCCAGTAGTGGGAACAGCTGCGAATGAGGCAGATGTGTTAGGAATTGGGCACATACACCAAAGGGCTGCTAAGAGCTTGTGGGGTAAAATGCTGAATCAGAATACATTTCTTTAACCTTATTTGCTTTTCTCCTATCTCCATTCAGTGCTTGCTGTTGTAATTGAACTAGATTTGAATATCTTCAGTTTTCAACTTTGGTTTTTAGATAGAGATGTGGAGCCAGTAGATTTTTTTTATCCATCCCGCCTCCAACCCCTTGCTGTATGTTATGCAGAATGTTCTTGTTATGGTGGGAAATGGAAACTCCGGCTTAGGAGAGTGACTGAATTGACAGCAGGAAGTTGATTTTTCTGAGAAAAATCTGTGTAGCCTTCTTTAACTGGTTTTGTTTAAGTCAGATGTATTTAGAGGGGGAAAATTCAGTGTTCTGGGTTCTCCTCACTTTTCCATTCATGGTGATCTGTAAAATTTCTAAAAGACAAATGTTAATAAACACAGCATCTTCCTAACATAATCTTTATGTTTCAATAAAGATAGCCATCTTTGGAAGATATACGCTGTTCTTCTGATATAAAGGTGGTAATTCTGCTCCAACTGTCAGTAAAGATGGCCATAATAAGTTCTTTCACCAGTGGCACTGAATTTGAATGAATGAACCAGACTCAGTTTTTTTAATCTTGTTCTCTTTGTGATAAGTGGCACTCATGTGTGAGTTTGAAGGGCTTAATGGTGCATTTAGTTCCATGAAACTGATTAAGCTTTTTATCCTAGTTGTACCTTGGATCGTGACCTGGATTCTGTGACACAGCACTCTAATTTAAACCTTGAAACCCCTACATTCTCTACAACTGATAAAAATATTTACTAACTAAAACACATTGAATATTGGCTTCAAGCAGTTTTAATTTCCTTTAAGTATTAAAATATTATTGTAATCTACAAATGTGAGTCCTGTTTTCTCTTACCAGTAGATGGCATATGTGACTCATCATTTGTCTGTTTTACATTAAGTTATTTAAATCATATGTCTAAATCTCCCTTTGGAAGAGTTGCTTTTCTAAGGTCTTAGTTTTGGAAACAAACTCAGAGATGTTATAAAACTTGATTTTAAAGATTGTGCCTCTAAATGGGCTTTTCACACAAAGCACCCTTGTAAAAGGAAGTGGGTATATTAAAGATTAGTCCTGTAAATATATACTACCACATGCCAGGTGCTGTGGGGATAGAGCAGTGACTAAAACAAAAATCTCTATTCTTGTGGCATGTATATAACCAATTCCTCTTATTTTACCAAAATCATACTAAGCATTAGAAGTGATTATAAAAGGACGGGGAAAATATCTCTAGTTTGACCTCTCCCCAGATAAGAACATTTTCTTTTTCTTAGCTGGGATGAAAGCATTAGAAATAAGCTTACTTCAGAAGGGCTCCTAACCTTTGCTTAGGGTATGAGTACATTTTAAGGAATTGAGCTGGCTCCTGATCAAGCAGGGTCCAGCCTCTTGCTCTAGTGCGCCATGGCTTAGTGAGGAAGGAAAAAGGGAACCTCTTGTACCTTTGGTTATTGGAGAATAAGCAAGGACACAATGTCAGGAGTGACTTGTCAGGTAGTAAAACCTAACAGTTCTACATTTTAGAGAAAGGGCAAGCTGAATACTTTTCTTACACTTTTAATGTGGACTGGATTAGTTTTTCATGTAAGTAATGGAATGCTTATGAATTCCTATCACTTATAGCCTGTGCTTTTAAAAGTAGACTAATATAGAAATTTCGTCTCCAATTACACTATAACTGTAAATCGTAAAAATAGAAATTAATAGGGGATAAAGGAATGGAGAGATGATGGTAATGATAGTACAGTTTTGAAGGCAAAATAAATTTTGAGCCAAGTGACTAAATAACTTGAATTTTGCAAATGATTTTAGAAACCTTTAGTTGATTTATTCTTTTTTTTTTTTTCGGTACGCGGGCCTCTCACTGTTGTGGCCTCTCCCGTTGCGGAGCACAGGCTCCGGACCCGCAGGCTCAGGGGCCATGTCTCACGGGCCCAGCCGCTCCGCGGCATGTGGGATCTTCCCGAACTGGGGCACGAACCCGTGTCCCCTGCATCGGCAGGCGGACTCTCAACCACTGCGCCACCAGGGAAGCCCAGTTGATTTATTCTTAGATGAGAAAGAAGAGTGATAGTTACGACAAAATTTGTCAACACTTGTGGATACCTTGGTGTCTTTACAGAGACTCAGTAAGGATTAAAGATGAAAGGATGGGAAAAGTATGTAAACACACTATATACTGTTGATAGATCACAAGTTCATATTAAGTGCTGGAGTAAAGAAGTGAGGGTTGTCTTAAGACCACATTCCCCTCTATTTGTCTTTCAAAAGCAGTTTTTAAACTGTGTATTAAACAATCTACACTTAGTGCTCTCATATTTGTATTTTCTTTTTAAAATGTCTTTGCCCAGGAAGCTTTCAACATTGACATATTAAAAATATATATTATCTCTTTTAAAATTAAGCCAGATTTGACATTACATTTATAGCCTCGGAAAAAAATTAATTATTTTTACTCTGATGGCTTTCAACAAACTAATATTTAGAATTCGGTGTTTGATACCAGAAGTGATAGGTCTCTAGCTTAAGTAGTTTGCTTTAATAACTTTGTATTTAAATTTCTTTGTGAAAATGTCCCACATTGCAAAATAAAAGTTAACTTTTTATTTAAGGGACAATGGGATTGACTTGCATAACCAGCTACCTTTGATACATACATGGGAAATTAAAGATTCCTGGGTCCATCATTACCTGGAAGTACCAGCTATCTACTCATAAAAGCTCATGACAGTTTCTAACATCTAAGAGTATAGTCCCTACAACTTTTGTAGGTCTCCCGTTTCACATAACTGACCAAATATTTATTTTCATTGTTTGTTAATGTTGTTGCTGCCTTGATAGCAGAGGGCTTAATTTTTCTACATATTTTCAAATAACAACTTTGCAAGAAATTGATCCTGATAGGTGAACCATTTGTGGTAGATGTCTAACAGCTGGCTAACCACATTGTCTATATAACCTTCCTAGGGCTTCTATTTCTTCTGGAAGGAGAGGCAGTAGAGATTGCTTTGTAGGGACACCTGTAACTATTCTCTCTTCATATACTGGATCATACTTTAATTTCCTTTCATGGTTTAGAAGCTTTTGGGTGATCTTGCTGACAAAGCACTCATCTTCCTGGTGGAAGTCCAGGGCTATAGCCCCAAACCTTCCAGGCAGGTTGGTAGTGTGGTCATTCCCTAAATGTGTGTATAGTACACTTGGCCCCTGGATGTTAGGAATTAGGAACAGCTATAAAGCAGAATCCAGGGCAGTGGTAAAAAGTGAGTGCTGAGTGAACTCATACAGGAAATAAATTTAAATTTCTTTCATTCTTCAGAGTTCATCCCTGACTTCATATCCATTTTACTTGTAGTTTGTGAGGATTAGTCAGCATGGATGTCAAGAGCTAAGTAGTTTTTGTCTGTGTGTTACGCTAGTATGGGTTTACATTTGTTTGGGTCTTATTTAATAAACATTTGTAAAACAAGCATTGCATTCCAAGTTCTACATATCTTTTTCCCTTCTTTGTAAAATAGTTCGAGTTCGGAGAAAATCAAGGCGGCGATCACAGTGGGGTAAAGGAATTATTAAGAAAAGGAAAGTCAATAATTTAAAAAAAGATGAAGAGGACACCAAATTTGCTGACTATGAGAATCATATGGAGGACAGGAAATTGCTAGAAAATGGAGAGTTTGAGGTAAGCACTGACTGCCATGAAGAAAATGGAGAAGAGACTGGAGACTTATCTATGACCAATGATGAATCATCATGTGACATCATGGACATGGACCAGGGGCGGAGGCTTAACAACGGAGCAGGCACAAAAGAGAACTTTGCATCTACTGAAGAGGAAAGTTCCAATGAGTCTCTACTCGTCAACAGCAGCAGTTCTCTAAATCCAGAACAGACATCTAGGAAAGAATCTTTCCTTAAAGGAAGCTGTCTAAATGGTGAGGCCTCCACTGACAGTTTTGAAGGAATACCACTTCTGGAGTGTCAGAATGGCAAAGCTGAAGTAGTTTCTTTCTGTGGTAGTGGAGACAAATGTAATTCTGAACAAAAGAATCTTCTGGAGGACCAGTCAAAAGAAAAACCAGAAGCTTCAAATGAAAATCATGGAGATGATCCTGAGAAACTAGAGGCAGTGGAATATAGCAATAATGAGAAGTTCGAACCTGGCCCTGATGTGGAGGTTAAAGATGCAGAACTGGATAAAGAAGGTAGAGCTAATGTTTTAAAATTTTTCCTAAAGGTTTTAACTCCAGAGTTAATTAAGTGCATATTTTATCTGGTCCCCAGTAGCAATAGTTGATAAATAATTATACCCCTTTGAGAATCTTTTGCAGTTTTCACCCCTTTCCCTAGAAAAGTGTACACATGCATAATAAATTCTGGTGAATGTTTCAGAGGGTTTGTGGTCCAGAATGCATTGCTTACCTGGCTGCTTCCTCTTCTGCCTCCCACCTGATTATCATCCCTGTCATAATGGATTTATGACTAAAAGCTGAGTAGATCCACAAGTGTTAAGAAGATGGATTTCTAACAGAAGGATTATTGGGGTGGGGTGGGGGTGGGGGTGGGTGAGAAGACTTGGATACTGTAGCAGTATGGTATAGTATGGTCATATAAACCCACATTAAATTACCACTCCTGTTCATTATAATCATGTGACTCTGAGCTAGTTGCTTATATTCTCCAACCCTGTGTCTTTTATCTTCTAAATTAAACTTCAGAATGGTGTCACTGCAGGGATTATATGTCATGTATATTAATCGCCTCCCCTGGTACCTGGCACATACTAAGGTATATTCATGCCAGGCAGTCACTGTTAGTTGAATCTGAGGGATGTTTAGTCTAGGAGACTCTATCTATACGACCAGTGGTGGAAGAAAGCAGCAGAATCCTCACTGTCAAAGTTACTTTATTCTCGCAGAGTCAGAGCGCTCTGCCCACTGCTGACTTGCTTTGGAGATTTGATTCTTTGAAGAAGCAACAGAAAGGGGGAGTTGAGGGTTTCTGGCCCCGCTTTGTTGTTTATCATTATTCTTTAGCCCATAGTGAGATGGTGTGATTTAGAGATCCACTCTGCTCAGTGTACTGAATTTCCTTCCCGAATAAGCACTCTTCTTATACCAGGTTATCTTGAAATTGTATCATGCTCTCTAAATTGTGTGGAGGGTATAGTGTTAGCCTGGGATTTGGGCTATGTGAGAAAAGTTTTTTAATGCCAGTTTTTTTAGCCCTCCAGTAGAATTAGAGAGTAGGATGGTATTATTCAAAGTCTTAGAATTATTTTAATGGATAAAGAGAGAGGTACGGTTCTTAAATGCTGCCTGTTGAGAATTTTTCTTTTTCTCCAATATTTAATAATAGAAAGCAATTTTAAGAGCATGATTTATCCTGGGCTATCATATAGACAGAACTTTAAAAAATGTGTTGAAGCTAGAGTTACGTAATGAACGGGACAGAGCAGGGAAAAGGGAGAGATTCCTGTTAGGAGGCAGAATGGGTGGGGAGGAGAAGTTCTTTTTAACGCTCGTTCACTATGAGATTTTAGTAAGCTTGCAGAAAAGGTTTAAATGAATATTATGTTCAACTGGTGATCTAAAAGCTTTAAAGATATTTGTTGTGTAAAAGCTTTACCTGAAGCTTTCATTTGTAACTGTCAGGGCAATGTAACCTCGTGTAGTGGTTCCTAATTCAGGTTCTTGGGCCTCTAGAAGTCCATGGATGTGATAATGAGGATCCGTATGGTCTTAACAAAACTCCTAGCATATATTAATTGAACTATAAATAAAGGCTTTCGCTCTAAAGGCTTTCTGAAATATAAAATTTCTCTGGTATATCAGGGTATATGTTTTTGAAGGCAACATTTTGGTTCATTTATTATTTCTCTATATAGCAGGCACTGAGGAAAAGGAATTGTTTAAAGACTTGCGACTAAGAGAACTAATGCAGGAGGGAGGAGGAAGGGTCTCCTTAGTGGCCCTGAGCATGGGCCAGGTCCTGTATAAAGTTCTGAAACAGTCCACGTTTGTCCTTGTGTTCCTCCCCCCTCGGCCTCCTCTAAGAGTGCTCCTGCTTAGGGAGCGTAAGGCTTGATGGTCTACCTGCCCTCCCTACCCATCAGGGTGCCTGGCGCTGTCAAGTTATACTCAACGACCTCACAGTTTCTGTTTTTTCAGTGTGGCTGGTCTCAGCAAGGTGTTGGGAGGAAAGTAATTAGATTATACTAATTCACTCTAAGGTAGTAGGAAAGGACACTAGACCTTTTGCATTTTTAATGGGTTTATATATATATATATATATATATATATATATATATATATTTTTTTTTTTTTTTTTTTTTGCGGTATGCGGGCCTCTCACTGTTGTGGCCTCCCCCGTTGCGGAGCACAGGCTCCGGACGCGCAGGCTCCGGACGCGCAGGCTCAGCGGCCATGGCTCACGGGCCCAGCCGCTCCGCGGCACATGGGATCCTCCCAGACCGGGGCACGAACCCGTATCCCCTGCATCGGCAGGCGGACTCTCAACCACTTGCGCCACCAGGGAGGCCCGGGTTTATATTTTTAAGAGAAAATTTTGTGTAACAAAGGCAGTATAACAGAGAAAAGTAAGACGTTTCAGGCAATGTTGAAGAAAGTGTTTTTGCATTGGGAGGCAAATATGAGGCAGGTTGTCCTCACTTTGTGTTAGTAACTGCTTTTCTAGGTTGCTTCCTTTCTTCTAGTTCTGAGAGCTCCAAATTTTAAAATGATTATCATACAGAGAATGAAGACAGTTGATAAGTTACTGCTTAGAGCTGAAGATTACTCTTATCTTCCTTTTAGGGGATATGTTTGTTAAGATGATATTCTGGTATGACTTGGCTTTCATAGTTGTGGTCTAGTTCTCTTTAATCTGGGTTGCTTCGTCTTACCCCCTCAAAAAATCATTTATTATTTAAAGAATTACACCCTTATTCCAAAAGGATTTGTGGTGGGTAAAAGAATGTATAATTGTTTGTCTGATTTTTCTTAACTTTTATTTGCTGCAGTGCTTTTTTTTTTCCCCCCCCAATTGTAGGTGCTTCTAAAGTAAAGAAATATCGTAAGTTAATTTTAGAGCAGGCAAAAGCAACAAGCCTGGAACTGGTTCCAGAAGAGCCGTCTGAGCCTGTGCCACCTCTTATAGTTGATCATGAGAGATTGAAGGTAAGCTTCGCTCTTCCCAGGCAGTTTTAAATGAATGGAAATAAAGCTAGTTTTGATCATCTTTTGCTTTAACCTAGGAATATAGGTACTTTAGGGCTTCTAATGAAAAAGAGTTGTGTGTGTTTTGAGGGGTTTAGAAATACGAGAATGTTCTTGGTAATAAACTAAGCCCTGGAATCTTCTAAACTCAGGTGTCACTATTACACCATAGCATGTGGTGTCTGTTGCCTAGCATTTGCGTGGAACCGTTTCAGTTTGAACGATGAAATCAAATTTCATTTTATTCCTTTTTCTTTTAATTTTTCTTAGAAATTGCTTGATTTGTTGGTAGATAAAAGCAACAATCTGGCAGTTGATCAACTTGAGAGATTATATTCTCTTCTTAGTCAGTGCATCTACCGTCACCGTAAAGATTATGACAAATCACAACTTGTAGAGGTGAGTGCTTATTAGTTCATCTGTGGAATAAACAAATATGTGCTTTTACTTGTCCCAAAGAAAAGAGGAGAAAAAAAAGGTTATTTTAGTCTAAATCTTTCACCAAGTAACTGAAGAGTGGTTTGAAGATTTAAGATTAGAAGAATCATTAAGAGTTACAAAAATATACTCTTGGTACCATTTTGTCTCAGAACAGAAGTAATCTGGGATTCTTTGTGTATCAAAACACAGAGATTCATGGTTGGCAAATACACAGATTAGCATGTCACAGTTCTCCCCTCCCTTACTTATCACTGACTTGATGGATTAAGCATATCACTTTGGCCTATTGAATGTGAGCATGGCCTCACAGTCCATGTTACCACTGCTCCCTAGGCAGCCACTACTGGTTAAAAGGAGTTGGCATGGGCCATGAGACTTACTGGCCACCCCATTAATGATTGGAAGAGAGCTTAAAAGTCATCTCATTTAATCAGATCTAGTCCTGTGAAATAACCACATGAAGGAGTGGTTGTTCTTGTGCTTAGACACCTTAGAGGGGAACCATTCGCTTTCTGGACAACTCTGGGCCATAAAGTTTTTTATAAATACGAGCTTATATCTCTATTCATATAATTTACATGATTAAGTCACACTTCTTTTTGAGGTCATCTGAGCAAATAAAATGTATAAGACAAAAGTCTCTGCTCTCAAGAAGTATTTCTAGTATGTTAAAGATTTATGTGTAGAGGATGTGATTATTTTGCATGTGTAATAAAGAATATAAGCATACCTTGCTTTATTGCACTGTGCAGATATTGCATTCTTTGCAAATTGAAGGTTTGTGGCAACACCGCCGTTTTCCAGCAGCATTTGCTCACTTCGTGCTTCTGTGTTAACGTTTTGGTAATTCTTGCAATATTTCAAACATTTTCATTATTGTACTTGTTATGGTGATCTGTGATTAGTGATCTTTTTTTAAAATAAATTTATTTATTTATTTATTTACTTATTTATGGCTGTGTTGGTTCTTTGTTGCTGCACGCGGGCTTTCTGTAGTTGCAGTGAGCGGGGGCTACTCTTCTTTGTGGTGCACGGGCTTCTCATTGCGGTGGCTTCTCTTGTTGCAGAGCACGGGTTCTAGGCGCGCGGGCTTCAGTAATTGTGGCCCGCGGGCTCTAGAGCGCAGGCTCAGTAGTTGTGGCGCACGGGCTTAGTTGCTCTGCGGCATGTGGGATCTTCCCGGACCAGGGCTCGAACCCATGTCCCCTGCATTGACAGGTGGATTCTTAACCACTGTGCCACCAGGGAAGTCCCTGTGATTAGTGATCTTTGATGTTATTGCAAAAAGATTATGACTCACTGAAGGCCCAGATGGTGGTTAGCATTTTTTAAAGAAATTTTCTAAAACATTTTTAAAATTAAGGTGTGTACATTGTTCTTTAGACATAATGCATTACACAGTATAGTGTAAAGATAACTTTTATATGCGCCGGGAAGCTAAATAATTTGTATGATTTACTTTATTTGCTTTCATCTGGAACGTAACTTCTCCGGGGTATGCCTGTATTGGACTTGAATCAAAGCAGAGAGCATTTAAAAGTTACTTTGTAATCACATTTTTATGAGTCACATTTTTACGAATCTATACTGACCTTATACAATATATAGATATAACAGAAATAAAAAATCACCCATATCCCACCATCTAGAGGAAACTAATCAGCGTTAATCTTTTAGAATATCTTCCATCCTTTAAAAATGTCTAGATGTACATAATCTGTATAAAAGTGTGAATATATATTTAAAAATTGGGATAGGGCTTCCCTGGTGGCGCAGTGGTTGAGAGTCTGCCTGCCGATGCAGGGGACACGGGTTCGTGCCCCGATCCCGGAAGATCCCACATGCCGCGGAGCGGCTGGGCCCGCGAGCCATGGCCGCGGAGCCTGTGTGTCCGGAGCCTGTGCTCCGCAACGGGAGAGGCCACAGCAGTGAGAGGCCCGCGTACAGCAAAAAAAAAAAAAAAAAAAAAAAAAAAAATTGGGATAGTATTGGACACTGTATTTTATAACAGAACTTTTCTCCTACTCAGTAACATGATGAAACATTTAGCAGAAGTAATTTTGATTGGTCATTTATAAGAACTTTTTGATGAGATGATGATCTGTTAGTATGGCCTGTTAGTTCTGTAGAGAGGTAGGATATAATTTCTTTGGAGGTGTTTAAAGATGGAAGGGAAAACCAAATGTCTTAGATGTATTTGACATTTGCCCATCTGAATGTAATGTGTGGGGGTAGAGTTCTTTTTAAAAATTCTAGAACTTCTTTTTTTATGTGCTTGACATTTGATTAGCGTGAATGGATTGAATACTCTTCAGCAGTTGAAACATCTTGCAGTATGGGTCTTGGAACCCTGTAATCTAGGGGTCTCATTTAGGAGAGAAGGAATCTATAGCAGAATCACCAGTGAGTGGCATTCCTGGTGTGGATGGCATCGACTCTTTCTGGCTTTTTTTTTTTTTTTTTAATTTCATCTCTGATTGAAGTGAGTAGCACTGGGAGCAGGGTGCGTTCTACTTTGGGTACAAGTTTTATTATACTGAGTACCTTCATTGTGCTTTGGGAGTCAGTTGAATATAATGAGTCAGGAAGGGTGCAGGCTCTGGAGTGAGGCTACCTGTATTCAAATCCTGACTCTGCTGTGTTTAGCTGGCAGATTACTTATACATGTGAATTTCTTAGTAAAGTATCTGGCACAATAAGTACTCATTGTTGGCTAGCATCATCCTCAGTAGCCTAAATGTCAACTAGGAGGCATCTGGAAGTGTCTAGGGCAGATAGTCTTACACAGTAGCTCTGGTACTATAATCAGGAATGTATTTAAAGCTTAACTTTGTATCTAAAATTCTTTATCTAGAGAGTTAATTTGAAGTGAACTTTTCTGTAATGCTTTTGTCTTTCCCTTAGTAGATAATGTGTACTTTTCCCCCCTTATAGGAGATGGAAAGAACAGTTCATATGTTCGAGACATTCCTGTGAACCTTCCAAGAAGAGTGGTGTGTCCTCTCCAATCTGCTCCCGCCAGAGCAGTCTTCTGAGCCATTCAACTTCAAATTGCACCAATTACGGGCAGAGCCTTGGTGTAAAGAGCTCTCTCACTCAGTCTTTCTCTCTGTTGAATTTGGTGCTATTGTCTCAGGTACCTGAAACCAACCAGCCTACAAGAACCAAACAGAACTTCGGAAACATGTTGTATTTTCCACAAATAAAAAATACAACCCCACAGATTGGAGATTTTGGTGCTACAGAAACTGCTCTCACTTCGGCCCCTCTTTTTGTGCACTCTGTTTTGGAGACCTCTCTTAGGGGGCAGACCAGCAAAACACGAGGAAACTGGATGGGGCAGTTCTAAGTGTGTTGAATTGTTTAAACAGTGGGCAACCTGTACCCCCCCCCCGCCCCCCCTTTTATCATATTTGTTTTTATTTTTTCTTCTGGGTAATGGACTGAAGCCTGTTTTAAAGTTGGCTATGGTATATTCTGGTGGGAAACTGAAGAAACTGGATAAAATTAGATTAGGCTCTTTAGAACTGCCTTTAATGTGCCTTTTTATTCGAGAAAGATAAGGCTAAACACAAGGATGGGCTTACTTGTAGCAAATGAATTAGAATGTTTTCTTTGGTCACAACCCTGAAAATAAGTTTTGATACTCTATCATTAAGAGGCAACCAGTGTTTTGGTATAAAATGCCTATCTGGTTTTCAAAACTCGATCAAGGCAGTGGTTGAGCCACATAATATACTAAAATGGTAAGTTTTCCTGTATGGTCCGTTTCTGTTTAAGAAATATATAATAAACAACAACAACAAAAAATTCACAGCCCATCAAAAAACGCACACCCTATTTGGTATGGATGACAATGATGATCAGAAAATAGAGTGACGTTCTGTTTTCTTCTGTTAATGGCAGTTTAATAGTTATTCATGTTTGAGTTCCCCGAGAAGAATGATTTTCATGTATAATAAATTGTTACAGTTTTGGTTTAAAGCCAGGACTTGCCAAATGGACAGAAAAGAGGAATTTGTCAGAAGCTCCATAAAATTCATTTTCTATATGCATAGTTGCAAGTGAGCTCTGGTATGGTCCTTGAATAACAGTATTAATGTTTAAATCCCTTATCATAAGCTTACCTTCACAGCTATTCATTTTGATTGGAACCTGTTTTGGATCTTGTTAAGCGATTTCTGTGACTTGTACTTATCTAAAATTAATTATGGGTACTAGTTTTACAAAAACTTTCTACAAATTCACAGACACAGTCTAGGCAGTTGCAAAGAGACAAAGGGAGTGCAGTGACATTTTTTATCAGATGATTTTTAAACAAAAAAGTAGAAAATTTTGACAAGTTTTCTTGATATCTTCATTCATTATAGCTGTTAGCTGCAGGTGTGTCTTTACAATATATGCAACACATGTAGTTTGGGTTTTAATTAGAGCAAACGGTCTTGGACTACTGCAGAGATAATGAGCTACCTCAGCTTTTTGTATTTTAGTTACCAACAGTGTCTACAGAGTTCTGTATTCACTTTGCCACCGTTTACATGCTGAAGCTAAGGTACTTGTCTCCTCGTCTCTGGCTTTGTAGGGTGCTGGATGCCAGCGCAGAAAGCACACTTTGGCCAAGGCTACTGCAGTAATCTGAAGTGCTTCTTTGCATTTACATTAACATTTTATGCCTTCTAATTCTAGTTTAATTTTTAAATAATGCCACTTGTTTTCTTTATACCTAGGAAGTTTTCAAAATATTCAGTTAGTCATATATAATTCAAGATACTACCCATGTAGACACACTGTATTTTAAGGTGGGCAAGTGCGATTAACGATGAACCAATTTTAAGGGGGAGGTGATTTGAAACCTCTAATTTGATTATTGGGAGGATTTTCATGCTTACTTTAGTATTTATTACCATCATACCAGTTCAAGCTATTTTACAGTCTAATACATTAGCATTTTGTATTTTGATGGAAATTGTTACAGAATTTAAAGATTTGATGAAATAAGATGTAGCAGATTTTTTGTAGCAAGTTTCTGGTAAAAGGGTTTTTTGCAAGTCTCAGGTTCTTGCTGCACTATTTTTCTTTAAATATTTATTCCAGTTACTCTAATTAAGAAGCATTCTGTTCAAGTAACAGCAGCACTTGTGAATGGGAAAAAAAATGCACATGTTCTTAGTAGTTTACTAAATTTGTACAGGTTAATTAAGATTTTAGCCATCAGTGAGTTTGACAAGGGAAATTTATTTCTATTTAGCATTAAAATGCTTCCACAAGATCAAGTTTTTAAATTTTAACCTTGATATAGATGGAGAAATAGGAGGCAACCTCAGTATGATAGGAACTGCCACTTTGAACAGTTTAGGTCTTAAAGAGAAAGCCAATCTAATGCCAAGGGGAGAAAAATGAGCTGAAATTGTACCAACTCCTCTGGCCCCTTTCCCCCCCACACACTCTACCAGTTTTTCTTATTTTACAGATATCTGGTGGTTCTATAGTTTAAAGCAGCTTGTGAAATTATCCAAGTGGACTCAATTTTGTTTACCTTTCTGTAAGTTCTTAATTTTTGCCATATAACATTGGCAAAAATATGTACAAATTGACCTCTGTTCTTATGTCCTGTTGTGAGCATTATAAATGATAAGCTCCTGTGTAAAACCTTGCTCTCAGATCACTAAAGTATGTGTCACAGCACAGCCCAACAATAGTTAACGCTCAGCTGTGGGGACCATAGGAGCCTTTCGAAGATGATGGAACCGCACTAGGGTTGAAACTGATGGCTGTGGAGTTAATTGTGTTTTTGAGCTTGAATCTCACCTGTGATTAATTATTATTTTTTTTAATGTCCTTTCATGACTTGATTTTTCTCATATGCCAATGTATTTGTAGGTTTACTGGATTTTATTTTTAGGGAGTGGGGTGGTAATATTTTCCCATTTTTTGATTAAGTTGGTTCAGCTATGGTGCTATTCAGTAGGTATCTTCAGTGTCAGGTCCCGTAGCTGAATGCCATTGTTATTATAATTATTATTTGTAATCACATTGTAAGCTTGAATTTGGACTTGTACCTACATCTTTTGTATTTTGTACATTTGGTTATTTAGACTTTGGGAGTCCTCTTTGGTTTCAGTCATGTATGTCTACTTTGCAGATTAAGTACACTTCATCAACTATGGTCTGTTTTGGGTTTGTAGTTTAATTTAGAATTGTGTTAAGTTGATATTTTGCATTTGACTTCATTTTACATTAGTTGGAAATAAATTATTTAATTTTTGAATTCTGGAATTTTGAACATTTACTGTAATTTGTAATATAACTGCTGTGAAATACTTGAATAAAGATGACAAGAAAAACATGTCTTTCTTTAGCTTAATTATGATTACTGTTGGCTGCGGATGCAATGCTACTTTTCTAGCTGAACTCATTATTTTGTAGCTAGGGCGTATTGATGTTTATTAATTAAGCATGCCAAAAATCTTGTTATATGATTCTTTTAGATTTTAGTAGCCCTCAGTATTTTTTATCTAAAAGTTTTTCTGTTGAGAAAGTGTGGTTTTAACTTCAGTTGAATATTGTCTAAAAGTCGTTGTATAGCAGCAAATGGATTACTTCTGAAATTTGTTTTTCTAATTGGAAGACTATGCTACAATAGATGATCAGGTAGTATGGTTCACTTAATCTATAGTGTTTTCTCTTTAATCAGGTAGTTATCAGTGTATTTTGAACAATACATAGAATTTAAATGTGGAGAGAGATTTCATACCAGAATTTTGAGGGGCTTGTTGCTTTAAGTGAATAGAATGTTCTTGGCTTTAGATTGCCCATGTTTCTGCTGTCTGCCATGAGACACCTTTTCATGTCCCAAGATTAGTATACTAATCTTCCTCTATATAAATCTTGAATTTTCTTTTTCCTTTTTTTTCACAGTAAAAAGGAACTGTTTGAATTTGAGTAAGACTTTGTTTTCCTTGGTTTTGCAGATTGTATAATTTTTACTTTTTTTTTTTTTTAATATTCATTCATTTACCTATCTATTTTTGGCTGCATTGGGTCCCAGCAGCAGCACACAGGATCCCTTGTTGAAGCGCACGGGCTTCTCTCTGGTTGTGGTACCTGGGCTCCAGAGCACGTGGGCTCTGTAATTGTGGCATGTGGGCTCAGTAGTTGTGGTGCATGGGCCTAGCTGCCCAGCGGCATGTGAGATCCCAGTTCCCCGACCAGGGATCAAACCCACGTCCCCCACATTGGAAGGCGGACTCTCAACCACTGGACCACCAGAGAAGTCCCTAATTTTTACTTTTGATTGTCTATATCAAAAGACTGGTAATGATAAACCTGGGAAACAGACTTTTTTAAACCTTTATCTGGGGCTTCCCTCGTGGCGCAGTGGTTAAGAATCCGCCTGCCAATGCAGGGGACATGGGTTCGAGCCCTGGTCCGGGAAGATCCCACATGCCGCAGAGCAGCTAAGCCCTTGCACCACAACTACTGAGCCTGTGCTCTAGAGCCCGTGAGCCACAACTACTGAGCCTGCATGCCACAACTACCGAAGCCCGCACAACTACAGCCCGTGCTCTGCAACAAGAGAAGCCACCGCAATGAGAAGCCCATGCAGCACAGCAAAGAGTAGCCCCTGCTCGCTGCAACTAGAGAAAGCCTGTGTGCAGCAACGAAGACCCAACACAGCCAAAAATACATACATACATAAATAAATGTGTTAAAAAAAATAAAGCTTTATCTGAATGCTTAGAGAGTTTATAACTGCATTTGAGTCTCAGTTAAGTTTTGAGGGCTCCAAGGATGAAGCTGGGTTTATGTATCCAGTTTTAGTTTCCATCGGACTCAAAACTACAGTAAAGTAAGAGACTAATATTTAAGTACCTACTTCATTTTATCCCTATGCCCAAACACCTGAAAAGTTACCTCTTGGCTATTTTTTAAAATACAAATTCCCTCTCTTACCCGCACAATCGTATGTCTGTTATGTCCTAGGCACTATGCTAGACATATGTGATACACAGGTGACATATTCTCTATCCTTAAGGAGCTTATAGTCTGCTAGGGGTAGTTGGTACAAATACTAGTAGTAATTATTCAGTGGGTTAAGGGCTGTAATAGAAGGAACACAGTGTTCAGAGTTCTAAGAAGGGAACCAATTAATTCTGTTTAGGAATGGAGGCAATGAGGGAAGCCTTCTGGGGGAGCTGGCATTTTATTTTCCCTTTGCCTCTACCTGGCTTTTCTATAGTCTAGTCCCACTTTACCAAAACTTTTTCTTAGTTTCTTGTGACCCTTCATATTATATCGTATCACTTTCACCACCTGGAGTATCTTTATCTGTTGAAATCTTGCTCATATTTCAGGAGCGGGCCTAGATTCTACACCAATAAATCTCCTGTACGGTATCATTCATCCTCAGAACTTAGCTGTATTTTATACTGTGTAACATAGTAAATTACTAGTGTTATGTAAATCTTAGTAATTTATTCACGTGGGAAAGGGGATACAAAAGTATTATATTTTATATTCCTTGTAGGAATTTAAAACAATGCTGGACATATAGAAAATGCGTAATTCTTTTTGGTTTAATTGACATAGAAAGCTGAAACTTACCTAAATCATCCTTTCATAGATTCAACAAATACACAGTAAGTGCCTACTGTATGCCAGGCACTGTTGCAGAAGTTGGAAATAAAGCAGCAAAAACAAACAAACAAAAAGTCCCTGTCTTCATGGAGCTTAAGTTCTTTTAGATATAATGTGCCATATTTCTGTTAGGATTGATAAGGGTTCAGACTATTTTTTTAAGTGTTCTTTAAGCATTGCATGAAGCATTTTGTTAAAAATTTGCCAAGAACTCTCCTTTTTCCTTTTTGCTTTTCTTATATTTTCCATCTTATGAATAAAACCATGTCCATCAAGTATCCAAATCCTGTCATCCTAAATTTTATCCTCTTTACGGTGCATCTCATTCTAATCATGCAGAATGTTCTGTTGATTTTTTTCTCCCTCTAAACTTGTCAAATATCCATCACCCCTTCTCCATCTTCATTGCAGCTGACTTAGTTTGGGCACTAATCCTTTAGTTTGGACTAGTGTAAAAGTCATCAATTTGAGGGAAAGTAAACATGGGCACGACATTGTGTCTATCTTCAATGAGATTGTTATAACATATTTATATCACATTTACTAGGTGGCAGGGACTGTTCTGAGTATTTCACAAATACAGATAGAAACTGTTTAATCCTATGAGAACCTTATGAGATAAGTTATTATTATCCTCATTTTACAGGCCAGGAAACTGAGACATAAAGTAATTCGCCCAAGGTCACACAGCCAGGATTCAGATGCAGGCAGTCTGGCTCCAGAGTTGATGCTCTGAATCACTATGCTTGACTTCTTGTATGGGTAGACGGACACACAAACATTTCAGTATAACGTGGCACGTGTTACAGTTGAGTTCTGCATAAGGCACTATAGGTGTACAGAGGAGGAGCGTGTAGCCCAACCTCAGAGAAGCCTTCCTGAGAAACCTGATGCCTGAGCTGAGGCATCAGGCTAGGAAAGGCCTTCCAGGCAGAAGGAGCAAGAGAAGCACAGATTGAGAAGGGAAACAGCATGACAGCTGCAGGGGAAAGTACAAGCAGTTCCGTGTCACCACAGGTCAAAATTTATTTAACAAATTAATTTGAGCAACTGCCACTTGCCAAGCACAGTTCTTGGCATTAGAGTTACATCTGAGGACAGGACAGCAAGGTCCTGCTTCTCTTGGAGCTTACAGTTCAGTGGGCAAAGAGTAAACAAGATGTTATCTAGTAGTGGCCAATGCCTGGGTGACAGTATGTCTACTGGCATCACCCTGTAGTAGGAACAGCAAACATCTGCGTGTTACGTACTATTTTAAGAATTAACCATTTAATTATCACAGCAATTATATGAGGTAAGAACTGTCACTGGTTCCGCTAAACAGAAGGGGAAACTGAAATAACGAGTTGGTTAAGCAACTTGCCCGAGGTTACACAGCTAATGAGTGTTAGCTGGGGTTCTGTCTTGTGTCGCTTCAGAGCTTGGATTCTTATCTATCATTAAGGGGAAAGAGAAATTCACTTGCCCTTATTCAAGTTTTTCTCCCCTATGAATAAACATTTCTTACACTACAAAATACTACAGAGAATAATATAGTGTGCATATTCCCACCATCCAGAATTAAATGCTAACAGTTTGTCATAATTGATTCTGTTCTTTTTTTAAAGAAAAACAAATTCTGGATAAGGTTCAAGTTCCCTTTCTACTCCTCCCCAGTCCCATTCCTTTACTCTCTTCCCCAGAGGGAGCCACTCTGATGCCTTTAATGAATATCTTTCTTGTCTGTGTTTTTAATTTATTATTTGAGAAGGTAATAGTATGGGTGCTGAAGCCAGACTGAGTTTGAATCCTAAGTATGTCCATTCTTGGCTGTGTGACATTCTGCAAGTTATTTCACCTGTCTGCAATCAGTCTATTTGTAACATGGAGAATATCATGATAGCACTAAGCTCATGATGGTTATTGTGAGGATTATGTATTTGAGTCAACATATGTAAAGCACTTGGAACAGTACCAGGCACATAGTAAATGTTCAATAATTCTTAGTCATTACTGCTCTGATTATACAAATATTATATTTGTATGTACCCATAAAAATGGTTTCTTTTTTTTTTTTTTGCGGTACGTGGGCCTCTCACCGTCGTGGCCTCTCCCGTTGCGGAGCACAGGCTCCGGACACGCAGGCTCAGCGGCCATGGCTCACGGGCCCAGCCGCTCCGCGGCATGTGGGATCTTCCCGGACCGGGACACGAACCCATGTCCCCTGCATCGGCAGGCGGACTCTCAACCACTGCACCACCAGGGAAGCCCCAAGGTTTTGGTTTTTTTTAAATGTATGTAAATGGAATTATTTTACATCTTGCTTTAAAATTTATTTTTAAATTGGAAATGCAGATATGTAGTTTAAAGAATAAAGTAGGTCTAGAAGCCTTGTTATACAAACCAGCAATTCCCTGATTTTCCCTCCTCCCCACAGAGAAAGTCTCCCCAGAGCCAATTGTTTTCAGCACCTGAAACTAATTATTTGGTGTGCATCTCTGTATTTCTACATAATATTCTTATATGGGTGCTTTTTTATTTTCCAGTTTTCGCTGTTACCTTTTGATTTCCCACCCTGGAAGGGGACAGTCACACCTGCCACGAACATACACCCACATTTCTTGTTTTCCTATCCTCCCAGCTGGTTATCATTTTCATTAGATCATTATTCAGTATTTACATTATTGTAACTATGTAAAAACTATTGACGGCTGAACTATTTCGTATATTATTTTCCTTTCCTGTACACTTTTTGGTTAATAAGTCTTTGTTATTATTTGCCTAGTTTTCTATGTATTAACCACAACTGGTCCGCAAATTCATCCCCGGTAGTCCAGCTCCCTTTTTGGTATCTTCAAACAAACAAGGTATGCTAGTGTTTCATCTTCTTGAGAAAATGTCTCCTGGAGCATTCTAACCTTTTCCAAATTTGCATTGGCATGTACCAAGGTCTTGCATAGCCATTTTCTTGGGACCTTATTCACTACCACCCTTTGCCTTTCTCTTCTTATTGTCATTTGTATCCTGTGTTGCTGTTGAGAAGTCCAGTGTTATTCTGATCCTTGACTCATTTTCCTGATAATTGTTTTCCTTTCCCAAAGCTTTTAGAATCTTCACTCTTTCCCTAATGTTCTGGAATTTCACAGACGTGTCTGGGTAGGTGTCTGTGGGCTAGAAATCTATGGGCCTCTCTACTCTGCAAACTCGTGTCCTCATGTTCTGAGAAATTTTCCCGAGTTATTTCTTTATAATTTGCTCAGCTTTGTTTTCTTTCTTCTCCATTTCTAGAACTACTGTTACTCAGATATTGGCCTGCCTAGACTGTTCTCTAAATTCTGTAATTTCCTTTTAGGTTTTTATTTCTATATTTAACTTTTTTTTACAGCTATTTTGTTCCCTTGATTTTTTTGAAGTATCATTTTGTTCTTGTTTCATGGATGCAAAATCAGCTCGTCTCTCTGAGGATATTAATAACTACTTTTTCTTCCTTAGTTTTTCTTCTACCTGCATAGACTCTTTCCTCCAAGTTGCTTTTCTTCTTTGTTTTAGCCCCTGTTTAGTATTACAGCCTTTTTTCAAGTGTTTGGTAATTCTTTGCTATCTGTTCCTATTTAAGAGTGGGAGACTAAAAAGCCACTTTCAGGACATAGGGAAAGTCTCTCCAGATAGAAGTGTAACAGCCTTCTCTGGGAAATACCATTAGCCCAACAGGAAAAAAGCTAAAGATAATAACATTTGGGGTTCCTTTATGAAACCATCTAGCCAGAGCACCTGCCGGAGTTGTATGGATTAGAAATAATAAATACAAAGTTGGATAAATGTAGGCTACTTTAATATTCTCTATTCTTTCAAGAACTGACCCTGAAACTGTGGTTTTGTTGATTATCCCAACAGAAGTCTCTTAGAAGGAATGCCTTCGTTTTTAGGTTATTTTTACAAATCATTTTGAGATTTTTGAATAATCATTTGTACTCCATTTGTTTGCTCCCATCTTTGCCCTCCTAACCTCATTTTCCTTTCATTAGGCCAGTGTATTAGCTACAAGAAATCAGAGGGAATTCAAGTGTTCTATGGAAGATTTTGCACTGGGGGCTTTTCCCCCCTTCAGGAGCAACAGTTATCTTCAGAGTGAGTGCTTGGAGGTGATGGAGTCAGGCCTTTTCCTTTTCTTTGACTTCTATTAACACCAACTGTTTTCCTGACAGCACCTCTTTTTCCAGAATCAGAAATGATTGGTCTGTGTAGGACCATTTGGGCTAATAGTCCTACTTTTTTTTTTTTTTTTTTTGCGGTATGCGGGCCTCTCACTGTTGTGGCCTCTCCCGCTGCAGAGCGCAGGCTCAGCGGCCATGGCTCATGGGAACAGCCGCTCCGCACCATGTGGGATCTTCCCGGACCGGGGCACGAACCCGTGTCCCCTGCATCGGCAGGCGGACTCCCAACCACTGCGCCACCAGGGAAGCCCCTAGTCCTACCATTTGATGAATGGCTAATGTGGCAGCTCTGAAAGGTCACACACTAAAAGTCATGACACCCTGATTTTCTTACTGGAATTTTTATTTCTTTCTGAAATGCCGGCTATCTAGAACTCTTTCGGGTCAGTGTTTTGATTAACAGAAGAAGCCTAGCCTCAGGGAAAGAAGTCCCATATTAGCTAACCCTCTCCTCTTCATCCCTGATGAGTTTCAAGCCAAGAAAGATGAAAGAAGCCTGGACTGGAGAAAAAAAGGTGAGAAAAGCAGAAAAACGTATAGTGTTTTTCTTACATATGTGATGTCTTTTACAAGTTAAACAAAAAGTTATCTTGGCCTTTCCCCCACTAGCCATTTACTGGAGATAAGGAATTTAGGATGTGACGATCCCATCCAGGTATCCATTACAGCAGTGTGTTTAATATCACACAACATTGTGGATTAATCACTAGTGAGTTGCTAACAAAGTTTTGAATTTAATAGGCCAACATTTTTTGGGGTTGCAATGGTTTTGGGAGGTAAGGATCAAAAAGTCAGTTTGGAAGACTGTGAGTAGACTTGTTTAGAATTAAAGCTATATATGTGTATATGGAAGTATAGTGGAAGATAAAGTTGTGTGTGTATACTGGAAGATAAAGCTGTGTGTGTTGTTTGGGGTCTTGTTATGGAGGACTAGGCTTAAGATATTTGTACTTTATCATGTGACAATCCTTGAACATTTTTGAACAACACCATGGCATGTTGAAAATGGAACTTTAGAAATATTAATTTGACAGATACATAAAAAATAGAAAATTTCTTTCTTCAAGATATGTTGACTGCCTGTCATATGCCAAGTAAGTGCTAGACACGGGAGTTAAAAAGCTAGGTAAAACAGTCCCTGCCCTTGGAAATAAATATTCAGTAGAAGATGACATAGTAAGAGAAAAAAATGTTTTAAATTAGGTAAGTGCAATGATAATGGTTTAGCTTAGGTGCCATTGGAGCAGAGAGGAAGGGAACTCAACTCACCTAGGAATTCACAGGAGGTTCTTCAGGTGGATATGATATTTTAATAGCATCTCAAAAAGTGAAGGAATATATGCAGTAAAAAACTGGAGGAGAACATTCCAGGAAGAGGGAACAGTATAACAAATGTGTAGAGACAGAGGCAAACATGTTAAGTTCAGGCAACTATGGGCACTTCTAGTTTGCTCTTTCTAAAGCAAAGTAAAGAAAAAAATAGTATTAGAGGTTACCAAGGACTTTATATGCCTTTCTTGTATTCCAGGTAAGGGATGCTGCAGGCCTGGACTTGGGAAGTTGAGAAAGGGACAGTTTGCAGCAAATGTAGAGTGATTGTATTTTGGGGATGAGGATAAAAGAGGAGCCTGGAATTGCTCTTAGGTTTCGGCCTGGGTAAGCAGATAGATAAGTAATGCCATTAGCTGAGAATGAACAGGAGAGAATAGCAAATCTGGGGTGAATGCAGTATTGGATATTTTGACATCCAGGTCCAGCAGACATTTAGATAAATACATCTGAAGCTTGGGAGAGTTCAGAGATGGAGACTTTTGGGGTTAGCTGCCATAAGTGTTATCCAAACTGTGAATGTGAATCAGACCACTTAGGTGGTGCTTCAAAGCAGAATGAAAATGGTACATAGAGGAACAAAAATGTATAAACAGCACGAGAGGATGTCTCTTACAAAGGAGACTGATCATACCTTCTCAGAAGCAGCACTACCAAAAGAGTGGTGTCAACCAAACTCAAGGAGAAAATGTTATATTTAAAATGGACAACAGTATCAAATGCTCCAGTGGAGACTAATGAAATATATACTAAAACATTGCCAGTAGATATGACAGTTTGGTAATCTTTGTTGTTTTTAGGAAAAAGGGAAGGAGTGAGAGCATAACTAGAGGTACACAGGGTTGAGGAAAGGATTTTGATAAAAGTGAAAAAGTTTGAGCATGTTATACACTGAAGGAATGGAGATGATGGTAGCGGTGGTGGAGGTAGCTAACATTTATTGAAAAGGTGCTGGATTCCGGGTCCTCTTCTGAGGCCTTTACACCTGTTAACTCATTTACTCTTCACATCAACCCTATGAAATAGATACTGTTTTCCTTATTTCACTGATGAGGAGAGTTAATCACAGAGATTGTTACTGATACATGACTGACAGCTAGTAAAGAGCAGAAAGAGAATTTGAACCCTGGGATTCTGACACAACAGCCCAGTTACTTACCATTATCCTGTATTGCCTCAATAGAAAGGTGGAGGTCGAAGATTTGGAAGAGGTGATAATTAAGGGTTCAAGATTTCAGAAAAGATGGGGGGGGGGACAAAATCAGAAACATAGGTGGCAGTGTTGGTCTTGAATAAGAGTAAGGATTTTTTATTCCTGAAGACCAGAACTGTGGGTACAGATGGACGTGGTAAGTTTGGGGACTGGATAGGATATTGCGAAGCTTAGGAAATTAATACCTGATGGTGTCAAACTTTTCCTATCAAATATTTATGTATGTATTGAATTTATACCTTTTTATTATAAAACATAACAGATATGGAAAATTGCTTAAAACAAATGTGTAGCTTATACATAAACTGTTATAAGATGTAACCACCACCCAGGTAAAGAAAATAACACTTTGTCAGCCAAGCCAGAAGCTTTCCATATGCTCCATTCCAATTAAAACCCTCTTATTCTCCCCAAATGTAACCACTATTCTAACATTTATGATAATGATGTTTTTGCCTTCCTTATAGTTTTGTCACCTGTGTGTATTTCTAGACATTTAAGTTTTTCCTGCCTTTTTTTCCTTTCGTCTTTAAAATATCTTAATCTACATTTAAGTTTTTCCTGCCTTTTTTTCCCTTTTGTCTTTAAAATATCTTAATCTACATATTCCTCCTTCTTCTCTTTTTTCCTTGTCATTAGTTTGTTGAAGAAACCAGTTTTGACCTGTTGAATTTCCCAGAGTCTGGATTTTGCTGATTGAATCCCTTTGGTGAAGCTAACATGTTTGTTTGTCCTCTGTATTTCCCATAAATTGGTGCTTGGATCTAGAGTTGTGCTGTCCGATATGGTAGCCACTAGCCACATGTGGCTATTGGGCACTTGAAATGTGGCTAGCCCAAACTGAGAGATACTATAAGTGTAAAATGCACACCTATTTTAAAGACTAATTTCAAAAATAATATGAAAATATCATTGTTTTTATATTGATTGTATATTTTAATGATAGTACCTTGGATATATTAAGTTAAATTTATTAAAACATAATTTCTATCTAGTTCTTTTTTCTCTTGTAATGTGGTTATTTGAAAACACATGTGTGGGACTTCCCTGGTGGTCCAGTGGTTGGGACTCCACGCTTCCACTGCAGGAGGTGTGGGTTCAATCCCCGGCTGGGGAACTAGGATCCTGCATACCACATGGCGCAGCCAAAACAAACAGCACATGTGGCTTGCACTGTGTTTCTATTGGATAGCACTAATCTAGAGGCCTAATCAGATTCTGGTTTTTTTTATTATTTTGTGCGAGACTACTTTATAAGTGATGATGAGTGTGTTCTTCTGCTTGGAGGCACATAGTACCTGGTTGTCGTTCTCTTTGTGATGTTAGTAGTAATCGATACTCAATGCCTAGGCACCTTAATTCATCAGAGTTTGCAAATGGTGAGTTCTAATGAAATCACTCCTTACTAATTTATTATTGCCTTGTCTATTAGCCGGTTATTCAGTAGTGCAAATCATATAGGAAAGGTAGGATTAAAGTTTGATTCTTTTTAAAAAAATTTTATTTATTTGGTTTCACCGGGTCTTAGTTGAGGCAGGCGGGCTCCTTAGTTGCAGCTCGCTGGCTCCTTAGTTGCGGCAGGTGGGCTCCTTAGTTGTGGCATGTGATCTAGTTGCGGCATGCATGTGGGATCTAAGTTCCCTGACCAGGGATTGAACCCGTGTCCCCTGCATTGGCAGGCGGACTCTCAACCACTGCGCCATGAGGGAAGCCCCCTCTAAATTCTTAATTACATAAAAAGGTAGTTAGATAAGTTAGCCCATACTACCAAAAAACCTCAAACCTACTAAGTAGAGTTCAAATTCTGTTTATAGTGCTTTTTGTCTTTAGTCTGAGGGCATATAGTCTAAATACTCTGTTCAAAAGTTACTTCGGTTAATCTTCTCTACGCCCATCCTCTCTGGTTGTGTTATTCTTTGAAATATAGTTAGGTTCTTCTGTTTTTTGGTTTGTGTTCAGTTTTAATGTCCCTCTTATTCTTGTTGTTTATGTGTTTTAGTATGTAAAACATTAACATATTTACAAAAGTCATGACTGTGCAAAATAATTAGATCCAGAGAAGTATCACTGCTCCTATCCCTTCCACTATGGAAGGTAAACAACCTCATTAGTTTCTCTTTATCTGTCTGCTGTTTCTTTTGCTAAAATAAAGTTACATGTATATTTTCTTATTTTCCCCCTTTATTCTTACACAGAAGGGACTTGTTCTAGATATTCCTTTCCACATTGCTTTTTTAAAAAAACAATAGACTTTTGTGTGTGTGCAGTTTTAGGTTTAGAGAAAAATTAAGTGTAAAGTACAGAGTTCCCTTATATCCCCTTACCTACACCCCCCCCCCATTTAACCATTATTAACATCTTGTATTACTGGGGTACATTTGTTACAATTTATGAGCAAATATAGATACATTATTATTAACTAAAGCCCATAGTTTACATTAGGGCTCACTCTTTGTATTGTACTTTCTATGAGTTTTGACAGATGTATAACGACATGTATCCATCATTGCAGTATCATTAAGACTAACTTCACTGCCCTAAAAGCCTCTTGTGCTCCACCTGTTCATTCCCTGCTCTCTGCCCAGACAACCACTGATATTTGGAGTGATATGCTTTGAAGATGGAGGAAGGAGCCCTGAGCCAAGGAATGCAGGCAGCCTCCAGAAGCTGAAAAAGGGAAGGAAAAAAGATTTTTTTCTAGAGCTCCAGGAAGGAACACAGATCTGTTGACGCCTTAATTTTGGCTCATAAGACCCATTTAGACTTCTGACCTCCAGAACCATAAAATAATAGATTTGTGTTGTCCTAAGCCACTAACCTGTAGTAATTTTTTATAGCAGCAGTAGGAAACTAATATAGCTCCCTATGTGCACCATGCAGGGGCCGGCTGGACTAGCAGGACGTGGGGGTGGTCTCTGCTATAGTTCAGATCTCACAGCCTTTGCTCCACTGATCCTGGTCAGTTCTATGCATGTGCAACTCAGAATCTCATACAGTCATTTAAAGGGCCTCATTCTCCATTCTCTACTCTTTGTGATCTTCTCCCTCACTGTCAGGTTCCCCAGAGCCCCCTTTTCTGCTTATCTGGATAGAAAGAGAAAAAATATCACTGTCAC
Source organism: Mesoplodon densirostris (assembly GCF_025265405.1). Taxonomy (NCBI): domain Eukaryota; kingdom Metazoa; phylum Chordata; class Mammalia; order Artiodactyla; family Ziphiidae; genus Mesoplodon; species Mesoplodon densirostris. The sequence goes on along the minus strand of NC_082674.1, from coordinate 18,677,759 downwards.
TGCTGACACGAGGAGGCTGATTCATTACTGAGGCTTACCTGGGTTTGGGTCTGGAGGATGTAGAGGGACCATTTTTCTTCTGAGATTCTGGCTTCCCTAGTGTAAGCTGGGGGATATAGGTGATAAAAGGCAAACCAGGGAACTCATGTGGGTCATTGTTTGAGTTTTGAATTTCCCATTGAGTTCACATGCTTTGTTTATTTTTCAGAGCCCTTAGCAATTAATTATTTTGTTTATGTGGACTTGTAAACAGTGGGAGAGATACAGTGGAGTATGCTTACTCAGTCTTAACCAGAACCAGGAATGTCTTCATTTCTTTGTTACTTTAAAAGAAAATTTCCTGGGCTTCCCTGGTGGCGCAGTGGGTTGAGAATCTGCCTGCCAATTCAGCGGACACGGGTTCGATCCCTGGTCTGGGAAGATCCCACATGCCGCGGAGCAACTAACCCCATGAGCCACAACTACTGAGCCAGTGCACTAGAGCCCACGAGCCACAACTACTGAAGCCCGTGTACCTAGAGCCCATGCTCTGCAACAAGAGAAGCACTGCAATGAGAACCCTGAGCACCGCAACGAAGAGTAGCTTCTGCTCGCCACAACTAGAGAAAAGCCCGCATGCAACAATGAAGACCCAACGCACCAAAAATATATAAATTTATTTTTAAAAAATTTCCTGCCTTTTCTTCCCCTTTGTTTGTCTTAAGACATTATCTATTTTTTTAAAAAAATTGGCTCATGTTCTTTCTACTTTAGTGTACATTTCTAACATGATTTTTTTTCTTTCTGAGTTATTTCACATCCTTTGTAAGTTTTTCTAATTTTGGTTTACATTGTTCTTTCATTCTTCTATTATTTTTTTGTCCTTTTGCTTGTTTTGAAATAGTAGGTTATAGTTTTCATGTATTTTGTAGGAGGGTCTTTATTGCCTGTAGGGTAGCTTTCTCCTTTTAAAGTTTTTTCTTATAGTATATTTATGTGGGATTTTCCCTCAATCTACACAAAGGTTCCTCATTTTTTATATGAAATTACTTTCCTTGAACTTTTACAAGGAAGCCTGAATTTTATGGCTCTAGAGCTCTCTCTTCTGTTATTTCTGTGAAATCTGCTTACTTTGTTCCCCTCCCCTATTTTATCTGGATTTCTCTTTTGCCCCTGTGCTGTTCATTTTAGATTCTGTCCCTAGTAGTTTTGTCTTAGTATGGGGCTTGGACCTGAAATGGGGCTTTGGCTGATTCGTTTTGAGAATTTTCGCAAGGCTAGTAGTTCCCACAGAGCACTTACCCTCACCTGAGAACTAGAGGGTGCAAACTCCTCTCAATATCAGGAGCTCTCGGGGCCTCCCTGGTGGCGCAGTGGTTGAGAGTCCGCCTGCCGATGCAGGGGATACGGGTTCGTGCCCCGATCTGGGAGGATCCCATATGCCGCGGAGCGGCTGGGCCCGTGAGCCATGGCCGCTGGGCCTGCGCATCCGGAGCCTGTGCTCCGCAACGGGAGAGGCCACAACAGTGAGAGGCCCGCATACCGAAAAAAGAAAAAAAAAAATCAGGAGCTCTCGTCAGTGCCCCACCCTCAGTCCCCGCCTGAGTACCTGTGCGGGTTCTTACTTTCCTTAGATGCCAGTGCCTCTCCTCTGCTTTCATCCTCACACATGTACCACAGTCTCGTAGGTGTCAGCGGCTTGACCCCACTCACTTGGGATTTGGAGCTCTGGAGATTCCTTGTTACTTAGTTTTGTTTTAGAGGCTATCCAGGAGTCTTTGAATGTTTCACCCTGGTTTCTCTGTTTGTTTGTTTATTTATTTTTGGCTGCGTTGGGTCTTCGTTGCCGCACGTGGGCTTTCTCTAGTTGCTATGAGCAGGGGCTACTCTTCGTTGCGGTGCGCGGTCTTCTCATTGCGGTGGCTTCTCTTGCTGTGGAGCACGGGCTCTAGGTGCAGGGGCTTCAGTAGCTGTGGCTCAAAGGCTCTAGAGCACAGGCTCAGTTGTTGTGGCTCACGGGCTTAGTTGCTCCGCGGCATGTGGGATCTTCCCGGATCAGGGATCGAACCTGTGTCCCCTGCATTGGCAGGTGGATTCTCAACCACTGCACCACCAGGGAAGCCCCAGTTTCTCTGTTTGTAATGGTCAATTCAGGAAGATTTAAAAAACTGTATTGTCACTTGCCATCCTCCTCCGCATTAGTTTTTTCTATGTAAAGTTGTGCTCTTCTGCTAAGAGTGAGGGGTTCTAAGTAAGAAATTTAAGGGGGAGAAGTGAAGGTTTAGAAGTCACTGATGGAACGAGGAAAGGGAGCTCTCCAGGGACAGATGAGAATAAGTTGAGGGCACAGGTGAGTGTGGGCGCCATGTATTAGTAGTGCTGCCAGCCTATGTGAATGTGGGTTTTTCCCCCTTGTAGGTGTCACCCCGAATGAAGCCTCAGAGGAGGCTGATAGTTGGATTAGGACTATAATTAGGCTTGTTGGTCCAACTGAAGGACCAGAACGTTAGGGGGATGAGGTAACTTTTGGGAGAGGAATTCCATTCCTGGGTAAGAATGGAAATGAAACCAAAGTGGGGTTACTAAATTGGGAGACAACGGAAAGGATCTAAGGACTGAATGTCTGAAATGAAACTAAAGAGCAAATACAGTGGGGGGAGGAGTCGTGAATGTGTTGGATGGAGACTCTTATCAGAGCACAGAGTTTAAGATTTCTTAGGTTAAAAAAAAAAAAAGACTTCTTAGGTAGAACAGGTTTTTTTTTTTTTTTTTTTTAAAAAAGGTCTAGTGTCAGGTGCAGTTTAATATGTTTGATCCATAGTAAGTTATTAAATGCTCTCAAATTTCCAGTTTCTGAACAAATGGTAAATCAGTAAGCATTACTCCAAAATCGTATGTTGTCACAGTAGCTGAAGAGCCATCAGTAAAACCACAGGTTTAAGAAACTTTGGTGCTTTTAATTAAAAAAACACATGAATAGCCTGAGTCATATGTCTATGGCTATCAATGTAGAGTACAGAGCTTTTCTAATGTCTCATTATGGCAAAAAAGCAAAATTAATTTTGATATGAGATAGCATTATTTCTAAACACTGTGTAGAGTTACTTTGCTTATAGCTTAAATTTCCTTGGGAAAGTGTTGGAAATAATAACAAATTTCTATTTTAGCATTTTAATAAGTGCAAAGTATTTTAACAAGCCTTTGCAAACAGAATGTCCTTTTAAAAAGAAATGTGGGGCTTCCCTGGTGGCGCAGTGGTTGAGAGTCCGCCTGCCGATGCAGGGGACACGGGTTCGTGCCCCGATCCCGGAAGATCCCACATGCCGCGGAGCGGCTGGGCCCGCGAGCCATGGCCGCGGAGCCTGTGTGTCTGGAGCCTGTGCTCCGCAACGGGAGAGGCCACAGCAGTGAGAGGCCCGCGTACAGCAAAAAAAAAAAAAAAAAAAAAAAGAAATGTGACAATCCACAAGTAACATTATACTTAAAATGTTACTGAAATAAAAGTTATTTGTGGTGGGAAGTCTCAAATTACTTCACATATTTAAAGGAAACATCAGTAAGCTGTCAGTTGTGTAGTTTACCATGGTTTAATAAAAAAATTTCCTTAATAAGATTGTTTTAAATGGAGTTTGTAGCAAAGAAAGGAGTAATTGCCTATCACACTGTAAAAAATCAGTTTCACATCTTTGGAATGTTTTTTTTACACTTAATTTCCACATTGTTTGAACTTAAACATATATCCACAGAAAGAAAAAAGCAAAAGATCATCAAAAAGCTCTTTGTTTCTGAGACATGCTCAAGGTTTTATAGCTGGAATTAGATGAAACTTTGTCTCACTATTAACACAAATGTTAATCTAAACAGATATTAGATAGAAAATTTTTATGTTTTAATATATTTTAATGAGAATATTGGAACTAATGTGAAAGTTTTGAATTTTAAATATTGATGGGACAAATGATGAATGTCTTTGTTCTCATCTGCAGCTGACTTGTTGAGAAGATTGTCATGTTGTTCAAGATTAATAAGATACAAAATGCCCAAGAGTCTCTTCCAGAAATTGTCAGGTCACACTTTTGCAACTATCATTAGATGTGTGGGTTGGATATTTTAGTTGTGTAGAATGGTTATTGTGTGATTATTTCCATTTTTTCAGTGTTTTTACATTGCAGTGTAAGAGATGCTAAAGTCTTTTTGGAACTTAGAAAATTGCAGTGAAACATATTTTGCTGTATTCAGGAAAAGTATTTTGTTCATATCAAAGAATACCGATCTCATTTCTTCTGCTACCGTATAAAAATGTATCAATTTTTCTTAAGAAATATTTTGACAATTTTAAACCAGAATTTGCTTCAGAATACTTCCCAATATTACCTTTACTTTCTGATATGCTTCTTTCGAAGATGAAAGACAGAATGTATTGACTCCAGAATCCCATGTAACTATTTGAGCTTGTGTCATAATTTAGTAAAGAAAAAAGTTTTCTAGATTTGAGAGGTGGGGGCCAATTTGTGGCTAAATAAGCTTGGAAAACCCTGCCTTATGTATCCACTTCAGTAAAATTGTAATGACTGTTACTGTGTTTGTTTTTTTTTGTTTGTTTTTTGTTTTATATTGGAGTATGGCCGATTACAATGTTATGATAGTTTCAGGTGCACAGCAAAGTGACTCAGCCATACGTATACATGTATCTATTCTCCCCCAGTGGTACTGTGTTCTTGACACAGAAGTTCTGTCATAAAGAAACCTGTTTAACTTTGTTAAACCCAGCATTTCCCAAATTTATTTAATCTCAGACCCTTGTACATGATTGTTTATAGCTGCATTATTAATGGTTAAAATGAGGAAGGAACCCAAATGCTGATCACTTGGTGAATGGTTAAACAAAATGTATCCATTTATATACCCCTTCAATGGAATATTATTTGGCCATAAAAAAGGAATGTAATACTAGTACCTACTACAACATGGGTGAATCTTGAGAACACGATGGTAAGTGAAAGAAGCCAGAAATAAAAGAACACATATTGTGTGATTCAATTTATATGAAACATCCATAATAGGCAAATCCATAGAAACAGAAAGTAGATTTGTGGTTGCCATGTGCTGGGGGTGGGGGAAATAGAGAGTGATTACTAATGGATACAGGTTTCTCTTTTTTTGGAGCAGAGAAAAGTTTATTGCAGGGCCATGCAAGGAGACAGGTGGCTTGTGCCACCAAAACCCTGAACTCCCAGGTTTCTTTTTGAGATGATAAAAATGTTCTGCAATTAAATAGTGGTGATGGTTGCTCAACTCTGTGAATATTCTAAAAACCACTGAATTATATACATTAAAATGGTGCACTTTATCATATGTGAATTATATGTTAATAAAGCTGTTATTTAAAAAACACCTATAAAAAGAAGATATAATAGCAACAACTAAGGAGAAATAAGGGCTTAAAATAGGGCAGTAGTAACAGAGAGGTACCAGAGAATGTAGGGAGTGAACTGAAGAGCTTCAAGGACTTATTTTTACCACCAGGGATGCAAAGTCGACAGGCCTGATGGGTCCGGTGTTGCCTAGGTTTGCGCTGGCGGCGGCTAGCTTCTCCGAGAATGACAGAAATCTATACACACGGTAAATAGAAACCCTTTAACAAAAACTATTGTTTCTTTAGTCATCTGTAGATAACAGGGATGGCTAAAGCAGTGCACAAAATTGTGGCCTTGCCTTTGTGTTTTTCATAACTCAAAACATTTTTCATGCTGCCAATAGAATCTGGCTGTCACTACTCATCAGGGTGAGGTGCCCTGTGGGGGAAGATAAGAGGACATGACCCCTGCCTGCAGAGAATGTAGTCTTATTGACCTAGTTTGATCCACTCAAAGGCTGTGCTCACCTTTCATGAGGAAAGACACCCAGGTGACTTGCCAAGTGTTACATAGAGGGCAGCAGAGCACATGGATTATAAATTTGGGAAGATAAACACAGATTTTTGGATTGTCTAATTTTTGCCATCATGTGGAAAAGGCAGACTTCTTGGAGTTAGGGCCTCACTTTAGTCAGCTCTTTGACCTTCTACCTCCGTGGGTGGCAAGGTCATGGTATGCCCTTTGGGACTGAGGATGGTGCAGCCAGTGTTAATGCTGTTCTCCCCTTTCCTTTACTCTCCCTGACCAGGTGTATGGTCAGCAAGAAGGTAAGGAACTCCTTAAGACTTCACAGCAGAAGGAGTTTCAAATGAGGCAGAAAAGATATCTTAGTCAGAGGCCTCTTTCTTTCCCCCAAACCCAAGTTTCCTGTAAAGCCAAGCCTTCAATGGAAGAAGCCAGTGTGTTATTGAGACTCTAACCAGATATTTCAAAAATTGCTTCTAAAGAGGACTGTATCTAACACAGAGCTGAATGTCTCTTATATTCACAGAATTCTCTGTTTTCTTAATACAGGTTTCTGAGGTAGCTTGGGGAGGAGGAAGGAGCCTTAAGAGCCACACAGTTCCAGGCAGCCTTGAAGAGACCGTATGATGTAGCGCAGCCTCTCTGGAGGCCCACTGAGCAGGGTTTTGAATATTGATGTGCCTTAGACGGACTCTGCTTCACGTCTGGAAGCTGTGGTCTCACCTGTGCAGCAGGGATACCATCCTCTGCAGGATTGTGATGAGCATCAAATGCGATAGTGCATGGAGAACACCTGGGGCATAACTCTTACTGCACAAATCACTTAACTTTCTTGATATTGTTTCCTCTTAAAGAGTGAAGATGATGCCCTATGCCTTTTAGGGTAGCTGAAAGGATAAAGTGGGATAATGTATGCAATTATGTTATATGTTATTGAGGTTTAATTAGAAAAGGACTTCACAAGGATCTTGGTAACCTATTGCAGAGTTTTGCACTAACACATGTATCCTTTTGTTGAGCTAGAATTTTTTCTTCTTTATTATTGTCTTTTTCATCTTTCTTGACCTTCCAAGAACACAGAGAAGTGGTGGTATTCATTGGTTTCATGCAAATCTTCACGCACTGAAAGATATAATCCATTCACCCCTAGCCTTTAGGTTTTAAAAAAAAGTCTTGATTATTACTGGAAATCTACTTTCTTGTTCAAAATTCTTTGTTACATTATTCTGAACCCTTTTAACTTCTCCATTGATTATAGTGTCCAAGATAGGAATTGATCTTTGAGAACTTCTCAGACTAAAATATAGGAGAAAGATTACTTTCTGTCCTTCATTCCCCATTAAATATATATATATATATATATATCTGTTTCTTTATTATAAAAGTAATGTCATCACTTTATATACATTTTGGAGAAGAGAGAAAGAAAATTGCCCACAATTCCATCAGTTCAATTAATAGTAGTTTTATGACTGTACATCTGGTCATTTTAATATACATATTTTACATATCTTTGTGTGTGTATATATATAGCTTATATATCATTATATACATATCTTACATAACCACAATCATATACAAATATGAATCTTCCTTTTCCCCCCCTTCTAATGTTTTCTATATTGCTGCATGTCTTTAGTACCTGTCTAGTAGAATTATGAGGATTCAGTGCTTTAAGTGCTTAGCATGGTGTCTGGCAATAGTTAGTGCCAATGTGGGAGCTAGTTGTTATATGACTTTTTCCATAGTTTGCATTATTTCCTGATGGACGCCCAGAAGTGGATTTACTGGGTCAGGTACTCTTTAGGCTCTTGATACATGGCACCTGCCACATTGCTTTCTGAGACCCATTTCAGTTTACAGAGCCCTTGGTGCTACTCAGGAGTTTCACTGCTCTTCATCAGCGCCCCTCACCCCGCCCTTTATTTTTAGCTTTGAGAAGCTCATTTAGTTAGGTAAAGATGTTACCTAATTATTTAAGTTTCATTATTTAATAATTATCAATGTTGAACTTTTTGTTGTATGTTTCCTCTTTGCAGTGTCTGTTCATGACTTATTTAACAGTTGGAATCCCTTAACAGTTTCTAATTGAATTACATGGCCTCTTTAATAAAGATATTAATCTTTTGTCATATGGACTGCAAATAGTTTTCCTGTTTTTTTCTTATTTTAGCATTGAGTTTTTTTTTTTTTTTAAAGTTCTCACACAGACACACACAATGTGATCTGTCTCCTGTTTGTGGCTGTCACAATGAATTTCCTCACCATCCATGCCAGGTCTGATGGTAGTGCCTTGAGTCCAACAAGAGAGACTCTCCCCATGGTTACATGGGTGCCAAATAACAGCGCACACACATGCCTTCTACGGTAAGTACACAGACTCTTCATAGACCCCAGAGAACATATTTCCTTTGATTTAGGCAAATAGAGTAGAGAAAGAAGGAGGTAACAAAACTATCGCTTGGTTTTTTTGTTGTTTTTTTTTCCCGATTGAATTTATTTATTTATTTATTTATGGCGGCATTGGGTCTTCATTGCTGCGTGCGGGCTTTTCTCTAGTTGCGTCGAGCAGGAGCTACTCTTCGTTGCGGTGCACGGGCCTCTCATTGCCATGGCTTCTCTTTGTTGTGGAACACGGGCTCTAGGCGCATGGGCTTCAGTAGTTGTGGCACGCAGGCTCAGTAGTTGTGGTGCATGGGCTTAGTTGCCCCGCGGCATGTGGGATCTTCCTGGACCAGGGCTCGAACCCGTGTCCCCTGAATTGGCAGGTGGATTCTTAACCACTGTGCCACCAGGAAGTCCAATTGCTTGGTTTTTATAATTTTAGCTTATAATTTAGCTTATAATTTTAGCTCTTCTGATTGGAATCTTCTAGACATTCTCCATCCTTTCCTCTAGGACTGGTGTCTTGAAGGTACCAGTGCAGATATTTTTGGCAAGTGTGTGGTCCACTCATCATAAGGCCTCAGCTGAGTTCTCTGAGAACTCCCAGTCCCACCCACCCCAACCTACCTTCTTCCGATTTTTTTCTTGCAAGGAGATACTAGGTCTTGGTGACATTTGGGGATTAAGGATGTGGGGCTCTTCCCTTGGGTAAAATGCTGGTAAGTCTACCTTCTCCTACTAATCCGTTAAATCTAACGTCCTTCCATGCAAGAGAGGGAGCAATCCCGTCTGGTGTTCTACGCTTTTGCCCTGGGCTTTGCGTGGGTATCCTTAGGAGAGCAAAGCCGGTCTATACAACAGGTTAGAGAACAGCCTCAGGCGGGACTGAAGAAGGCAGGGAGGCCCCCCGACTGGATTTTAGAATGGCAGTCACAACTTGTTCTTCCTGAAGGGAGGGTGTTGCGTCTCTTCTCAGGCTGATGGCGTGGAGTTGCCATGTGGATTTGTTACAGTTCTCCAGGACAGCCTCTGGCACAGGAAGCAGACCAGGGGGAAGCTAAGTTTTTGACGCTTTCAGTTGCACAAGTGTAATAAGAGCACTTAAACTGAAGGGAGACCCTCAGAGTCGATACCAGAGTGTTTGCAAGTCCCTTTAAGCTTTGACCTTTAATTGCCCTTTATTCTTGCCTTTCAGCCCTGTACATTCATTCCCTCACTGAGGAGTCCTATGCTTTATGATCACCAAGATGTGCATTCAAGTCTGTAACAGAGCCCAGACAGCTGATGGGAGAGGTGGCATAGGCCTGCACTGGGGTTTCTCATCTTGGTGGCAAGGACAGTGGCACACAGAGGCATTACATTGGTTTCCGAGTCTAGATCTATAAATATATTTATTATAACAAGAACTTAACAATAAACATATACTATGTACAATACCATTACAGAGAACCCTGTTTTATAGCATTCACAGAAATAGCCAGTTTTGCTCCAGTGTGATAACTGAGGAGAGAACAGGATTTCAGTGTCGTCCGTGTTGAGTCTTGCTGACCGCTAGCACCTCCTTTGGAGGTAGACGCCCACCAACGCTGACATCGCCCTGCCCCAGGCAGTTAGACACTTGTGCTCCAGTTCTTGGGTTCACACTTGCACCCTGTTTGACATAAATACTTTAAATGACATACAACGTATGTAGTTTTGTGCTTATTACTTTTTAAAAGAATAAATAATATTAAAAACTGCATAACGAAGCTCGGTATCTTGTCCAAGTGGGAGCCACACTTGTAGTGCTAGAAGTTGATGCCCGACATTGGGACTTTGTGTCATCAAATACTGAAAGATGGAGAGCGTGTCCTGTCCTTTTCTCCTTATGAGTGGCTTTTATGATGAAATGACGGCAAGTCGACTTACCAGGTATAAATATGGTAAATGCGTATTTGGTACCAACTTCAGCTAAACAGCACAGCAGTGGCGGCTGCCTCCTTCGTGCCCTGGAATGGAAACTGGTCACCACGTGAGGTTTGAGGGTCTGAGGACTAGAGGGAAGGCCTTTCTCTGTGAGCCACGGGGTGGCCTCCCTCCTGGCTCCCCTTGCTTGGGTTAAGATGCTACTAGAAGAGTGATTCTGCTCTTACCCCTCAGGCCTTGGCTGTCACGGCTCGTCTGAGAAGGCTGTCCCCATCCTGAGAGCTCTTTGTGGCAGGTGCCTTAATATATAGCTATAAATATCAAAAATAGTCTCCTGTGCTTTGTAGACATGTATTCTCCCTCCTTCCCTTCCAACCTGGCCTGGGTCCTCAGCTTTACCTCATGGAGGGAGCTGAACTGGTATCACGAGCCAGAACTGGTTTCCTTCAGGAACAGAGTTGTCTCTCTGTGACAATGCTTCCACGAGGCACGGCTTTTACGGGGCTGTCTGGGAGTTACTTTTTCTAAAAATAAAACGGGGGCATTCACCCCCACCCAGGAGAGATCCTCTATTCTGAACATAGAAAAATTAGAGCAAATGCCCCACTCTGGCACTACCTACAAAGAGCTTTGGGAATTCCCGCGTTATCCCTCTCGTGGCTGCCTCCTTCTCTCGGTACTTAAAAATAGCCTTTTGTTTATCAAGAAAATGCCTTGGAAATCTAAATAATTCATATGGGATAAGAGAAAGCTAGCACAATCACCTTGTCCTTCTCCAGCAAAAACATGGTAGAAAACCCTGTGAAGCGACAGACGGTTCTCCCTAGCTGTCCCCACGGCTGCCGCCGCTCCAGTCACATCGGGCTCCGCAAAGAGCCTGGACTTATCTTCGACCCAGTGGGGACCAGCAGCTTCCTAGGCCTCGGGCCCCATACATAGTATTGTCCCTTGTTTTCCCTCGGCCACTGAAAGCGTAGATTGGTTAAAAAACAAAAGTAGGAATCAAAGTGATAAGGACACTTTGATCTTATTCCAAGAGAGCCTGACGCCTAATATTGTCAGAGGATAACTGATCTATGGTTGGCTGGGGATCAAGCTTGCCCTGCAGGAAGGAGAAAACGACTTCTCTCTCCCAGTTGAAAAATATGTGAAACTATTGCACCAGGCAGAGTGAGCGCCTCCGTTCAGAGCAAGTGCCTCTGCAGGAGCCCCAAGGCCCAGCTCGCTCGCTCGCTCGCGGTTCCTGCTGCTCCGAGGCTACTCCCTCATTTTCCCCAAAGGCGAGGATGATCTCCTACATTCAATGTAGACGGTATTCAAAATGTGTAGCGTAGTGAGTTCCTTGATTGTGTGGGTCGGCCTCTTATTGGTGTTGCTGAAAGTTGATCTTTGTGAGTAGCCTTGGCCTCACCAGACGTGTCTGTCCACAGTCTCGGCGTGGGCTTCCCGCTGACGTCAGCCGCTTTGAATATATTTCTTTATCACGACGCAGCCGTGTCTGAACACGGGGCAGGGCATGTGGGGGAGGAGGGCCCACGTGTTGGTTGCAGGCTCGTAGGCTTCCATGTTGCCCAGGGCAGGCCCCTCACTGCTCACGATGCCTCCAGTTGCATAAATCTTCCCATCGAGTACCACAGCACTGTCGGAGAAAGCGAGGAGAGACTTAGCCACTGGATTTCCACCTGGGACCTGGAGATAGATTCCCGGCACCCTGTCCTGTCGCAGGCTGCCTCTCCCCTTTTGCAAAAGTCATGTGGGGCCTTGCTGCTCTTCTTTGCCCTCTGACCTCAGCGGGGATAAGAAAAAACACCTTTCCTCCAGGACCGATCAGGACGTCATGCTATACTACCCTCCAAGCTGTGGGCGACACTGATGCATACTGGGTGCCCCAGGACCTGCCCATCTGACTCAAGTCGGCTGGGAGATGAGCAGCCTCTGTGTACAGGTGCTCGGCTCAGTTCACTGGGTCTCTATGGAGCATCTTTTTGGTGTTGCTGGGACAGAGCCTTCCTACCACTCAAATCCAGCTGGGAACATGACGCGCCGGAATGATAGCAGACAGGGTAATACGGAGCTAAGTTGTAACTGAGCATCAGCCACTCCACTGGGAGTTCCACCCTTGCCCAGGTGCTCAGTCAGAACTTCCTGCTGTGACTCCTTCACACGTGTGACCTGATACTGCCGCCCGCCCGTGGCTGCAAGGGCCCGGTGTGCTCTCTGCAGCGTCACGACGGTGGCCCGGCACCTTCCCTGTGCCACACTCACGGGCTTGGTCAAGCTGTCTCGGACGGCTCTCTGCTCCTCTGTGCTTACTATCTCACTACATCCCAGCTACCCCTTTACACGGATGCCAAACCTATGCTTCCAGCCCCGAGTTCTCTCTCATTTCCGCTAATGGCCATTTCTTCTTGGCTGTCCCCTGAAATTGAACAGAAACCCTTCCAAAGTCTCCACCATTTCTGAAAATCTGAGCCTCGACAGAACATGTGTATCTAGACGTCCTACCAGACACTGAAGCCCCCAGCTGTCTCTCTCGCAGCTCCATGCCATCTGGGCCCCTCACACTTCTCCCCTTGTGGCATATCCTTTCCCTGCTTCTCTTGCAAGACCCAGCTTAAATCTCCCCTCAGGCATCGTCTCTCCGTGCCCACACTCCGGCTGTCTTGATCACTGGACAGTATTCTCAGAGTTGCCCTGCACACAGCCACCATGTGGGATATGTGACATGAAAGTAGGGCTCGAGAACTGTAGCATCTTCATACTAATAGGAACTTAGCACTCATCTAGTCCAAGGGCGTGTTTCATAGGTAGAACTTCCCCAGAGAGGGGAAGTTATTTGCCCAAGGTCACGTAAGATGTCAGTGGTAGACTGTAGCTTTCCTAGCTGTGCCACACAATCAGCAGCCACTCAATAAATGCTTCATGCTCTTGCCACACCGAGGATTCAGTGGTCACCTCTGCGTACAAGATGTCTTCAGGAAGGCTCTGTTATGGAAATGCTGCAAATGGGGTCTCTGTGGGTCCCATGTTTTCCCTAGTTCCTCTTAGTCCAGGAAAGGGTGGGGCTAGAAGAGCAGGGTGTGTGTCTCACTGCCCAGGGTGGTTAATTTTTCTGGGCCAGAGCGCCCCGGGAACCAGGCCACACTCCGACCTCTACCTCTCTCTTCCTGGGGGGCTGGTCTGGGTGTGTTTCTGCCCAGTCAGCTGCGGGACTCCAGGGCAGCTGTGCCTTGTGCCTCACTGGGTCCAGCTCCAAAGAGCCGTCAGGATCATGCGTGCCATCAGGGCACTCCCCCAAAAGCCACCTGTCCCATGTAGGGTATCACACAGCTCTGGCCTGTTGCTGCCTCTCGTCTGTGACCGGGCAGGAGGTCCTGGGGGGAAGTTGACCTCATAGCACCATCCTCACCTCTCACTGAGAGAAGGTGTGGCCTTAAGGACCTGGGCCGGTGTCTGTAGGAAGCCCTTCCTGTGCAGCTTGGAGGCGGGGTCAGCTGGAGCCACAGGGTCAATGCTTTTGGGGCGCTTCACACTCTGCATGAACACCCACACCCGCGGCTGGCGGAGGCTGGTGCTGCTCTGGGCCCAGGCACCGCCTTGGGCATCGGATGGCGGCCAGTCATCATGAACCAACCCGTCCGCTGTCCCTTCCCGCACCCTCCTCCTCCCCGGCCCAGCCTCCTCACCTGCAGAACTGGCGAGAGTGATTCATGTTGGGACCCGCCTTAATGTTCCCTTTGTCAGGGTCATAGATAGTGGTGGCTCTGGCATAAGCCCCACCCAGGATGAAAACGAAGCCATTGAGGGTGACGGCGGGAGCGTACTTGTTGTCTGCAAGGAGAGCGGAGCAGGCAGGCAGGTCAGGGCCCTCTGCTGGGCCCCCTTCCCTCCTCCATCCCAGCAGGCCCTGCAGGGGACGGGAGCTGCAAAGACCTCCAACATCACTGGTTGGCCCGAGAACAAGGCTGGGGCCAGGAGACACGTGGCACGGACCAGCTTGTCCTTTGTCCAGGTAGTGGGAGCTCCAGCTGCACCTGAGCTGGGGCCTCCCCTCCCCTCCCACCCCCGTGGACTTGGGTGTGCAGAACACTTGGGCTCAGCCCGCCCTCTGGGTTTGGGAATATTGACACCGACTAAAGCGATGAGGTGGGGCCACTGTCCTGATCCTGGGCCGAGGAGACAGCTGGTTCTCACCAATCATCGGGGACTCGATGAAGCTCCATGTGTTGGTCTGTGGAACGTAAGACTGGAGGACGCCGGCAGCTCGGCCCGCCTCGTTCACGCCCCCAAACACGTAGATCTTGCCTCCACACACTGTGGCTGCTGCCGAGTGCACTGCCTTGGGCAGAGGGGCCACTGCCTCCCATTGGTTGGTGATGGTGTCATACCTGTTAGAGAGGAGAAGAGCCAGAATCAGAGATGGGCCTCATGCAGGGCAGGGGCCTCAACAAGACAGCAGACTCGGGGAGCCCCCCCCACCCACTTCCTGCCCTCGGTGTAGCCCGAGATCACACAGTGGAGGGCACTTGGGACGAATCACTCAAGGCCACCCAGGATCTAGCCCAAACCGGCCCTCTCAGCCTCCCTCTTGAACCTCAGGGGGGCTCTTGTCTGTCTGTGGAAACCTCTCTCAGCTCCCCTGCTTCCGGGCCTCTTCAGCCCTCTCTGTCCAGCTCAGTCCTACTCTTTCATTCAGCAGCCCGGCACTAGGCATCTCCTACATACCCAGCCCATGGGCTGGAAACTGGGGAAATAGTGGCCTGGGCCAAGGAAGGAGGTGGGAACAGAAGGAGAGGTAAACTGATGAGGTTTAGCATGAATTGATGTCTCATTTCAGGGAGTCGCTGAGGACGCCTCAGGGTCTCTGGCTTGGGAAACTGGACAGAGGGGACACTACTCATGGGACAGGGAATCGAGGTTGGGAGAGTTTTGGGGAGGAGGATGATTTTGGTTTTATTCGTGGGAAGTTTAAAGTATCTGTGGGTAACAAATTGGGGATGTGCAGGGGCAGTTGGTATTTAGGTCTGGATTCAATATTCAGCTTTGGGATCATGGGCACATAGATGGAAACTGAAGACGAGGTAGTTCACAGAGAGCGTGTGGGGTGAGGACGGGCTGAGGACACTGGGGAGATGC
This sequence comes from Mesoplodon densirostris, assembly GCF_025265405.1. Taxonomy (NCBI): domain Eukaryota; kingdom Metazoa; phylum Chordata; class Mammalia; order Artiodactyla; family Ziphiidae; genus Mesoplodon; species Mesoplodon densirostris. The sequence goes on along the minus strand of NC_082674.1, from coordinate 18,662,472 downwards.
CGGCCTATATGAGGGGAGCTGAGAGGAGTCAAGAGGAGTGGTGATGTGACAGGAGGCAAAGCTGCAGCACGGAGGATGTGACAGGAGGTCAGGAAGTCCCCAACAGGTCACTGGTGGTCATGTCAAGGGCACCATATGTGGAACGGGAGGTGCAGGGCTATTTGTGTATGGAGGAGGGAGCGGGAAGCCAGGCAGTGGAGCTGGCTGGTAGAGACGTCTCTTGGATGAAACTTCGCTGGGGAGATGGACAGAGAAGGTGGGACTTAGAAAGGACTATGGAGCTAAGAGGGGTTTTGCTGATAAATGTTTAACAACCAGCTCTCCAGGGAAGAAAGTTCTGGTGTGTAGCATTTGCTGATTTCTGTAATGTAAATCCTCTCATCATGGCTGATTTCAAGCTACCAGTGGGGCATCATTGAATGTGGGGTTGGGAAGAGATGCCCAGTAGTGCCCCTGGATACAGAATCTCCCCCACATACAGATGCAGTGGACACATACAACCTCCAGAACATAGGCAGTAGTAAAATGTAGTAAAAAAAAATTAGACAGTGATGAGTTTTGAGTATGGATTACCTTTGTTTTTAAATAATTTAATTCTAAGTTTATATGACTTAATTTTTAATAATCTCTGTAGCTAACAACTGACTTGAAGAGTTCCTGAAGATTTAACAGTGGGCTCTAATGAACCAGTACGAACCAGCTCCAGCACAGCATGGGTTTTATTTTAATTTGCCGGGGGGAGTTTTAATTGTGTTTACATGCTGATAGCAAGGAGCCCAAGTGGATAAGGAAGGATGAACTATATATGAAAGAGAGGGGAGAGCTGATGATGGGAGGCTCCTGGTAGCTGGATGCAAATTGGATCCAGAGTAGACAGGGAAGTGGTGGCCATTTAGGCATGAGAGAGGAAGGCAAGGATGGCATGAGCATAAGGACATATGCAGGAGTGGTGGCAGGAAAAAGAGAGAGTTCTTGATTGATGGCTCCATTTTCTCTGTGAAGCAGGAGTCAAGTACTGGAGGAGTCTGTGGGGTAAGAGCCTTGAGGAGAGAGGTGAAGATGGGAGACGCACGCTCTTGAGAGTGGGAGAAACGGCTGACAAGGGAAACACAAAAAATGCCCTGCGCCATGAGGATCCAGTAGAGGTTGGAGGACTTCATATACAGTGGGGCCAATCTACAAGACTGTGGGATTTTCTCCACCGGCAATCAGCCTGCAGAGGGCAGGCGTGGAGATGGCAAAGGGTAGGATTGAACAGGCTTGACCAGATCTCTAGGATCTGTGGTGCAGGACAAAGTGGCAAAGTCAGAAGATGAAGTGATGGAACATGAGTTCCAGGCAGGGCAGGGAAAACGTGAGAACAGACACAGCTGATGGCAAGGGTAGACTTGGCACTAAGCAAATGGGCCACTGAACCGGGATCTTTGAGGTCTTTCTTAGTGGGGCAGCTGTGTTTCTCAGTTGTTCCCTGAGAGCCACCCTCACAAGCATTCACTCTGGATCTTCCATCTACGTCTCACCACACTGTTCACTGCTCTTTTGTGGGTTCTGGACCCAAGGCGGGGCCTCCACCGTGGGCTTGCTGCACCACCACACTTGGGATTCTCCCAGCGCACCTTTCCCGGGAAGCACACGGGGCCCACTTTTCCTCATGAGCCTCCTTGGGGCATGAGTCATTGCATGGTCACAGCTCGGTGACCCAGGAAGATGGTCTCTCCTAGCTGGTGCCCCTGGCTGTGAGACGTCCAGCTCTGTGCTTGCACAGACTCAGGATTTGAGAAGAAGCTCAAGTACCTGAAAGGGGAGCAGGGGCTGATTCAACTAAGCCCCAAACGAATGATACGTGGCTAATAGGCAATGGAATAAGTGCCTTTTTGGACAGTATCAGAAGTTCAGATATCTGTCTTTTAAGCCGATGTGGCAGAGATCCAAAGAGCTGCAGAAGGAGCTGGGAGTCAGTGGAAGATTATGTGGCTGTTAGTCTTCAGGTTTTCGGTATAATGGCACATTCTGCCAAACGTGAATTTCTTGTTATTCCAGGTGGCTGATTGCCAAGCCACAAGCCCTCCCGTCAGCTCAATCTGTCAGCTTCCTGCTTGAGAAGGATATGCTAATGACATGCAAATGACCCCGCGGAGTGCTGCGCTCTGCTATCATTTATCCAGTAACCACAGCTACTGCAATATATTGCTATAAAGTATTAGACCCAGTTATTTATATAATGATATAATACAGGTTTGTCTATTATACTGTTGTTTTAAACTATAATTATATAACCTTGCTCTAGTCCTGCAATACAGTAAGGTAATTATAATGCACCATACATCTCATTCATTATCAATATAAGAGCAATTTGTACCATTAGTGCTTCCTGGGGAACAAAGTGTCCTCGTGTCTGTCCCCACTCCCCCGACCTTCCTGTCACCCTGAATTCTCATCATTGCCACTGTGTGGCACAGAAATTGACTTGACCAAAGGGGGTCTAGCTATGCTCCTTGGGAAGCAGTGGGCACCTCTTCCATGTACCCTCCACCCAAGAGTCTTCAGGTCTGTGTCCTGTCCATACAAGGACGGCTGACAGATCCCAGTGGACTAGAGAAGGCCTCAGGGCACCGTGTCCTGGACTGCTCCTCCATCTCCTGGGGTTCCCAGGGTGGTCTTGCTCACTCTGTGCCCCAGCTGATGTTTTGCAGTGGAACAAAGGCCTAGCCAGCTGCCGGGGCAGGCTGGTACAGGCTGATCCTGGGCATTGGCGAACTGCTCCTGGGCCCAACAGGAGTGGAGTTTGTTCCCCTTCTTTGTGCATTTGATCCTTGAACAAATCCCTGTATTTATCAACAAGTTTGCAAAATGAGTAATCAGCATCTTAGGAGATTAAAAATAGCGGACAAGAGCAAGACAGGATGACAGGTCTAGCTCAGTTTACTCCTACATAGAAAATGTCTCGTTTTCGTGTGTTTATAGTGGATCACAAACGAGTGGAACCTGGTGCTTCTGGAAAGCTTGGAGAGTGATGGGTGTGCAGTGGGTCCCACCGAAGGCATCGGCATCAGGGTTGAACCAGGTTCAACAGCAGTATTAATATCTTCATAATCACATGGGGATTCCCCATTATCTTCAAATCAATATGACAATTAAACGTTGTTACTGAGCCCTCTCTGAGCTCCACTTGGGGGAGTTAAAAGCCCACAGTGAAAATCCAGAGCCTGTCTCACTCTGAAACCATCTTTGCCGTAACATTTATCAAGCGTCCAATTAGCCAGCGAGGGAAAAATACAAACTGAGGGGTTTGTGTGGCTCTACAGGCGAGAAGCCGTCACACGGGAAGATGTGCTTTTCATGGCAGCTGATGACGGGGGCCGGGGTGGGGGGGCCAGGGTGCGGGAAGAATGTGGGAAAAGGGCTCCGGCGACCTTAGCCGTGACCCCCTGGGTTGGAATTTGGGGCCAGTTCAGCCTAACTTGTCACTCTCTGCGGCACTAGATTCTCCAAAAGCAGGACTGCCCTGCAGATTCCCCCATCCTGCTGCTGACTCACAAAGCTGTCTGAGCTCTTTCTGCAGTTTCTCTCCAAGGTGTCCGTTCTCTGCATGATCCATTTCCCCACAGTCTCAAAGGAAAAGACTGTTTCCACCCAGAGTAGCGCCCGCCTCCAGCCTCTTCCCCTCCTGCCTACACATGATCCCTCCACTAGGTGCGGGCAGCTTTAAAGGGCCGAGGTGAGGAAGCCAGCCTGGAGCTTCCAGCAGAGGGCAGGCTTTATACACACGACTTACATTCTCTTCTAGAGAATTCTAGAGGGCTGGCCAGACCTGTGTGCAGTGACCCTTCTCTGGGTTCCATGCAGATTTCCTTGGATGTGTGGGAGGCAGGGAGAAAAGGAGTTCCCTCGTGTGTCACCTCCACTTGGCAGGAACACGAAGGCACAGCCGCTGGCATGGTGCACATTTGGACCATTGGTTCCAGCTTAGTCCCAGCCAGTCACTGGGCTGCTGCTTCCGGTCCCAGTAAGTTCCCTAAGTGCCTGGTCAGGGCATCCAAGCCCATCCTGTGTTTTTGCACCATTGGCTCTCATGCCTCCAGCTTGTCAGGCCCCCTGAATGGGACAAGAGTGTCCGTCTTGGTGGCTGGGCAGTTGTTACCCTTCTTGCTTCTACTCCACCGTCAGGACTTCCCTGGTGGCGCAGTGGTTAAGACTCCGCCTGCCAATGCAGGGGACCAGGGGTTCGACCCCTGGCCTGAGAAGATCCCACATGCTGCAGAGCAACTAAGCCTGTGCACCACAACTACTGAGCCTGCGCTCTAGAGCCCGCGAGCCACAACTACTGAGACCATGAGCCACAACTACTGAAGCCCCCGTGCCTAGAGCTTGTGCTCCACAACAAAAGAAGCCACCGCAATGAGAAGCCCACGCACCGCAACACAGAGTAGCCCATGCTCGCCTCAACTAGAGAAAGCCCGCGCAGCAACAGACCCAACGCAGTCAAAAACAAACAAACAAACAAACAAACAAATAAAAGTCCAGTCTCCAGTGGGTCTTAATTGGGTGGGGTTTGGGGAGGAGGAGTGATGTGCTTTTAGCTCTCGGCGGATGTCAGAGGATGCCCCTGTCGTGACTGTGGTCTCCTTACCTCTCCACATGGTCCACATTGCCTGCCACGCCAAGTCCCCCGAGGGTGTAAATCTTCCCATCATAGACAAGGCTATTGTGCCGACAGCGGGGGACCGTCATCCTGGAGACGAGGTTCCAGTTATCGAGCAGGGACATGTAGCACCAGACATCGGCCAGCGTCACCCCTGATTCCATCCCACCTGTGGGCAGTATGGGAGGTCCAGAGAGTGGGCAGGGAGTGAGGAAGGGCCCCAGGCTGGGCAGGCGCAGCCCCGGGGGCAGGAGGAGAAGGCTTCCCCTGCAAAGTAGACACTTGTGGCCTTGGCCTTCCTTAACCCTGGTGTGGGAGAGGCCCCATGGGGAAGTCTGTGCCTGGTCCCCAGCCCAGCCCCGAGGGGCCTCACCTGAAAGGTAGATGTTGTCCCCCGCACTGACTACGCTGAAGAACTCGCGGTCATAGAAAGGCAGTGAGGCCAGGGGGTACCACTTGTTGTTCTGCGGGTTCCAGCAGGTGACGGCCACCAGCGAGCGCTGAGTCATCCCCACCATCTGACGGCCCCCAACCAAAACGATGACCTCGGCCACACCTGCAGGGACACAGATGGGCACCCTTGGGATAACCTGACACCGTGTCAGCATCTGTGCCTGGCGCCTCCTTGGGGGACCACCCAGAGTTGGGCTGACGGCGTGGCGCCTGCCTCTGGGGGCTCGGGGCATATCCCGCCCGTACCTGCTGAGAGGCGGGGCCGCGTTCGGGGCGTCTGCATCTCCTGGCGGGCGTGTGGCAGCATGTGGTAGCGTTTGGCCTCATTGACCAGGTCCCGACACGCTTCTGACGACTTGATCAGCTCCTCGTTGTCCACCACGTTGAGCAGGTAGCTGGGGTGGATGAAGGGGAGGCGGACCACGGCCAGGAGCTCCGCCGAGTACTGTGGGGTCAAGGGGGCACGGGGTCTCCTCAGATCACGAGGTGGCGCCACCACTTGTGAGGCGCATTGAGAAGGAAGCAGGGGGAGGTGTGGGACTGGGCAAAAGGGGTCATTCGTGTGCGCATTTGGCTTGGGAGTGTCGACACTGCTCACCCCAGCCCAGGCAGAGCTGACGGGCGCTCCCGGCAACAGGAGGCGAGGAGGGATGGAAGGGGGAGGTCTGGCGTGCTGTGGCTGACCCTGGGGTGGGCCACCCATCGGTCTCTGGAGCACCTTCTCCCTGCCTCCACCCAGGTCGTGGGCCTCTGCTTCACACCAGGCTGCCGGGGACTGAAATGAGGATCCTGATCCTTGATGAGGTGGGGCAGGAACTCAGGAGGGGGTGGGAGGGCCCAGGAGAGCTGATGGTGATCATCGAGCTTGCGAGTCATAACCATCAGAACCTGCGCCTCCCCATCACCGGCAACCGCCTCACCTGCATTAAAGGCTTTGCATGGACCGATGTGAATCTCCCTCTTGTCTGGCAAACTCTTTGCTCATCACTCTATTTTAGTTTCATCCAACAACTAATTGGTGACCACTCTTTGCCGCGTACTGAGTGTGCTGTTGGGGGTGCAAAGACCAGTAAGACCTGGTCCCTGACCTCCAGGTATACACAGTTTAAGGGTGGGGAGGGGATCCATCACATAAAAGGACTCTCCCCACAGCAAGAGTCTAGTTAGGGGTTGTGGGAGTGCAGGAGAGAAGGCTCCCCAGAGTGGGTGCCGTCTGAGCCTGGTGTGGAAGGATTGCCAACTTTTCCAGGCCTAAGGCGGAGCGGGGGTGGGAGGGGTGGGGGGAGGGGGAGGGGAGGAGGAGGGATTCAAAGCACACGCAGAGGCGTCAGAGTGTGGAAGAGAGTGTTGCATTTGGGGGATTCTATGGAGTTGGATGCAGAAGGCTTCTGCTGGGCGTTGGGCAGCAGACAGGGAGAAATGAGACTGGAGAGGTCAGCTAGGCACTGGCCTCCGCTGACCTCCTGCCTTGTTTGCCAAGGGCTGTGTAGTGTTTCTTGCAGAGTGGATGGGAGCACCCATGAGGGGTTTTACTTTATTTATTTTTATTTTTAAAAGTTTTATTAAAAAGTTTTTTGGGGGCCGTGCCATGTGGCATGTGGGATCTTAGTTCCTGGACCGGGGATTGAACCCGTGCCCTCTGCAGTGAAAGTGCCGAGTCTTAACTGCTGGACTGCCAGGGAATTCCCTCACGAGGGGTTTTAAACAGAGAAATTACAGGACCAAACATGCTCCTAGGAAGACCACGAGGCTGCAGGGTGGGAATGAATTTGGAAGGAGGAGACTGAAGGCAGGGAAACCTCTCAGGAGATGACTGCAGTCATCCTGGTGAGATCAGGGGCCTTGAATGGGGAGAGAGAGGAGCTGGCTCTCGTAAGAGGAGGTACACGTGGCAGTGGTGTGTGGCCAAGTGGAGGTGGAAGGTGTGGCAGGACTCTCAGCGTCTGCCGTGGGTCATGGGCAGAAGTGAAATAAGGAACACAACACGTGTGGAGGTCTGGGGGTTATGAATTAGAGGGGCTTGGGGGACACGGGCTGGAGGTGTCCAGTAGACAGTCAAAGGCAGGGGTCTGGGCTGGAGACAGATTCGGGCATTGTGGTGGACGGTGGTGGTCATTATTACAGCCACCCAACCTGACTTCCTTCCTCTGAAAATGAATCTTGCCCTGTCCCCGCCTGATCAGTCAGAGGACCGCCTTCTCCTGGGCCCAGTGGCTGCGGCAGAGGTGGAGAGCCATGTCTGCACCCTGTATCCACTAGGGCTGTATCCATCCTGTATCCCTCCCTCCCTCATGCCTCTTCTTGTTCCACACGCAGCAAAGTAGCCCCTGTCACGTGTCACTCAGCTGCCTCAGCTCATTCTGTGCTCCCGCCTTCCTGACTCCGTCCTCCCATTTGCTGCTCTCTGGGGGGGACTCTGAGCTCTCCTGGGAGCTACCTGTGTGTCTGCACTAACCGCCAGGGGCTCTTCACACGTTAGAACCAAGGTAATTCCGTTCTAAGCAAGGCTGTCGGCCGGAGATCCTGCCGGGCTGTGCTTGATTTCCTGTAACTCAGGGGCCCTCCTGGGGACCCTGCCCTCTTTTCCTTCCGCCCTGGGCTCCGGCTCTGATTTCTTCAGCTGTCTCCCCTGAGGGACTCGCCCTCCCTCCCATCAGGCGAGCAGTGGTTTCCACTTGGTCCGGGTGCTTTCCACCCTCTCAACAGCCAGAGCACAGGTGGGGCTCCTCCTGCTGGGTCCGAGCTCACGGGAGTCCAGGGCACCCTGGCTCAGGCACACACTTCTCTCCCTGCAGGGCCCTGGTGCTGCCCACCTGGCCCTGTGGCCTCTCGGTTGGCTTGGGTCTCCTTCAGGTGTGATGCCAGCCCTAGAGAACCCTCTAGTGCCTGATTTCTCATCTCTCATCCCCCTTCACCTCTCTGCACCCACGGGAGCTGGTCCAGCCTCCCTACCCGGGCCTGCTGGCTCTCAGAGGCTCCCACCGCTGGTCAGACCAGGCAGCCCCGCCTCCTCTAATTTCCCGGCCCCTTGCTCCAGACACCATCCCTGTACTGTGAGGGAGAAGGGGCAAGCCGGGTGGGGGTGGGGCGGGCCCTACCTGCGCACGGGACACGGGGTCCTTCTTGATCCACTTGATGACGGTCTCGTACACTAGCTCCTCGGCCTTGGTGTTGAGGCTGTCGTTGGCGATGTACGCGATGAAGTCATCCTTGGAGATGTTTAGGATCTCCTCCTGGGTCGCCACCTCGGGGAAGATCTGCAGCGCAAAGGCCTTGGCCATGTGGTAGAGCTCGCTGCACTGCATGGCCTCGGCCATGGCCAGCACCCCCAGGCAGTTGCTGGCCGTCAGCTGCTTCTCTGGGGGCAAGAGCACAGGACGGGACCACTGACTGCAGGGCCCTGGAAGGGGTCACCACCACTCCCAGAGCCTGCCACTCCGGATCCCTCTCTGAGCTCATGTCTTTGTGACCTGCCTTCAGCATTCAGCGTCACCACAAGCCCGTTTCCTGTGTTCCTGGGTCTTCAGATCCATTTTCTGGCTTTTTCTCTGCCCCGTCTCATGCTCACTTCCCCGGAGCCTCCCTCTGCTCCTGCAGGTCCCAGCAGAAGGGCCGAGACTGAGGTATGGAGTGTCAGTGCCAGGCTCGGACCTTTTTCAGTGCCTGTGAGTGAAAGAGGCCTGGGCTTGGGGGGTCACACTGAGGCTTATGGTGTCTGCCATAATTGTGACAGGCACGTCTGGGGTCACAGCCTTCTACTTTAGAAGCAGCAGTAACTCACTTTATAAGCCCACCCACCACCTCCCATGGATCTCACCTCACCCAACCTGACTTCCAGACCTGGGGTCAGTCTGGCCAGAGCTCCTGAGATCCGACTAATGGTTATTCTAGTCTAGACGTGTCTGGGTCTCAGGAGGCCCATCACTTTTGTGGGCCCAACTCAGGAGCTGTGGTTCCTGACTCTTCTAGATGGCTCATTCCCCCGAGGTCACGTCTCAGGCCCCTGGCCATCCCCACCTGGCCTGCTCCCATCCCCACCTCTCTCACTCCACACTCAGGCTGGTTCTGGGGACTCCTGTCTCTGCCCCTCCCTCTCCTGCTCTCACCAAACTGGGCAGCTCCAAACTGTAAAGTGAGTGTGTTCTCTGGGTTGGGTCTAATAGAAGCAACTTTGTTCAGTGTTTAGAGAACAGGGCTGTGAGGCCAGGGCATAGGCTCCCCATGAACAGACCATTCACACGGGCTTCTCAGTCCATTTGTCCTCACAAGGCTGCCCTGGGTCCCGGTGTGGCCTTTCCGGCCCTCAGAGGAGCAATGCAGAGAACGCCTCTGTCCACCGGTGAGCAGAGGCCTTTGTGCACAGTTACCCGAATTATCACCTTAAAACTGCTGTGGAATCCAGCTACACCCTGAGGCGGTCTGGCTGGGCACGCACAGCCCTTCCCTCTCAATCCTTGCTGTTTTTGAACTGTTTGCACATCAGCACTGTTCCCTGCGGCTCACCGAGAAAGGACACGCAGACTTTGCAGAAGGTGTGGAACTGGAACTTGCTGGCTGCCTCTAGCAGGGTCTTGGCGTTGGCCGAGTCGATGACCAGGGAGCCCGTGTAGACAAACTCCAGCAACAGCTCAAGGACGTCAGCCTGCAGGTTGGACAGGACGAGCTCCAGCTTCTCCCGGCCGCACTGGCTGCCGTCTTGCACTGACCTAGGCACAGAGACCAGGGTGTCCTTACCTGCCGCCCTGCGGCCATGGCGCCGCTTCCTCACAGGGCTACGTCTCCCTGCACACCTCGGTCACGCCCTTCATTTTAGGACTCAAGGGACACAGCAATGACACACCTGAACCTAGCGACCTTACACGGGATCTGAAAGAGAAGAGTCTGACCAGAGACGCCCAGAAGAACAGAAAACCCTGCTTATCACTACTCGGCATGTCCATGCAAAAAAAGATGCAAATCAAAAAGCATGAGCTGTGGATGGGGACGAGGACCAGGACTGGCCTCAAAGGGAAACAATACGGTTCGGCTCCACTGCTGGCCCTGGCGTCTCCGCCAAACAAAACGTGGCCAGCCGGGCCGCGGGGCCCGTCTGCCTCCAGTGGGAGAGTCTCCAGCGTGACTGAGGCTCCCAAACCTCTGTGATCACAGCCAATCCCTTGATTGCCCCGAAGACTGAGGGCCCCAAGCCGTCCCGGAACCCCGACTCCAACCCCACCTCTTTCCAAAAACATATTGTTTCCTTTTAGGCATGGAAAGGAAGCCCTTCATGACATTGCTTGGAAACTGAGGACGAGACGAGATAGACGGACAGAATGGTTAGAGCCAGGAGGAGGGGAGGGGGAACAACCAAGGACTTCCGCCACAGACAGCCAGCAGCCATGACCTCGGACCTGGCCCGGGGCGGGGCCTCCTGCCACATGGAACACGGGGTCAGAGGTCAGAGTGGCCTGCGTGTAGAGTGTGCATCGGGCTTGTGAACTGGGGGGAGCAGGGGAGGGACACAGATATATAAATATGTTTATATCTGGTGTCTACAGAAATACAAAACCATTGCAAAGGCTCCTAAGGCCTGGCAGCCGCGCCCTAAAGCTGGACCTGGAAGGAAAGAGATAAGATGAAGCAAAAATAACACCAATCGAGAAGTGACCAAGAGGAGAAACACCCAGAGAGTTAAGAGGGAGGCAGGGTTCTCAGAGGCGATCGGCTTGGCACGCGGTCTCGGCCGCTCTGACCTGTCCTGCTTCCCGCACTGAGCCTGGTCCTGCCCGGGGGGCTGGGTTCAGCCACGTGCTGGGAAATGACCTCTGCGTTCCTGGCCCTGCCTCCCCACCCTGTCCTGAGGAGGCCAGGGGCCGAGACTCTTGTGACTGGTCCCTTGGGTGCACCTGCGGCTGGCAGTTGGGGGTGTGCAGGTGTCCGGCGGGTGAGCAGGCTGGCCCCAGAGAGAGGCCAACTCCCGTGTAAGCAGGGAGTTAGGGGACCTGGGTGCCCCAGCTTTGCCACCGACAGGCGGGCAGCCTTGGTCCCTCTGGCCCTCAGGCTCCTTATCTGCAAAACAGAGGACTGAACTGGATGAGGTCCAAAGTCCCATAGAGTTCACGTGACAGAGGCTGGAAAACACCTTCCGGGAGACTCTGCTCTACATGACAGAACCTGAAACGCCACCGTCTGAGCAACATTCTCTCTGGTTAGGCACTGGCCTCCCACGACCTTTACAATACAAATATGACCTGGCAGGGAACAGGTGAAGCAGTGAGCCTGCATCCAGGCCCCCCTCCCAGGGGTGCCACTCTGCACCTCCACGTAAGATGGCTCATCTGACCAGGGCCCTGAAGGCTTCATTCTGCCTCGAGTCCTGGGCAGGCCCAGAAAGCTGAGCGGAAAGGTACAGGCTAAACAGAGGGTCTGAGCAGAGCCCCTTCTCAAACCCATAGATGTACACAGCGTGTGTGGGTTTTAAAGTGTCTTAACACACCCAGTGTTCCGCTGTCAGGATGGAGTCCCATGCTTGGGTGACTTTGTTAAGTATAAAAATGGTTTATTATGTGATCACTTGAACCCACAGACATTCTCCACACCCCAGGCCTCCGGGGCCATCTGGTCCACCTCTCACTCGACTCTGCCTTCCCTCCTACCTGCCACTCTCTGGCCTCCGCACCCTCACCTCCACGCCCTCCCTGCTCTGCAGGGGTCACGCTGGGCCACAGCCAGGGCGGGGCTGATGAGGCCACGGTAGGGCCGCGGCCACTGCTGCCTCCCCTCTGGCCAGCCCTCCAGTCTCCCCACGAGTCCTCAGCCCAAAATCAGTGAAGCGCTGAGGTGGGACTTTAGGATGTGCACACGCACGTGCATACACACGCACTGAAATGCATGTGACTTGTGACCCTGAGAACCAAGGAACAGCCCTGTGAGGAGGGGTGTTGAGTAGACGGAAGGCCAGTAGAGCCCCCGGCCCCGAGTGATAGGTCTGATGGGACCTGCATGGCTGCACTTGTGGGGAGATGTTGTCTTGCCCAGAGTCTGAGCCAGGGAGAGGGTCCTGGGGACAAGGTGATGCTCGCATGGCTAGGAGCCAAGGGGTTGCTTGGGGAGGCTCACGGGATGTCAACCATTGCAGGCGCTGTCCAGGGTTGAAGAGGACCGCTGTTCCTGTGATGCTCAGCTGAGGTTCTGCTCCTCCAGACCCCCCACTTCCCATGGGGGCAACCTGTGGAGAGGAGGGGGCCGCTGGGCAACCTGTGGGGAGTGGCTGGAGGCCCCTGGGGCCAGATGCCAGACACTGTGAGCTGACTGACCATTCCTCTCGGAATGAGGAACTCTTGGGGTTGGGATGGAGACTTTGTCCCATGACTGAGTTCAAGATCTGGAGGAAGAGAGGCCCCCAACAGTGAGGCCTCGTGCCCCTCCCCTGCACAGGCATGTTTACGGTGCACACAGGCATTCTTGTGTGGCCGGACAGCTGTGGGGGCAGAGGGAAGCCAGTGGCCACTCTCCAACCCTGACCATCAGACTGTCTTGGGACGGGACCTCTGTGCTCCTTAGACCGCTTCCCTCTGAGCAAGGACCCCCTGGGAGGTATCGCCCTTGATGGATGGCCCTGGTCACCAGTGGGGAGTTGTGTCCTACCCAGATAACCATTCTGTCCCTGTGCTGAGCTGGCTTTGGGGGTCTGAGCATCCCATTTCTCTCAGCCCCATGGAGTATCTGGGGAGCTGCTGGGCAATCGGGGTCATGATATGACCTTGGAGAAGGGGGAGCAGGGCAGGATCGGGCAGCCCTAGCCTTATTAGGGTGGGGCTATGGACCTGACAATTGGGGGTCGGAGCATGGGAGTGAGGGTCAGGCTGGAGCTGCCCAGTCCACACAGGGCCCCCAGGTTCTATCAGAAGACTAAAACTTCCTGGGGTCACCTTCTCCCAAGGTGGGGTGTGTCTCTAGGGTGTGGGACACAGCCTCTGCTTGGCAGGCCTAAGTCTATGGATGTGCTGGGAATGCCTTAGCCCCAACATTAGGATGTTTGCGACCCCACCATGAACAATTCACTCACGTGGGATAAGAACTGCCTTCTCCAGAATTCAGGACAGAGTGCCTCCTCTACCCCTCGCACACCTCAGTGATCAGATGCTTTCATTTTGCAAGCTGGACCTGGAACTGTTGGGGCAGTGGTGGGTGGGGACAGTCACGGAGCAGGGATGAACGTGGATGGTACGCTGCTCTGCTCAGGAGGGTGACCCCACCCTCCTGACGTGATGCCCACCCTGCCCCAAGGAGAGGGACTCAAGCGTGTCATCAGCTCCAGGGCACGAACACAAGCACACACCAGACTCATTGTGTCTGAGGACTTTCCTGGCAATAAGTCTGGCTCATGTCATTCTGTCAGCATTAGAGATGTGTGACTATCTGCTCTTCTAGTCACACTGCTCTATTCTCCCAGAAAAGGAGGCCGACTGCCACCCACAAATGCCCGGCGTCTCGGGGAAGGAGGGCAAAGGCATATGGCTTGACTACTGCGTTAACGTCTGTTGGGCCCCCCTACATCCCGGGTCTGTGCCACTCAATTAGAGAGATCCTTTTAGCTTCCTCTGGAGAGGGAGCTGGCGTGAGAAGCCCAGAGTCTACACATGGGGCTTGTGAAAATCAACCTGCACAAAATCAGTTTGTCCATCTGTTTTCATTTACTATGAAAAGAGGATATAGTTCAAACACGTCGGTGGCTCCAACAGGCTTAGCGAGATGAGGGTTTCCGCTGGAAGGTAGAATGCCAGGTCTCTGTCCCATCTGGTGGGACCAGGGGGCAGTGCTCCTCTGGGGCTGGACATTTCCTCCCACACTCTCGGCAGGGAGGGCAGTCCCGTCCCCTCTGATGGGGCCTGCAGCCCACCTGCAGTGCCCCTGGTGGCACCAACCATCCCCCAGAGCTCCTTGGCTCCTGGGGGACAAGTGAAGGGACTTCTCCTCCATGAGCCCAAAGAGAAAGTCCAGGGCAGACCTAGGTCCTGCTTGCTGGGGTTGAGAAGTGACTCTTGTGACTTGGGGGCTGCATCCCCAGGACCCCACTAGGTCTAGTCTGCTCAAACCTATCCTCCTTCCTTCCTGAAACCTGGAAGGAGGCTCAGCCCACAGTCTTCTCCTCCACTCAGTCCTCCTGGGGTTCCCCCTCCAGCCGGGATGCAGGTGAGGCCTGGTTGTTACGCAGCACTAGCCTTCACATTATGCAAAGACAGAGCTGCAGCTCCTTTTCCTGCCGGGTTTTCGCCTGATTCACAGGGACTCAGATGGGGCAACAGATGGATGATGGGGCAGCCCAGCTGTCTCAGCCTGGGCTTTGCTTTGAGCTTCCCCATGGCCTCGTGTGCTCTTCTCCTGGCCTCCTCGAGCCCCTTCCAGCCCTCACTCCAGGGGACCCGGCCCCTCCTGGGTGTGAGGGAGAGGTCCTGCCACTTAGGTGCCTGTCTCGGGGGGGGATTGTGTCTTCTCTTGGGCAGATCCTGTGGCCAGTTTACAAGTGTTTCTAATAGATACACACGCGTGCACAAGTACACACACACACTCTGCGTCCCTTTTCCTTGCATATCTGTCTACACTGTCGACACTGAGATTTTATTTCCCTTCCTTACAAACTTTGTGCACAAACAAAAAGTGCAGTTTTGTTCTTCCCTGGGTTAGCAAATGGATGACGGTAAGAGCATGAGCTTTGGAGTCAGACCTCAGTTCAAATCCCAGATCTACTGTTTACCTACAATTCTCTTGCCTCCAGCCCTTTCCCTGTAGAATGGGGGTACTAACGGCACCTGCCCCTCAGGGTCAGTGGGAGGGTTTGCAGGATGACATTAGACATCTCAGCAAGTCTCCCTGTGGGCTGGGTCTTGCCGTTGTCAGAGGAAGAAGACGAGTTTGAAACTAAATAAGGGAAGACGAAGGGCAAGAAGCTGTTGCAGCCTCAGCAAAAGTATGAGCACAGGTGAAGGAGGAACAGGTGGACACCGTGGAGGTCGGCCTGGAGCCTGGAGAATGGGGCTCTGGGCAGGAAGTCTGCACGGCCACGGGGCTGGTGGGGTGGGGGTGCTGATGGGGCACTGAAGGGGAATCAGAGGCTGGTCCAGAGGGCACTCTGAGACCCGGCTCTCCCGCTCACGGTCCAAGTGTCATCCTTACGAATTGCAAGTCTGACCATGACACCCCAGGCTTAAAACAGAGCCCCATGACCCGACTCCACCCTCCCACGCCACCTCATTCCCTCTGTATTCACCTCGCACTTGGCATTGCAGGGACACCAAGTCACTCCCGCTGCCTTCACCCCCTGCTGTCCTGAGGCCCTGCCCTCACCTGCCTGGCCAATTCCCCTCTGGGTTCAAAATCCAAGCCAGATGCCACCTCTTCCCAGGGACCGTCCCTGAATGCCCCTCCCGCTGTGGAGTCAGGCACTCGGCCTGGGAGCTCCAAACCTCCACTGCTACCCTCATCCTGCTCTCCCAGTCACACTGCTTTTCACTTTCTCCCCCACCAGACCGTGGGCTCCCTGAGGGCAGAGACCCACCTCATCCAGTAATTCTCACAAGACCTGTACCTGGGAGGGGCTCCTGCTTGTTTGCTGGGAGAAGAGTAGGGAATGACTGGGCTCCCTACGTCTGGCCTGTGGCTCCAGGTGAGGCCATCCACACTGGGGCTGGGGCTGGGGCTGGGACAGGGTCCTCAATGGGGCCAAAGCGGTGAGTGCATCACCCGCCCCAGGCTAGATGTGGGAGGGAGTCCAGTCGGAGCCTCGAGGCCTGGGGGTCCCAGGACAGCAGAGGTTGGGCCCCCCACCTCTGACAGTGCTCACCTAGGCCCTCACGAAGGTAAGGACCAGCGTGTCATGTCCCA
The DNA here is from genome assembly GCF_025265405.1 of Mesoplodon densirostris. Lineage (NCBI taxonomy): Eukaryota > Metazoa > Chordata > Mammalia > Artiodactyla > Ziphiidae > Mesoplodon > Mesoplodon densirostris. The sequence continues at coordinate 18,646,514 of NC_082674.1, read as the reverse complement.
CAGATCATCCCCACACCCTCTGCTTGTGTTAGTGCAGCTGCCTGAGAGGGTAGACCCTGCCTGGGGTTCGGCGGGCAGGGCCCCATCTCCCCTGCTGGGCCATTTGGGCCACGGCACATTAAGTCTCCAGGGTCACAGGTTTGGAGCTTCCACAGTCTCGAGGAGACTGAAATGACGTGCAACATCAGCTGCTCCCTGATCACTAAGAATGTGAAATTCTTGAGGATTTTACACGGCTGGAATGGAAATCACCTTACGGAAGAGAGTCTGCTTTCCTCCCCATGGAAGGAATCTGTTTGCAGCTATCGGCAGAGATGGTGACGTGTGCTCATGGTTAGCACGAGAGGAGTAAAATTTAAATTGGCTGCAAATTAAGCTTGTGATTTTGAACTGAAGGGGCACCTTGGGGCTCTGCTATGGCCACCTCTCCCGCTGAGTGACCCTCCTGTACGCCGAAGACACAGCCCTGTCTCTGCAGACCTCAGACCTCTCTGGGTTAGGATCCATCCGTCTGGCTGCCTACCAGGTGTCTCTACTTGGGTATCTTCAGGCTGCTAAAACATGACATGCCAAACGCTCAATGCATCACCTCCCCCTAGCTCTCCCCTGACCTTGGTCCATGGACCTGCCTGTCTGTGACTTCGCCCTTCTCATGTCCCCGTGCTTGCACTTGGGAAGCCCTGCCCATCCCCTCACTGTCAACCTGGGATGTCAGAGCAGGAAGGAAACCTGGACATCATTTGAACCAACCTCCTCTATTACAGATGAGAAAACCCGAGGCCTGAGGGAGAGGACGTGACTTGCCTGGGGTCATAGGATGAGTGGCAGAGTCAGATGTAGAACCCAGGTCTCCCAGCTCCCAAGAGGCTGCCCTCTCTCCTCCGGCGACTGCCTCTCAGCCCCTGCACCCATCTTTTCCCGTTAGGGTTACTGAGGCACATCCTGCAGTTCTCCTACCTGAAGGTGGGCACCCCCACTCCACTTACCCTGATGGCCTCCACACCCTCAGACTGAGCCCAGGGCCCTAGCCTGGAGGTCAGGGCCTGTCTGCCCATCCCAACCTAGCTCAACCTACCTCTGAGAAGGCCATCTCCCCATCCCCACTGCTCATGACTCTCTCTGTCCTCAATTTTTTATTCCAGGCAACCCATCCCTGCCTGGAATATTCTAAAACATTCCAGAATATTCCTTGCATTCCAGAACATTCCCCACAACCCATCCTTTGCCTGGAATGCTCTTCCTCCTTCTTTTTGGTCTGTCCAAGAAACGTTCACTACTTTGGGTTCCCAGCTAGTGGTATTTCTTCTCTGTTGTGTGCAAGGCTTTGGTTTACATGTTAGGTCTCTGAAGCCAGTCAAAGAGCTCCTGTGCCCTCTTGCCCACATCTTTCTAGCCCAGGGCCGGGCCATCGCTCAGTACCAGCCAGTCCCTGCATCCTGCCACCTCTGTGCTCTCCAACCGATCTGGATCAGGGACCAAGGCCTAAGATGCCACATCTGCAATCCAGTGGCCAGTTGCTGGTCACCGTCGGTTGAGAATTTGCCAAGAGTGGCAGCACAAAGCCCTCCCTTGGCCTGAAGAAGCCACTGGCCATGCCCCTTCACCCCAGAGCTCATGCCCCTGACCCCTGTGCTCGGACAGAGAGAACCCAAGCACTGGGGCTGGGAGACCCGAGCTGTCCGTGAGACTGGAAGTCACAAAGAGCCTGCCCCTTCCTGCGTGGCCGGGGCCAGCGCGGCTCGGCGGGGCTCGCACGCCGGGCAGCTCAGCTCTAAGTGAAAGGACACAACAGATTGGAAAGGAGATGCCAGCCAGTGTGCCATCCTGAAACAAAACACAGTCACTCTGGGGTTAGTTGGCAAGTCCAAACACAGCATTGGGAAGCAAGCAGAGGTCCTGTCCTCCCACTCTGAGCACAGTCCCGGCTCAGCGTCTGCCCCGGAGAGGCTGCAAGGCAAAATGAGCAGCGGCATTAATCTGCTGATGGGTGAGAGAAACAGGAGCGTTACCCTGGGCCGGCCCCCTCGGCTGCTCTCCCTCACTAAGGCGCTAGAAGGTGGCCCCTAACGTCTTTGCAAGGGTATGAAGCAGACAAATTAAAAAATCAACATAATGGAAAAAAAAAAAAAAGATGCTCATGCACCATTAAGACTCATTCAGGTAGAAATAGGCAGGGCAGAGGGCAGAAGGGGAGGGGGGCGACGGCTGAGAGAGACCGTGTTTAGGACACACCTGGTCTGTGCTCAGATCGCGCTGGTTTGAGGCTCCGAGTACAAGTATCAAGACATGCAACGTGAATGAGGCTTTAGCTACGAGTCAGTTCTCCCCGACTCTGGCTGGGGAAAAGCGACCCCTTGGGTGCCTCGTGCTCCTCGGTGGGGGATGGTCTGGTCGATGTGCTTTCCTGGCATTAAGTTCACTATCGACAGCAGTGACGATGGTGCTGGGGACACATGCTGGCCCAGTGGGGGCAGCGTGCAAGTGGTCCCTTAAAGTGGAGTCTGCAGTCCTCCTAATCTCAGGGAGGGCTTGTGAGCCACTGAGAAAGCAGGATCCTCGCGGGGTGGGGCAGGGTATTGTCTACTGCTGGCAGAGGCCCCTGGAGACCAGCAAAGCTGTGTGGGATGGGCCGGGGAAAGTGGCTGCTCTGAGGCTGTGTGTGAGAGGGCACTGGGGGGGAGGAGGGGAAGGAGGAGAGATGGCTACTGGCTCTGTGACAGGGAGTCACGCTTCAGGAACCTGCAAGAGAGGGGAGGAGAAAAGCGACACAAAAGCGTCCTACAAAGGAACAGACCCGACCACAGCTGGAAGGAAGGCAAACCTTTGAATCAGGTCCTTGAAATACAAGCTGCAGGAAGCTAGAACATTTTGGTGGACTTCAAACTCTCTGCCTTCAACAACAATTTTCAGGTCTGTAAACGCTTTCGCTCTGCGCTGCTGGTTCAATTCCTTCAACATTTCTGCAGAACAGAGAAGACAGACAGGGCCAGGTTCCCATTAAGAGTTTTTTTTTTTTTTTAATTAATTTTTTTTTTCAAGAAGTAGAGAAATAGGAGAATACTTGACACTGTTTCTTGGCAAGACTGGCTCAACACTGACAGTCAAAAGAAGTCACAAACATAATGCATAAACAAGCAGCAACTGGGAGGGGCTCCATAACCAAAGGAATAACGACTTTCAAAAGCAAAAAAACAAATACAGAAAAACGAAACAAACGAAAAAAAAAAAAAAAAACCCCAAAAACCAAACCCAGAAATTGAAAGTCTGGGAGAAAAGATTCCCATACTGACAACCGGAAACAGAGAGAATACATCATCACAAACAACTAAAAACTGTAATTTAACTATGCAACAAGTTCTCCAAATGCCAATGAGTGCTGATGTATTTGATACCAAGTAAAGCATGGCATTGTGATGTAAGATGGGCTGGATATGGTTCAAAGGAATAAAAACCACAAAACCTGCAAAAACAGCATCCCTTATGTTAGACACTCACAGTCATGGCTGGGGCGAGCTTCTTGGGGAGGGACCCCCGAGAAAGGAGGGGTGGAGTGGGGGCCTGACGAGCACTTCCCTTTCACACTTCCGGGACAGATGCAGGGTTGGGGGTGTAGGAGGGGAAGCAAGCAAGGGGCAGGGATAGTCTGCACCTCCTCCCACTTCCTGGGTCATCTCAGGAGCCCCACCCTTCACCTGGGTCTTCAGCACAGAGGAGCCTGGCTTGCAGCCCCAGGAGGCCCCAGGAAGTGACCTCAGGGGACTTCCCACCCTGATGCACACCTACCTTTGCCTGGTGGCTTGGCCACCTGGGGCCAGCACAGAGAATGCCCCAGGTCCATGGACTCCGAACCTGGGTATGTCAGAAGCTCCTCCTAGACCCACATCAAGGCTCAGAATGGGGAAGGAGGAGAGCCTGACAGCTGCTCTGCTCAGTTTATATAAACTCCTTCACTTGCAAAGTTAAGGCCTTCAGATGAGCAATGCTCCCAACAGCCGCGCTCTGCCGGCCTGTTCCCCCACCCCACGGGCCCATGGACAGAGCCTGCCCTTTGTAGTGCTGGTCGCCGGACATCAGAGGTCCAGATTCTTGGGCCAGAATGACCTAGACTGTTCATCAGGTGAATGGGAGAGGGTGGTCTGCAGAACTGAGCCCCACCCTCTGAGTCCCCCACCAGCACCTCAAGCCCTCCGAGTGGGTGCTTGCTTGTTGCACCCTGGCTGGTGTTCCGGAATTACCCTCCAGTGTGCCCTGCTCCAGCCTGACCAGTCATCTCTGTCCTCTTGGGCCGGCATTGGGTGCCTGCCAAGATGCCCTGCTGAGCCCAGCTCCTCCTCTGACACTATGACTGTGGACAAGCCCTGGTACTTCCTGAGCCTCTGTTTCTATGTCTGTAAAATGGGGATGGAGGCTCCCATTCTATTCCCAGCGCTGGGTGAAGATCAGATGCTCAGGCCCGGGGATGGCCAAGGGCTTGCGGGCTTTGAGGTCAGCCAGGCCCTTCTTTAAGAGGACATGCTGGGCTCCAGCTCTGCTGAAGACCAAGGAAGATGGTGGGAAGGGGGCGCCCTGGAGCACACCCCACATGGGGGCCTGAGGTGGTCGGGCAATGCTGAATCACTGTCCCCCCCCAACCCCACATCAGGCTGAGATGGAGTTGCTGCAGGGCACATGCAGGGGTGTGTGTGTCTTGCGGGGGCATTGGCTGGGGTCTCTAAAGGCTCCCCGTGGAGCCTGGAGCAAGGGAAACCAGCAGGACCCAAAGCACCAGTGGAGGGCGTGGAGGGCACCTGTGGGGTAGATACGGGGGAACAGACTCAAGGGCTGGGGGAGAGACAGAGATGTGATGGGTGGACAGGAGGGGTCAGATCCCAAGAGCCTTGTGAGGGGGCTCGAGCTTAATGCTGTGGGCACCAGGGAGTCACCAGGGATTCTGTGCAGGCGGGTGGGTGACAAGGGTAGACTCTGGCAGAGGCAGGATCGGGGGCAGGAAAGCACCCTGTGGAGAGCTGGGCCTCAGAGCCAGGCCTGAGGGAGAACCTGATCTCTGCCTCCTATCAGTTGTGTGACCTTGGGAAAGTAACTCAGCATCCCCAGAGCCTCAGTTTCCCGCTCTGGTGAAGGTTAAAGGAGCTAGCCCGCGGTAAGCTGTTAGCTGTGGGCCCAGCACATAGTGAACACTCAACAGTGGTAATTTTCATGTTTTTGTTGATGATGGTGATCACTCTGCAATCCAAGTGAGACGTGACAAAGGCCTGAACTACAACGGTGACGGAGGGACAGAGAAAGACAAGTATTTAGGCTGTGGATGCCACGGCCATCCGTCCTGGAGGGACCGTGGCGGGGTTGGGAGGTGTGTGAGGACCATGTCCGGGCTTCTGCGGGGGACACCGGGAAGGGAGGGGGTGATGAGTTGAGTTGTGGGCCTAGGGTTAGGGCCGTGGGATGCCTGGGGAGAGGTGGCAGTGGGGACGTGTAGCACATTGCCGGGGTGGATCCCACACAGGAAGGGCCTGCAGGGTCAGGCTGGGTTAAGGCTGAACTTCTGCGCTCACACATCAGCTCCAAAAAGAGCCACCAACTGAATTCATTCCCAAACCATGAGCCAGATGGATGATGTCATGTTTTTGAGTGAAATCCCTTGGGGGGAAACAGAGTTCTGGGCTGGAATTCCTGATTCTTGTTCCAGCTTTGCCACTAATTGGCTGGGTGACCCTGGGCAACTTGCTCCAGCTTTTGGTGCTCAATGCCCTCAAGCACCCATGGGCACCTGCTCTGGTGGCCCCAGTTGTCAGGCTGCACTGAGTGATGAATGCAGCCCCACATGCCTCCTGAGTTAACCGTGCTCAGGGGACCGGGGTAACACAGCGCCACACAGGACGCCACCCCTTCTGGGCCCAGAGCATTCTGATTGTTTTGGAAGATTTTATTTCAAATGAAGGTTCCAGCAATGATTATATCTGCGGCCCCAGAGCCAGCCTCAACGCCTGCTGCCCTGGGAATTCTGGGCCGGATCTGAGAGGTGGTGCTTGGAGATCCAGGTCATCATAACTGTAAGCTCTTTCTACTCTCATTTTGTGGAAATCTGGATTTAATAGCTGGGCAAGATTACTCAGTTTCAGAAGAATTTTTCAATTTATGAAAGGGCTCACCAGGGGATTCCTTTTCACAGCAGGGCCCCAAGTACATTCAAAGTATTGATCAGCTGGTACGTGCCTACTGTTGCCCCCTGAGTGCCCAGCTGGAGAGCTGGTATTTCGGGACATTACGACCGAGTATCCATGGGAGGGAACCAGTATTGGCTCCGGGCACAAACTGCCCTCCTGCCCACCCCATATTGGCAAGGACAACTCCTTAATGTCTGAGGGGCTTGGAGGCCTGTGGGTTCCTGGGGAAGCCTTTGGACAAGCCACGCCGGTGCCCAGGTTAGATAGTCTGCAAGCCTCAGGGCAGAGCCTGGCAGGGGCTGCGTCTTCAGAGTGGACTCCAGCCGCACGCATCCCAGCACCCTGCAGAATTTGGCTGCCTTGGGCTTGTGAAGGAGGAGAAGTCTTGACCTCAAGGTCCCTCCCTGTTGGCTGGCATCAGGGAATTGTTTTCTGGTCTTCCCTGCTTTCAGTGGGACCCCACACCCTTGCCTTGCCCACCCAAGTGGCTGCCCTGTGCCCTTTGCCTAGCCCCTCCTTGGGGAACTCCCCTGACTCAGACCATCTGGCCGAAAGCTCACACCCACCAGTTTCCTAGGCTTCTCACTGACCCCTCCCCACCCAGTCCTGCCTCTTTTGCCGCCTAGAAATCTCTGCGTCGATTCTCCACCAGCGCCGCCATCCCTCACTTGAGTCATTGCAGCCGCCTCTAAGACCGTCTCCCTGTTTCTGGCCTGTTCCCCTCCAAGCTCTCTCCATACATCAGCCTGACCATCAACCTCTGCTTTTTTTTTTTTTTTTTTTTTTTTAATATTTATTTATCTGGCTGCGCCTGGTCTTAGTTGTGGCATGCGGGATCTAGCTCCCTGACCAGGGATCGAACCCGGACCCCCTGCACTGGGAGTGCAGAGTCTTAACCGCTGGACCACCAGGGAAGTTCCCATCAGCCCCTGCTTAAATAAACTTTGCAAGGCTGGGTAGTGGGAACAAGGCCCTCTGTGATGCCTCCCCCAACAACACCCAGCCCCTCCCCTCCCCGGTGGGCCCTTCACTCCCCACTGAAGCCTCACTGCACCCCAGGCACGTCCCCCTCCATCTTTCACTCATCTCTCTGCCCCTCTGCCCAGATCTTTCTTCCTCCCTGCTTCTCCTGGCTAATTACCATTTTATCTTGCAACACCAGTTAAAGTATTATTTTGTCCCAGGCCTCTTTGCCTCTTTCCCCTTTTCCTGACAGATCCCCTTGCCCTCCGCCCACCTCGGCGTCCTGTGCTTACTTATTTAGAGCATACTATGTAATTATTTATTTATATGGATGTCTCCTGCACTAGATTGTATTTTCTTTTTCTTTTTATCTTCAACAATTAGCGCAGGTCCTGGAGTATATATATAGAGTTGGTACGGTAAATTGCAAAAATTCTTTGCAGCCCCTCCCATCATCAAAGGGTGGAGTTATTCGCCCCACCCTTTGGATCTTGACCGGCCCTATGACTTGTTTTGGACCCTAAAACATGGTTGAAAGGACACTGTGAGTCTGAGCCACAGCCTCAAGAAGCTTTTGCTCATCTTCTCGGGACGCCTGACACCACCACCATATAATCATGCCTGGGCTAGTCTGTTGGAGGATGAGAGACCACGTGGAGCAGAGGTAAGCCCTCACAGATGAGCCGCTTACACCAGCCAGACCCCCACCAATATCAGCTGAGCCTGACCCAGATCAGCTGAGCCCAACCCAAACTGCATAATCTAAATAAGTGGTTGTTGTTTTAAGCCACTAAACCTTAGAACTGTTTGTTACGCTGCAAGAGCTAACTGATATCAAAGGCATGAACAGATGATGAACTCAAGTGCCCAGAGAACTTCCTCTGTGTCACTCTCTCCCTTGCTGGTGCAGTTTGAAGTTAATTCTTTTTGTTGTTGTTGTAAAATTACCATCCTAACCATTTTTAAGTTCAGTAGTGTTAAATACGTTTACACTGCTGTGCAATCAACCTCTAGAACTCTTCATCTTGCAAAATTGAAACTCTGTACCCATTAAAGAACAACTTCCCATTCCCCTCTTTCCCCACCACCTGGCAATGACCATTCTACTTTCTGTCTCTCAACTCGACTACCCTAGGTATCTCATATAAATGGAATCATACAGTATTTGTCTTTTTGTGACTGGCTTATTTCACTTAGCATAATGTCCTCAGGGTTCATCCATGTTGTATCATATGTGAACATTTCCATCCTTTTAAAAGTTGAATACTATTCCATTGTATGTATTGATCACATTTTGCTTATCCATTCATTTGTCAGTGGGCACCTGGGTTGCTTCCCCCTTTGAGCTCTTGTGAAGAGTGCTGCTATGAGGCTAATGCTTAACCTCACACAGACATCTCTAAACACCCCGTCTCAAACTCCATTATATGTGGTTAGGGTAAACCAGCTCTGTGGATCCAGCAGCAAGTGGCATCAGAGGGAAAGGAGACACTAGGAAGGGTCTGCCCGGGGCTGGATGCTTTGCTTAGAGGAGAGTGAGGCCGCAAACAGAACCAACACTGGAGATGAAGTTGCAGTCAAACTTCTGCATATTTTTCACCAAACGACACAAGTTATTTGTAAGAGACTAATGGGCTCGTTCCAGCTGGACCAGAAGGGCTGTCTGAGGTGGTAATAAAGAGGAAGAAATGTCAAATATTAAAAGGCAACGAATTTCAGTGACTTTGCAGCAGAGTCCATTAAATCAGAGCCCCGAGAAAGGTTGTGCGGCCAAATAATTTTTTTTCAGAGCTCAAGTAAGAACCCAGCTAGGTGATAAACGCACCCGACTCCACTGGTATTTATGACACCTATTTGATAAAGGACCCGAAAAAATTATAAACTCAGAGCAGTTGTGAAATATACTGAGAGAGCACAGCGAAGACTCTCATGCACACCCAGAGGATAATTCATTCGGGACCAGGAGCCTGACATGTGCAGACACCGTGGGGACAAATGATGGCTTTATGCAAACAGAGCCTCCTGCTGCTTCTGCCATAGCCGGTCAGGGAGCGGCCAGGCTGCCAAGCCGGATGCTGCCTTTCCTCCTCTTCCCTCTCCCACCCATCAGATATACACACTTCCCCTTTCTCCGCTTCCAAAGAAGTACTGGGCTCAGAATCAGCCTTGAGAGCCAGCTGGGCTCCAGCTTCCTGGTAAGATGGAATAAAGCCCCCCGTAGGCTGCACGCCCAGCCTGAGTCGGAGGGATGGGCCTTCTACTGGGAAGTCACCCAGTCCCAGTCCCACCAACCTGCGGGCAAACCCTCCCAGGAAACGGGGTTCTCTAGAGCAGGGAAGCGTGAAAGACTCAGGCTTCTTGCCTGACTTAGCATTTTAGTAAGGCGACCTTCTGCTTGTCCTGCTGTCCGAATGGAAATTTCTGCCATTTATCTGAAAGGGAACAAAAGCCCTAAGAACAGTTGCCACCTCTCGGCAGCCTGCCTTTTCCATGTCGTCCAATGCTGGGTGACAGACCTATTTCTCAAGCACCAAAGGTCCTTTCTCTTCCTACAGTCCCCGCCCCAGGGCTGCCTACCAGCGGGTGCTCACTAAGCATTTGCTCGGCAGAATGAAGTTTACATTTCAGTTGGAACATTCTTATGCCCTCCAAGATGATATAAAAATCATTAAAAATTTTCCCCTTCAGTTTTTTTGAAACCCACCTAAAGCTAACAGAAACATCCCCCTCTCTTCCTCTGTCTCTTAGAGTCAAGGACTGAGCAGAGGCAGCTGCCAGCCTGGGCGTGGGGGCAGCATGACCCGGAGACCTAGCTCAAGCCACAGAATCACCATGACTGCCTTATCTACAGGCCCACCCAGGCAAGGAACGCCTGATCCCTCATTCCTAAACTCCTACCCAGTGGCTCCCAGAGCCTTCTAGGACCTGTTGGTAACCTTTGTTTATAGCTTCACTTCTATTCATGTCCCCACACACCCCTCAGCCCTTTCTCTAAGTTCATGCCCTCTATAACCTGTTCCTTCCCTTTGGTTGTTTCTCTCTGCCCCTTTGGCCAACTTTCCCCCAACACTTTTTTCTTAGCGTCTCATCCATCCCCTGAGCCTCAGCTTAAATTCCATCCTATAAGAATTCTGACCGAGTTCCTGGATCACAGACCTCTCCTGTGGTCCCACGAGACTTTGCTGGTGTCTCAATTGCAGTAGAGATCCCTGGCTGCCTAATTTCAGAGGAATGTCTGTCTGTCTGTCTCCTTTCTAGGCTGTGATCTCCTGGAGGGCTTTCTTCTCTGCCCCCACCGCCCCCCTCCCCACTGGACACCTGACACCATGTTTTCCACAAAAAGTTCCTTTCTGATTGGAATTCAGGGTGTGTTACAGACCAGATGCAGACATATTCTGGGTGGTAAGAATAACTTCCCCAAAACATGATCCAAAAGAACCATTTGAAATGTCACACGTGTGTGGAATCAGCCGGAAAGAATGCAAAAATCAAGCCCCTTCTAACTTCAGGAGACACCAGTGTTAATAATAACGATGATGACCCCACCCTTCATATGCATCTATGGCTGCTAAAGCATGGTTACATTGATTAGATCCTCCTTGGGGAGGGATTTATCTATTCTGTTCAGTGCCAATGGCTTTGAAGAGCCTAAAAAGCCCTCCTGGGAAAGACTGACCACCCCACCAGCTCTGCTGAGCAGAGGTGCAGCCTGGAGCCCTCAAGGCAACTCTTCAGAACAGGGGGCTTCACACGCAGTGGTCAGAGAGAGGTGGTCTTCTCAACTTTCCAGGTTCCCAGCTGCCTGGATGGTTAAGACCTGCCCACATGTAAGCCAATAACTGGCCACCTTCACTGACAGCACTTGCTTTGTGACCTTGGGGTAGGAGGCAAAGGGAATGGTATTTTGTTTGGGGAGGGATGGGGGAGGCTGGGGGCAGAGTGTTAGGACCCCAGCACCAGCCTTGAGGAGCCTGGCCAGAGGGTGGTCACTGCAGAAGTGGGGGCAGACCTTTGGCTGAGCAGGAAGGCCACTGGGCAAACCCTGAGGCTATAGTTGGAGGGAAGTGCCTGGTTAGGTCAACACTGGCAGCTGTTAGTCCTTCCTGCCCCAGTAAAGAAGGTTCTGCCTGGCTCCTTCTCCTGCTTTGAGGTTGGAAGCTGAGGGGGTGACGGGAATACTCTGAGCAGGAGAGGGTGAAAATGTCACGGTGGGAGGGGGTCAGAGAGATCTCGGGAAAAGGCCAGGGCTTAGGAGGCTTGGGTGAGAAATGAGGTCAAGACCAGTGTTCAGAGAGCTCTGCAAGGAGCTGAGACTCCAGGGTGACACGCTGGAGCGGGGAGGGCTGACATGCAGTGAATTAAGCATCCAGGTGGTTCAGGTCAGGATGCTGAAGGTGGGGTTCACAAGGGCCTGGTGGGAGGCCAAGGCAGATGAGCTGGGAGCAGCCAAGTGGTCAAGGATTTTGGAGGGAAGGTGACCCCCTTTAGGGGCTAGAACTTGGTTAGAACTCCCTCAGGGAGGCGGGTGCCCACAGGGGCCTTGGTCCTCAGGATCAGGGGAGGACGAGACTGGGTCTGGCAGCAGGGACAGAGTTGAAATTGATGTCTGGGGTGGGGGTGAGGAGCACCCCGCTCCCTCTGTGCTCTCATAATGCTCTGTGCCTCTGTGAACTGTGTTCTATCTATAGTATATTTAGAGACACTGTTTCTTCTCCACCAGAGCGTAGATTCTTGGAAGCCGGGGCTGGTTCTTGGCTACAGGGACTAGAGTCAAGAGGCCAGGACAGATAGTTGGGGCCAAGTGAGAGAACCAAGTTCAGCACCTCGGAGAGCTCTAAGTGTCCAGGGGTCAGGGCAGAAAGCAGGGAGGGCTTTAGAGAGGTTAGGGGTGCCCTGGAGGAGGAGACCAAGTCCACAGCTGAATGAGGCTGAGGTGTGGACATCCCCTTTCAGAGGCAGACTCTGGGAACTTCAGATACCTTGTGTCTGTCCCACTCATTTATCCATCAAACGGGTGTTGTCTCCTGTGTGCTGGTCACTGGGTGGGGCCCCAGGGACACACGTGAATGCACATGTTCAGAGACCTGGGGAGCTCACTGTTTAACGGGGGACACACTAAGTCACTGTGATGCCGGGAGAGACGTTTTAGTGGGGCAAACACCGGGCAGAAGAGCAGCAGGGGAGGGGGCTGGCTCTGCTCCATGGGGGCTTCCACGGGGCTGGCGATGGTTAAGGGAACACTGGAAAGATAAGTAGGAGTGGACCAGGTGGGCTGGAGGGGCAAGGTGTGAACCACACGGATGTACGTGTGTATTTGAGTGAGTAGTGTGTATAAGTATGTGGGCAGGAACGTATGGCATGTGTGAGCACGTGATGTGTGTATGAGCATGTATGTACGCATGCATGTATGTATATAAGCACATGTGTGTACGAATATGTGTGTTTGAGCATGCGGTGTGAGAGACAAGCCCATATCAGGCTGTGAAAGAAACAAACCCTCCCGAGGTCTTTAGCCCACAGGAGACTGGGTGCCATGGGTGAATTTGATGAGAGGGAGCGAGAGATTCAGTTTTGTCTCCTACACTCCAAAAGGCTGCTCAGAATCAGCCGTGAGTGGTCTCACACCCCACACCGGGGCCCACATCCTCACACTGCACCCGCCCCCGTCGCCCCCCGCCTTTTGCACACCATCAGGCATTCCCTTCTTCCCGATGGCCACTCTGTTCTTCCAACCCACTCTGATGCCCTCCTCTGAATTTCCCAGGTACACAGTCAACCAGCTGAAGCACATTTGTCAGGTACCTTCAAGGTGCAGGGCACAGGGCTGCGAGCTGGGGTCGGGGGTGGGAGTTGCAGGGGAGCCGGGGTCGTAGATGAGCCAGACCATCCCGTCCCAGGGGAGAGTGAAGCTCAGTGGGGACACAAGGCGCCCATGGTGCGAAGCTGGATAAGAGCTCCATGGCAGCCAGCGGGGGTGCTGAAGTCCTCCTGAGGAGGGAGAGATGGGCGGCCTGGGGATGACCAGGAAGAGCAGGGGGTGTCAGGTGATGGCTAGCTATGTCACCATGGAGAGCCAAAGGCACACGAGGAGAGGTATTATTCTTAATTTAGCTCACAGTCTAACACAGGTTTACTGAGGACCTACTATGTGCCAGGCCCTGGACTATGAAGACGAAACCAGTTTCCATCCTCAAGGAGCTCAGTCTGATGGGGGAGGTAGACGCTGCAGTGAACATAGGTGAGTTTGGTTGCTTGACGTTGGAACCCCTTTTCTACTGGGGAGAACCCCAAGATGCATGGGGAACTGGGCCTTGTCCCTGTGGGAGTGGAGTGGAGTGGGGGCGGCTCCCTGGCAGCTGGCATGTAGCCAGGAGACCAGGGCTCAGCTGGTCTGATGCTCGTGCCCTGGACTTGGAGGCTCCAGGGAGGAGTGCAGGGCCAGCCGGCAATGGTGACCGTGGTGACTGGCGGAGTCAGTGGCTCGGTGGCACTTGAGCACCGGGGGGGGGGAGCTGCTGCCAGTGCAGAGTCCCAAGCAGACAGGCCCTGCTGGGGACGGGTCTGTGCTGCCTCCGTTTCTGCCCCAATTCCCAGCCCAACTCCTTAGCCTCAAATAAAGATCTGCTCGGCCGAACTCTGTCAGAGCTGTGGACTGGGGTTGGCGTCCCAGGACCCGAGTGGGACAGACATGCATGCACCCATGTTACACTGTGTCGTATGCAGCGTGAAGAATGCCCCTTTAGCAGAGCTGCCGAGGGCGTGGGGGGAGCCCAGGGTACAGGTGGGTGAGGGGAAGTCTGTCTGTGCAGAGGCCTGGAGCCCTATGACAGGCTGGATAAGCTGTGCTTAGAACCTATAGACTGTAGGCCTGGGAGGGAAATTTAGAAAAGCCGTCCCAGTTGCCTGGGGCACAGAGGGGTGGGATAGATGACTGGAGGTGGTGAGACCCTGCCCCTAGGGGTTGCTGCTATTGGGCAGGTGAGCGGTGAGGGTGAGGCCTGGTCTAGAGCCTGGAGGATGGTGGAGGGGGCTCTGAGGTCTAGGGGGAAGCAGAACCACAGGGCTTTGAGAGTCCATGTAGGGCTGGGGCCGAGGGGAGGATTTCTGGCCACTGTTCCTGACTTCGGAGCTCCAGGGTCCCCTACCTCCGGTAAGGCCTGGAGCATGGTGTTCAGAAAGCAGGGGCTGGTTGCTGCTTCTGTTCCTTCTGCATCGTTGGATGAGCCCCTCAAACAGATGGTCTCCAGGCCTTGCCTCTGGGGCTGCGGGGACGGAGGCCCTCCTCTGATGAGGAGCCATCAGCCTTTGTGCTATCCTGCGCTCTGCTACCACCATGTTACAGCTTTCTGTCTTACCTCTCATTATCTTAGGGGCAAGACATCAGATTTCTGAATACATGTGAGAACCTGTAGCTGGGACCCACCAGAGAATTTGAATAAAGAGGTGTCAGTCCTGCGTGTACCCCCAGAGAGGTATGAACTCAGAGCTCAACTAAGCCGTCGGGGAGCAGACGGCGGCGGCTACCGCATCCTCCAGCACAGCCCAGCCTCCAGCAGAGAAGATGCGACTCCAGGGGCCCAGTCTAAAAAATGCGCCACCTGGTTTCTTCACCTGGGGCAAACGTGGAGCGTGCTGCCTACCCTCCATTCCTGGCCAGCAGGCAGCCCAGGGCAGGGGGAGCCCACAGGGGGCCCTGCTTCCCTCCTTCACTGCCCTGGATTCCCAGAGGGGCCTGGGCTCTTTACCTGGACTGGCCACCCTGACGGCCCCATCCTCTTTCACCCAGAGGCCCTGCTGACCTGCCTTCCACCAGGCTCCTGGGAAGCCTGGGTGAGACAGCTGTCTGTGTGGGTGAGCAAAGGGGCTGGGCGGGGGAGAGGCGAGCGAGGGGCCCCAGAGCTTCTGCACCCAACACTGCAGACCCCAGAGGAGGGCGTGCTTTGGAAACAGAAGAGCAACAAGGACCCAGGTGAGGAAATGAAACCTCAAATAAGGGATGTGGAGCCCAACAACCAGACACAGTCCCAAAGCCTAAATTGTCACGGGCTATATCCCGTGGAACCTTGCTCTGTTGCCAGCTTCCTGAAGGGAGTCCCTCAAAGGCTCCGGCCAGCTGGGCTTTGGGACAGTCAGCCCCCTGCCAGAGGAAGGGGCGGGACGGCACAGAGAGGGGGCGGGACGAGGTGCTGCGGAGGATGGGGGACAAGACAGGAGAGAGAGACAAGGAGCGGGGCACTCCTGGCCCTCCCCCACGGTTCCAGCAAATCAATCAGTCGTTTAAAAGGATTTGTGAGAATTAGTGAACCGGAGCTGGGAGTACAATCAGCTCAGTTACCCAGGTAAAGAAGGAAATGAAACGGAGACCCCAGATGCCAGGGCCTAATGGCAGCTCAGAGCTCTGTGAATCACATCGCAGGAGAAGAGAATTCACAGGCCGAGAGGACTTGGGCTGAGGAGGCAGCGCAGGAGCGTGTGTGCGTGCGTGTGTGCGTGTGTGCATGCATGTGTGCGTGCGTGTGTGTGTGCGTGTGTGCGTGCGTGCACTTGGGGGGGATGGGGACCCCTCTCTACTGCAATTGTCCCTCTATATTCCTCTTGGAGGGGGTGTCTCTCCGTGGCCGTCTGCCCCTGGGTCTCCATCCGTGCTCACCCCTCCTGAGGGCCTGGGCAGGGTCAGGTCTGTGGCAACATGTCGCCTCCTGTCATTTCAGGGGAGGTGAAAGCCTAGGCGATATTTCAATTTTCCTATTGCTGATGGTCTTTAATCGCCACCATCATTCTAGGAAAATTAGAAAATTAGCATAAATGAAGAAAGTGGGGCTGTGCCCCCCAGGAGATCAGGGGCCAGCTGCAAGGTCAGAGGGCCAGGTCTGACTTAGCGTGCCTGGGCCAGCCCCGGTGTCACACCTGAGAGACACCATGGCCACCGGGGAGCAGTCAGCCCCGGCCCTGCCTCGGGTGGGCCCACTCTCGGTGCCCCGTCTACCAGCCAGGTGTCCTGCACTCCTGCCTGTCACACTGGCCATGGAGTCCTGGGTGCACGCAGCCCGTGGACGAGGCACCCCAGGCCTGGTCCCCGGAAAGGTCTCCGGGTGGGCTCTCTTGACAGCCCCTTCGACCCCGCCTCCTGCCTCCAGCTCAGGCTTCTCCCCTGCCAGGCCCTCCCTCTTCTGTATGTGATCTTCGCCTGCTGAATTCTGTCTCTGGTTAGACTGTGAGCTCTGGTGCCTTTCATTCCCTGCATCCCCAGAGCCCGGCGCAGCCTCTGGAACCCACAGGACTGGGTCCCGGGGTCGCTCACACATGCTGAGCTCCCGGTGGCGACATACGCAGCCAAGACCCTGATGCAGCAAGACAGTCCTGTCTGGGCACACGTGCAGGCCGTGCTCCTGGACCTTCTGGGTTGACTTCCCTGACACAGGACCTTTCACACTGTTCTCATGATTTCAGCTGAGCTGTTGGCTTTAATGATACCCCTCTCTGCCCGGTCACTTCCCCACAGGTATTTAGCCTGACAGTCTAGTTTTCTTGAGGAGCTGAACCTATTAGACTCTATAATGAAGCCAGAGTACTGTTTTTACAAACTCTCCTTGGAAGTAATTACCCAAGAGAAGCCGTCCTGCGCAGACAGGGCCGGGCCTGTGTCTCGGCTGCAGTCCCGGGTTCTGGTGTACCCCTGCTCCGGGCGGGCTGGACACAGGGGGTGGGCACCCTGGGCACCTGCCACTGTGCTCAGAGGCTGACTGAAGGTGGGCACGAGGGGCGGCTCCACCCCCTGCCTGGCACAAATGCTGAGAAGCCCAGCCTAGCCCGGTCTCCTGCATGGGCTGTGTCCAGCAGGAATCAACCTACAGGAATGGAGTGTGTCTGTGTGCAGGCGGGGAGGAGACCAAGGCGACTCCGCTGTTCCACTTTCTGCCCTCGAGAGCCTTCTTGGCACGAGGTGCAGCTGTGCACTCACAGGGGGGATGACGGCCGTGACGGGTAGTGAATGGCGTGGTAGGGACTTGAACGGGCAGCTCCTAGCTGCTGTTTGGACAGGCGGCTCCCTTCCCTTCATTGGGTCCTCTTCCTCTGCAGGACCCGTCTACCCATCCCACGAGACCAGGTTCAGATGCCATCTTCTGTCCCACCACACTGGACTCACTACAGAGCCAAGGTTATTTTCTCATCTCTCAAGCCCTTGGACTGTGGGTGCCCACAGACGGGACCCCAGTGGGGGGACTGGGAGGGGCAGGGAGGGTGTTTGCTGATGGAGTGAATGGCTTTGACCAAAAGGGAAAGAAAGCAGAGTCCTGCGGGATTCGAGGGTTTGAGACTTTGCAGCCTGGCCGCGTGGAGGGCTCCTGACCAGCTGGGTCTCCAGTTCCCAGGGATGACACAGAACCTGATGGAGAATCCTCCTAGGCTCCAGCAGTAGCCTCCCGTTCGGGCCCAGGGATGGGGAAGGTGATGCTGGTCCTGACCTGGGAGTTGTCCTGCCATCTGTGGGCCTGGAGCTTCTACAACTCTCCTGTGGGGATCTGGGCTGGTTCCTTCTTGGGGTGAACGTTGCCTTGGGTGGGTGGAGATGAGGGGGAATCCATGGGGTAGGAGGGTCTGGGTGGGAACCTACAGCCCCGGGCCCAGGGAGAGGCATCCAGGCCCTGGGGCAGGCTGGAAAGAAGGCTCTCCCCAGCACAGCTGACCTGGACTTGGGCAGGTCTGCAAATCAAGCTGTAGAGCTCCCCGAGGCCTTGGGAACGACCGCATGTGTCCTAGCAAAGGTGGATCCAGGGCTGGCTGGAGTGGGCTGGCTGCCCCCAGAAGCTGCTCCCTCAGCTCCCATCTTCTCCCCTCTACCTCCTGGAGGTTTTGAAACCAGCACTTCTCTCCTTCCTCAGGCTCTGCAGGCCAAGGTATGGCTGTGCCTGTCCCCTGTTAGCAAGACCTATGTTGTCTACCCTGAGCAGCTCTCTTAATGGGATACGTCTGCACAGAGAGGAGCTTCCTGTTTCTCTGACAGTTGCTGCAGAGGAGAACGTAATAGATTTTGACCACTGCTCCAAAAAGCTCCCACTGCTAAGAAAAGCTCTCAAAAGCAGAGCCTGGATCTGCCTAGCCTCTCTACCCCAGTGCCTGGCATAGCTTCTGGCTCCGAACAGGTTTCAGGTAAGGTCTGAATAAGTGATTGAGGGAATGAATGAATAGTTGCTGGATCGGACAAGGTGTCACAGAATCGGACGCCCTGAGCTGGGTCTTGAATGGATAGGATTTGAGCCAACAAATCCTGAGTCCTTCCATGGAGGAAGTGTGGCCCCCAGAGTGCACGGCACAAGCAAAGGCACCGAAGCAGCAAAGCCCATGGAGGTACCACGGACTCTACGGAGTCTGGGGCAGCGGGCTGGTGGACGGACAGAGCAATGGCATCAAGCCGGGGGAGCGAGAAGCCGCAGAACCCTGGGAACAACTGCGCCGAGTACGGTAGGCGTTTCCAGATCTCCAGCATCTTTCTTCCCCCAGCAGCACCCACCAGGGAAAGAAAACCCTGCGATCCCCAGCACTTGGCTCTCTCCCAGCCTGGAGAGAGGGCGGAGGGAGGCGAGCAGGGCCACGTGGACACGCTCTCGAGCGCACTCTCTCCCTTGCCAGCACCCACTCCCCAGGCATCTGAGCAGTGACGGACCATCAGCCTGGAAGTCATCTAGAAGAAGAAAGGACCGTGCACGTCAGCCAGAACAGACCCAGGCCCACCCTGGAGCACTCGCTATTCCTAGGGGTGGATCGGAGGCCCAGGTGGTCCAGGGTGACTTGGGTGGCAAGGCCAGAAGGAGCGGGCAGGTCTCCAGGTGCTCTGGTTCTGCATGGTGACACTGCACAGAGATGGTGATGACGATGAAGGGCATGGCAACCTTTCACTGAAAGCCCATGTGTGCTGAGATGGCTCTTCACACATGACGCTGCTCTTAAGTTTCGAGTGTCTTTTACATATGAGGGAGGCGAGGTGAGGTGCCCGGTGTCTCCAACTGGAAGCTGAGGCGGGTTTGATCTGACACGGGCCTGCCCTGCCTAAGGCATCAGCTCTCAACCTTGGCCTGTGCATCGAAGAACTCATCTGGAAGCTTCAAAAAAAAAAAATACTGATGCCTGGGCCCCACCCCCGCAGTGCGTTGTGGGTGATCTAGGCACCAGGATTTTTAAAAAGCTCCCCAGGAAATTTTAATGTGTAGCAAAGTTGAAAACTTCTGGTCTCCTGCCCCAGTGCTGTTGTTTCTGCTTTTTTGTTCTCATTACTGAAATCTCCAGAGCTCAACGAAATTTAGTGAAAAAAATAAAATAAAAATAAGGAACGACAGTTCGAAGAGCCAGGAATTTATGCAAATGAATGCAAATAAACACACACTTCCATACATATGTTTATGCAAATATTCTTGTGGTCCTTGCAAATCACTCACCCGCCTGCAAGCAGCTGTCTGTGATTTTTTGGTGAGAACCCCGGGCAGGGTACTCCGGTTAGTGACAGGTGGTATCACAACCTCCCAGAGCAGATATCTCTATTAGCAAACTCACCCTAGAAGTCCTCCACGCACAGAGCCCAGCTTTGTGCACCAAAACCCCGTCCCCAACTCGCTCAGGCCTCAGGGCTCACTGAAGGCCACAGACCAGGAGGGCTCAGGAGCAGTTGCCTGGTGGGTACCTCAAGGCCACCAGCGCCGTGGGCAGAGAGAGTGGGGGCCTGATAGCTGCTGGAGGACAGCTCTGATCACCGAGGGCCGGGCCGGTCTAGGTGCACTGTGCCAGTCTAGGTGGGCTGGCCTGTGGCTGGGCACTCCACTCCGCCCTGTCAGTGGGTGCCCCATGTGTGCTGTCTGCCCAACTGGTCCTACAGCTCATTCACATCAACCCAGTGGGAGACACTGGACTTCAGAAGACAACTTGCCCGGTCAAGATGAGAGACTGGCACCATTCACCCTCATCCCCTCAACGGACGCTGACTGTGCCTCCAGCACTGGTTTGCAACCGCTTCTCCCAGGCCTTGTCAAACAGTTATGGCCTCTGTAACTTCAGTCTCCCTTGTTTTGCTGCCTCAAGGATGAGCCAGTTCTGCACCCTGCTGGCCTCTGGCTCTGTTCCCTGAGAAGGACTAAGAGCCACTGAAACCTCAGTGCTTTCTTCCTGCAGGCTCAGCACTCATGAGGGTGTCCTCCCTAAGCTGGGCACACTCCGCCAGTGACTGCCTGGGGTAGAGCCTCCTTCCTGCAGGCTCAGCACTCATGAGGGTGTCCTCCTTAAGCTGGGCACACTCCGCCAGTGGCTGCCTGGGGTAGAGGGAGTTCCCCAAGACCAGGCCCTGTACTTTAGGGTACCAGCTCAGCCTGCTATGCACAGCCCTGGAAAGGTCACATCCAATTTCTTATTTCTCTCGCTGCTGAATCCAGGGGGTGGAGGCCATAGCCAGTTGGGAGGCTTTGGGGAGGCAGAATGTGAGCTCTGTGAGCGTTCTGTTTGTGATGCATGGTAGGCGCTCACAACATTTTTGTTGGCTGAGGGGACACATGAGCCTTTCCCCTACAACACCCATGCCTGACGATCTTCCCAGTTGTCTTTGTGACTTGTGCATGACTTGAGATGGGGGAGGTGTGGCCTGTCCCCATGAGGGTGCTCACCACTGGAAGGGCAGCTGTAGACAGTGCCCCTCATGGACCCAGTGCACAGCCCGGGTCAGGAAAAGCCTCCCGAGTTGAAAGGCCAATTCACCTGAGCACAGTTCTCACTTCGGGTGGTGCTGGTGGTAGGGAGTTGGCAGAGGGGTGTCAATCCTTCCAGGCCGTGATGGAAACCCAGTGACTGGTGTTCCGGTGGGGTGCCAGAAGTCCATTCAGGTATGATTCTGTCTTAACACAGAGCTCTTACGACGACCTCCCCAGCAAGGACAAAAGCCTCTGAGCCTCTGGTGACAACCTACCCACCAAGCTCTTATGTGCCCTGGGAGTCTAGTGCAGTGAAGAGAAGTCTGCCAGGCTGTGTTGGGAGACAGAGCTCAGCCTTCCCGTTCATCCTCCCTCCACTTGCTGCCCTCAGGGGTCACTCTTAGCTCTTGTTGGTCCAACTATCCAAGAGAAAAAAGAGCTTTCACACTTGGGAAAATCTTTGCTAGAGTACCAGCTGGCTTCAGCTCAGCTCCCAGCCTCCGCGGAGTTGCTGCCTGGGCACCTGAGAGACCCCCCTACCCCGCCCGCCACCCCCATCGGAGAGCACTATCTCCCCGCTGCCTGCTTCACTCTTGCTGGCTTGAACTGAGCTTGTAAAGGGCGATTTTATTCTTTAATTATTTCGGGCTAACCCTTCACCTCCTCAGCTTTTCTGGGCTGTTAGGGAGATTCCCCGTGGTTCCAGTCACTCAGTGGCTGTGTGATAAGGGACAAAGGAGATAAAGCCACCTCCTTTGGAGGAAATGGGGGGAGATTAGCCCCGGAGCCTCCATGGCTGGTTGGCTGTGGGCCTGGCCAATGAGACTGGGTCTGTTCCATGGCAGGCTGTTGTCTTGAGGGACCAGCCTTCACCCATACGCTGACCCTAGGGCAGGCCAGCCATGGCTTCCCTCCTCTCTGTTGAAAACTGGCTGGAATGGTCAGAGGTGAAGGGAGGGCAAACAGCATAAATTTCTGTGGACAACCTGATCCACCAAGCTGACAGCCAACTAAACCAAGACTGTTAGGAAGCATCCGTTCCCTTCTCTTGGCTCTCTCAGTACAGGTGTGCTGTGGGATCATCTCAGGTCCCAGGGACCCAGCGTGAGTCATCCAGAGTCTAGAGTTAAGACGGTAGAACCGGTCCAGAGCCCAGGACCTAGAGCAAACTGAGAATTTACATCTAGAGCCCAGAGCTTAAAATCTAGAACTTCAAGCCCCAGCCAGAGCCCAAAGTTTAACACAGAGGCTAGATGATTACCAATTTAAAAACCTGAAGTTCAGACAACTGGACCCAGTTCTGAGAACCCTCCCAGCACCAGTGTGCTAGAAAGCTCCCTTCGCTGTCTCCAGCCCTCTGATTGACACCTGACAGTGTGTGGAAAATTAATTATGGTCAGAGCTTTTCAACATGCAATAAAAAGCCTTTTAAACCATTCCGATGGGAGGTGATTAACTCTATTAAGTGGCATTATGGATCTTCCTATCTGTTGCTTTCATAAACATAGTTGTAGACGGAATGTTTTATTATGGGCATAAAAATGTCCCACATTACAATGCATAAGCACATATTGATGTTATATTTCTTTACTGTGCTGCACGCCCCAATCCCCAACCACTCCGAAAAGAAACTACATTTCTTAATAATTTATGCTCCAAGTTTTAACCAGGATTATCAATGGCAGCTTTTGAGCTTTCTCTTTTGGCAACACAATAGATCATAGTAAAAATGCACCGACAAGCGATGTGTCCGTTTGATTTTTTCCACCTGAATCAGCAGCCCAAACTCCAGACACAGCAGTTTAGGGCAAGCAGCACACTGAAGAATTTAAGTCTAAGCATTTAATCTGTTCTTTCCATAAATTTCTGCTGCTTGTGCTTTATAATGATTCTACCAGAGGAAGTTTATTTATATCGCAGATTTTCAGCATCAGCACATTGAGAACACAACGGCGATCGCTCAGTCAATAGCTTACAGCCATGTATAATATCACTCCGGAAATCAAAAGCCCATTTGAAGAAAAGAAGCCTCAGATTAAAGTCACTTGAAGACATCAATAACTTGGAACTCGCTAAAGAGAAGTTATAAATATCCAGCCGGCGCATATGCAAATAGGCGTTTGCAGACGCCCGTCCGCCCGTGCGCCCGGGAACCTCCCGTGGTCCCTCCCTCCCCGGAGGCACGTGCGGGGGCGGGCCTGGCTACGTCACTGGGGGCGGGCCCTCCCCTCTCCCCTCTCCCCTCTCCCCTCTCCCCTCTCCCCTCTCCCCTCTCCCGGAGGCCGCGAGCCCAAGTCCGCGCGCGGGCACCTGCACCCCAGTTAGAGCGACTGGCTAGGTCTGGGTGTTGTGCTGGGCTTCACGGCCGGCGAGGAGTAGGAACCCAACCTTAAAACCCAAAGCTAGCGCCTTTCTGGCACTTTACATCTGCCGCCCTCAGCCATCTTACTGATTCCTTAAGTCATATATACCCAACGGCCACCCCGCCCCCATCGGCTTCATCTTGTTGAGGGGAGGGGAAGAAGCACCCGCGCTTTGAAAAGCCCCCAGCGTGCATGCTTCCTGCTACCCCGCTGAGATGCACGGATTACATGATCGCTTTTTATTCTCCCAGCAACTCTGTGGCTGAAGGTCCCCATTTCACAGATGAGAAAAAGGGGGTTCAGAGAGAGTCCCTGGCCACTGAGTGGCAGAAGCAAGATTTGAATCAAACTCTGCTTAATTCGAAGCCCCGCATTTATAATTTTAAGTTGCTATAGTTCGTTGTTTCCTGCTTGCCCTAGCTGCCTTTCTCAGGGCAGGGCAAGGGCAGGGCAGGGCCTGCCCAGGGGCCTAGAGAGATTTAGGGTCATTTGGGAAGGTGAGGCTCAGGGTCCAAGGAGCACCATAAACGGTCATGCTGTAGACAAAGGAGGGGGATGTGGGTGATGGAGGCTGGGTAGAGCTGGCTGGGGAGGCAAGCTGGAGGGCTGGCTGGTGGGCCTGCTGGGCAAGATCCTTGCGAGGGGCCCTGGGGCGGGATGGGAGGGGCCAAGGCGAAGCCCAGGCCTTGGATCTGGAATCAGCTGGGGGCCTGGGCTCTGGACTTGAGGTGGTGAGGGGACCTCAGACCTTCAGGAAGGGAAGGAAGGCAGAATGGACCCACTGGGAGGGGCCGGGACCCCAGGTAGTGCTGGTGAACTCAATGGCCACAGACCAGAGGCTGCACTACCCCCAGGTAACCCTAGAAATGGCCAAGGCCTACATGGCCAAAGCCCCTGAGAGCACAACCACCCCTCAGGAGAAAGAGGAGCTCTGCTCATTGCCCAGGAGTGTGACGTGGTCCTGCACAAGGCAAGGCTCCCTCAGAGAGTGAGTTACCTATGGGCAGTGGGCCATAATAAGATAATAAGGTTAAACCCTGCAAAAGTGGACAAGAGAAAATGTGACAAAGGGCAGAGCATTTGAATTAAGTTCTATAAAATCATAGAAGGTGACTGAAAAAGGACAACTTTCTTCAGGATGACTTCTGCCTTAAAGACACCCTAACTCTGGAGCCACCTCGCTGCCTTCACTCAAGCTGTCCCGTCCCCCCGGATCCCCACCCTGTGTCCACAGCACTGCGGTAAGGTTTATGCTTCAGAACTGGGAGCGTAATCGATCACTTTCAGCTACACTCATTCATTCCTTCACTCATTCTATTCACTTGTACGTTCAACAAATATTTATTGAGCACCTACCATGTTCCAGGCACTGGGGCTACAGCAATGAATGAAACAGACCCAAAGCCCTGCCCCCACGGAACACAGATCCTAGAGGATCTTTGCTGACCTCTCTGTCCCTCCTTCTCCAGGGCTGGTGTGGGTCAGCGGGCTCTTGAGAGCTGGGCAGCACAGCCAGGCCGACAGGCATCCTCACTCATGTATCTGGCTGCAGTTGGTCCCAGAGCTCCCAGCAAATGGCTTTTCTGAGCCTCAAGCTGCACTGACTCATCATCCCTCTGCCCTTCTTCCTAGCCTGCTGGGGAGGTTGTTTCTTTGGAGATCCTTCCAGGCCAAAGGTCAGTGTGTGTCTGGGGTCTCTACTCCCAGATGGGGAAGACCACATCCTTCCAGATAAATGACCTAGTCCTGGGTTGGGAATTATACACCCATGTTCCCCTCTCCCCCTGCTCAAGTGCCAGGAGGACTCCAAGCCCAGCCACAACTAGAGCCTGGCAGGGTGGAGGACTGACCCTCTGATGAACGTGGTCGGAGGCCTTGCACACGTGTGCAGGTGCGTCCGTACAGGTGAAGCCTTCTCAGGAGAGTCTCCTGGATGTATAGAACATTCAGAGCTTGGGCTTCTCTCCTTCCTATTGACTGACCAGGGCAGAGGCTGGCTGGATGCCCCTGATCAACCGCCAACTCTCATTGCAGCCCTAATACTACCTGCCCCTGGGGGAGGAGCTGGATTCCCAGGGGGCTGGAGCCTCAAGGGTTGAGGGCTGGGGGACAGTAACCCGAGATCCTCTCCCCTTTTTGGCTGCAGGAACCAGCTCTTGTTGGGACGGAATGCTCCACTTTCCTGGAATCCTCTGCCCTTCTGGGAACTCTTGGGCAGGCACATACATGCTCTGTTTCCTATAGTTCCTCAGGAGGGCCCTCTGATTTCTGTTTAGCAGCCACAGGGGTTCTGAGGATGGTTGCCTGGAAACCCTGCTGAGACCACACCTGACTTTTCCCAAGGAGGATAAGCTGCCTCAGCTCGGGTGGAGGCCCTGGCATGAATCTGAAGAGACGGGGCCAGTGCCGGCTGCGGCAGCAGGCGGCAGGAGCTGGGGCCGACCAGAGCCACACCTGGGGTGGCTGGAGGGGGCAGTAGCCTCCAGTGACGGGTGAGGGAGCTTAGTGAGAAGTGAGGACCACCGAAGGGTTTTGACTAGGGCAGGGCCTGCTCAGGCGGGCGCTTTAGAGATGCTCTAACTGTGGAGTGGAGAGTAGCAGTGAGGGGGCAGGCCTGGGGCCAGGGGGAGAGGAGGAGGCCTCATGGCCACCCAGGGAGCCCTGAGGGACGGGCGACAGAGCAGAGCGGGGGAGGTAAACCGACCACACTGAGGCTCACGGGGTGGGCAGGAGGGCCTGGATGAGGGACAGGGTGTGGAGGGTCAGGTGGGCTGAGGTTGAAAGGCCCTGGTGAAGAACGGCCGACAGGCCTGACGTCCTCCTGGAGGTTTGGGGCTCCCCAGCCCTGAGCACAGCTTGGGCCCACGTCTGGGCACCTCCTTGGGTCTGGCTGCATGGCAACCTGCCTCAGCTACCGTAGGGTCTGCGTGTTCCTGAACCTCTGAGACTCTGCATCCAGCTCCTCATCTCTCACACGGGGAGGCAGAGGTTCAGTGCGGGGGCCGGGGGAGGACGGGGGAGGCTGGACTAGGCTGGACTATGCTGGAAGCCAGGCCCCTTCTGTGTTGTTCCAGAAAACACACACTTGCCGGGCATCCTCATGGCCAGATCCAGAATTAGGTGCCGAGGATATAACAGTGCATATGGGGCAAAGGGCAAGGCTCTGGGGCCAGACAGTCTGGGTTTCCATCCCAGCTCTGTCCCTGAGCAGTTGGGTAAATGTGGGGAAGTTACTTCATGTTTCTGAGCCCAGCTTTCCTCATCTGTAAATAAGTCATAACAGCACCCACTTCAGAGGCTGCTGTAAGAATTAAATGCGTCAACAGGAGTAATATGCCCAGAAGTGCACCTTCTAAGGGTGACGGGAGGTAATACCCTCTGTAAGTTCCTAACAGGCTGCTCACGTTGCACACGGCACACCTCCAGGGGGCGCCATTCACCTAGCATCGTCATAGATGTCTTTAGTTATTGTGACAGTTTTCTGGTAGGTGGCAGGCAAGGGTCTTGAGAAAAGGGTATCTTTAAAAATTTCACAGAAAGTTGCTAAATCTAAAGTCACTCACAGTCGAGTGGGGAAGACAGACATGAAAATAGACCATCAAGATGCGCGCTGGTGAGCCAGGCGAGTGAAGTGTGCGCGTGCCGGGGTTAACTGAGGAGAGGGTCTGGTGGTCCTGAGCTCCTCTGTTTCTGGCTGAGGCTGGTGCCTCAGAGTTCTGACTTGAAGGCTTGGGTGTTGTAGGAACCCCAGCCTCATGGGAGGCCTGAGGCTGAGGACAGCCTTGCTCCCAGGCCCTCCGACCGTCCTGTCCAGACTTTACTGCCACAGGTGAGGCCACGAGGCTGCGGCTTCAGCTCTGAGAGGCCCAACTCCCTATCCTCGGCCTCAGATTGTAAATGTTCCTCTCCGTCCGCCTTCAGTTCTGCTGTGGGAAAGCCAGGCCAACACAAAATAAATAACCAGAGACCTCTGCACACCAGGCTCCCTTGGCTCCGCGGTGATTCCTGACTAGCTCATAATTCACCTCCTACATCCCACAGCAAGGCTGGCCCACAGGTCCTGAGGTGGGCCTCCCACCTGGCCCACCTCCCCTGCTGTCAGCCCAGGCAAAACCAAGTCCCTAGCCTCTATCTGTAGAGAGGACATGTGGCCTGGGCTGAGGACACCCCCCCCCTTTGCTGCCACCCCTCTAATCAGCCATCAGTGGAGGTCAGACCCTGTCACCCCCAGACTTAGCAACTTGTGCTGATGGAGCATCTTCCCTGGTGACCAGGGGTGAGGGGTGATTTCTGAAAGGGAGGGGCCTTCCTCAAAGACCCTGTCACCCCCAGACTTAGCAACTTGTGCTGATGGAGCATCTTCCCTGGTGACCAGGGGTGAGGGGTGATTTCTGAAAGGGAGGGGCCTTCCTCACAGACCCTTGAAGCTGAGGCTGGGGTTTAGCTCCGGTGGCACAAGCTGTCGAGCCCTGGAAGACAGAGACCCTTACCCCCGTGCTGGCCTTTGTCGGGGAGTGTGGGACCCTTGACGGGAGTGAGCAGGGTAGGGGAGGAGGGGTGAGGGGAGGAGAGGCCAAGTGTGAAGGCCAGAGGAAGGGAGATCTGTGGGCCCTGGTTCCAATGGTGGTGCCACCTCTACAAACCTCCACAGGATCCTCCTGGGCCTTTTACCTCAGAGGTCTGATGATCCCTGAGGGCTTTTGTCCGGAAGCTGAGAGGCCAGGGAAGAAAATGCATCTTCAGCCTCTTGGCTTCTGCACCTGCCAGAGCCTGGAAGCCTCCAGAAGCAGGACACCCAGGTGACCAAGCAGCTCAGGTGAGCTGATCCGGCCAGTGTGGAGCCCATCCCCACCTGAGTGCTCCAGGGGAGCCTGGGCTCTGGGGAAAAGGAGATGCCAGCCAGGCCTGCAGCTGTGTCCTCGAGACCCCACAGAGTCCCCAGCTCGCTCCCAGAGAGGGCCAATGCATTTTTCCGGCTCTGCTGAGCTCCTTCAAAGATATCAGCACATGGTTAATCTTCCTTCTGTTCAGAAATGCAGGGTAATTTGCTCGAGTGGGGATTTCTGCATATTTATACTAATGTCTGTGTTTAAAGCTTATGAGACAGAGAATTGCTGAGAGATGTCCATTAGCAATATATACAGACTGCAATTATTTCTTTATGGTGTGTGGTTTGACTGCAGAATATTTTATTTCAATGGAAGTAACAGGCTTTGCCTACTGTGTTTTCTTATGTGCCCAAAGAAATCAGTAAGAACAAAAAAGAAAAGAAAAGAGGCAAGAATCAAAGGAGTGTGACCTTTTAGGATTCTGGGAGGCTTGAATATGCTATTCCAGGAACTGCCTGCGTCCTTGGAATCTAAATGCGTGCACCCAAGTGCGGGGAATTCAGTGCATTTAAGAACGTGCATGAGAACCTTCCCCAGGATGGAGGCGAAGCTCTCAATTCATTCACCCTGGATGAGCCGGGGGCGGTGTGGGGCGGGGCGCCCTGTCAGAGACAAGCAGGAAGGGAACAAGGGGTGTCCTCAGAGGACCCCACTTCTGACCTCCAGCTCCTTTCCGCCATGTCCACCCCATGGACAGAAGCTAAGAAGGAAAGCAGGTTTTGATTTGAAACAAAATAAGCCTCAAGCTGGAGGTTCACAGACCAAGGCTTTCTGGAATCTGCTTGGAATCTGGTAGAAACCAGCGTTTTCCTGGGGTGGGGAGGAGGGAGGAAGAAGGAGCAGGACTGTTCAGAACCAATGAGCTGAAATTTCCAGCATGCAGACCAGGAGGGAAGAGCCTTGTTGGGGAGTTTCGGTTAGTGGGGGCCCAGCCGGGGAGAGTGTGGCCGGGAGGCTGGGGAGCCCCTCCTCTGCAGCAGCCCCACCTGGTGCTCACCTAGCTCCACTGCAGCGCCCACCCGGCCTCTCCTGTGACTTTTCCATGTCGGTGCCCAAGAGCTTAAGGCAGACAAACGCCCAGCAGGCCTCATAGACAGATCGGACCCCCGTGTGCCCTGCAAGAACGCCTCAATTACCAGCCACTGGGAGGGAATCATTGAGCCTAAGGTGGTTCCCAAGATGCAGAAACGGATGCTGTCCTAAAGGGCTTTTTGGATAAGAAAGGCTGGACAAGCCAGGGTGGATGGATGCAGACGGATGACTTCTGGTTGTGTGCAGCAGCAAACCGGTGTTGGCTTTTTCTTGCCTCCTCCTGGGGCCCCAGGGCCTCTCGGCCCTCCTCTTCTGCCCTCACACCTCTCTGTCCTCCCAGCCGGCCCTCGGCACAGCCGGAGCATCTGGGCAGCACCAGCGGGGCCGCTGGCCGCCTCCTTCCCGTGGCGCCCTCCATCTCCTGGCCTCCCCAAAGCCAGCTTTCATCTGCCGCCTCGACTTACCCTCGGTGGGGAGGCACCATTCTTTTCTGGCCTCAAAATAGTTCCCTGAAGTCAGTGTTGACTTCTCACTGCCTTCTTGCATAGAAATCTTTTCCAAGAGGCACCGGGGTCCAGAAGAGGGACAGATGGTCCCTTTCTTTTTATAATACGGCCAGTCTTTTGAAGTGAAGAGCTATAAACACAAGTTTTGCCTTCAGCAGATGTTCTGTGGGCACAACAAGTATCACTTTGTACTCTTCAGCAACTGTGAGCGGTGTTAGCTGGGGAGGCGACTGAAATTGGGCAGAGCATCGGTATGTATTCAGGGGCCCAGGGGCCATGGCGTGACGGGCCCCGTTCGGTCTGAGCCAGAACTTGTCTTTCTGCTCAGCCAGTTACAGGTCTGTACTTCCTGGAAATGGTGTCTGCTCACCTTCCCTGAGCCCAAGGACCACCCAGCCCAAGACCCACCTGTGCAGTGGCTGTTTTTAAAGGGGTGGCCCTCTACCTGTGCTCTGTGCAGCTCTCCACACTAATCCTAAGGCTGGGTCTAAAGGGTTTAGATGCTGTGGGCCAGGGCGGATGCTCTTCAAGAGATCCACGGTTCAGTTTGATCACCTTCTCCCTTGAGCCATTTACCATACGTTGTCCAGTCCCAGTGGCTGTATTGGGGTGATTCAGGCAAGAATGGTCGGTCAGACCTATCTGTTGAGCTCCCAAGGAGGTGAAGGCTGTGCTAGATGTCGGTGGGAAGCCAATTCCCAGAGCTCTACCCTGGTGGCTCCCTCGTCCACTGGTGACCGACATATGAGGTGTCAGTAACCACTTCTAAATGGATGTGCTGCTATTTGGTGGACTTCAAAAATGTCGTTCATTTAAAAGGGCATAAGCTCAATTAATAGACCTCATTAACTTCAAGGATGTATCATCTTTGCACGGAATTGTCTCTTTCATAGGATGACGGGCTCCATTAACTTTATTGCGCTGGTAATACTTTGTATAATGTGTGGGAGATGTAGCGACAGGAAGGGATCTGCTTGACTCTCAAGCTCCAGAGGCTTCTGTGGTGGCCAGTGAATGCCCTGTCTTCGGCTTCCTGAAAGGGCCCGATAATTAACTTTGGGAATTAGGTCCAGCCATCCAGTCACCCATCCATCCACACGACACTTTTGGGGATGAGGAACGAACCCAAGAATCATCAATTTATACTGAGAAATATCAGATGCATGACTCTCGGGGACATAAGACAGCCACTGTGGGAGTTGCCCATCCTTAACCCAAACATGCCTAGTGACAATATAGGCTGCAACCGGAGGCTTCAAGCTGTGGTGTGGTGGAAAGGGGTGGGCATCAGAGGCACGCAGTTCTGATATGACTCCCTTCCCATTCTACCACTTATACTTGGGCCTGGATTATATACCCAGGCCTTGATTTTCCACCTATGAATTTGCCTCACAGGACAGCTGCAAGGATTACATAAATACAGAGTGAATAGATGATGAAAATGAAACATCCACTCCCCACTCTGTGCCCTTCTGCAAGGCTGCATCTACCAGCGTTGCCCAGCAGCCCCCCTGGAATGGCAGAGACCACGCAGCAGCGCCAGCCTTACAGCCCGGGTTGGTGTCATTACTGCAAACACCCAGGGGGAGGCCACAAGCCTACTCATTCCCTGCCTTCTGGGACGAATGACATTAAGTTAGGAATGCTGGAGTCACTGCCCACACCAAAAAACCTTGCCTCATAAATAACTGTTGGTTAGTCTAAGAAGGTAATGAATGTCTCCGTATAGAAGAAAGACCGAAAATATAGGAATTATTTTTGGATCAATGAGAATTTCTGAAAGC
The DNA here is from genome assembly GCF_025265405.1 of Mesoplodon densirostris. Lineage (NCBI taxonomy): Eukaryota > Metazoa > Chordata > Mammalia > Artiodactyla > Ziphiidae > Mesoplodon > Mesoplodon densirostris. The sequence continues at coordinate 18,615,143 of NC_082674.1, read as the reverse complement.
TGCCTGTTCAAATGGCCAGATGGTCTAAGAGCCTTCAGAATCACCACATGGCGGTCCCTAAACTTAGGGACCTGTGAGGTCCTTGGCAACAGGTTCTGGGCTTTGAGCAAGAGTAAGGCATCCTGGGCATGTGAACTGGGCCACTGTTTTGGTTCTCGAAGGTGCTCTGGACTCTAATGGACAAGTGTGGCTGACCGCTAAAGGCGTTCATGCTTCTAGGAAGGAGCTGGGCTCTTTAAATGGGCCTCAACTTACTGAAATAACCACAGTGTATCAGCAGTTTTGAAAGCCCCCAAGTTAAAAAACAACAACAAAAACCACCTAATATTTGTAGAGACCTGGAGGGTGGGACTCTGCTCAGGGGAGCACTAAGCAGGCATTTCCAGGACAAGCCCCCAGCCACGGGGGTGATGGGGTGAGGGCCCGGAGCCCGAGTTACAGAGCTTCCCCCTGTCATGCTTCTCTCTCCTTGCTGGACAGCGTCTCCTCCCCGTCACTCCCAGGGCCAACATGGACCTTGCCCCTGTGGTGCCATTATGACGTGGCCCCCCTTTAAGTGTGTGGGTGTCTTGTTCCTCCTCTTCCTCCCATTCAGGCCTGGTGGAGCTGCTGGTGAGCACAGCATTCCTGTGGCCCGTGCCGCTTTGATCACAGTGGCCTGGCAGTGTGTGTCCCCTGGGCAGGGCCTGGAGAGGCATGGTGATCAGGCCAAGTGCAGCCAAGGCAGACACTGGGCCTGTCTCTATGTGGTGTTCAGTCTGCAGGGAGAGAGAAGCTTCTAGGAAGAAGAACTCCTAGCAGCAGATGATCCTAGGGGTTGGGGGAGGTTTCACAGGGAATTTGCTAGAGGCAGTTTTTTGTGATACCTCAGTGACACCTCTGAACCTCAGTTTCCCCACTTGTAACATGAGGGGGGCAGGTCTCTAAATGAGCTTTAAGGTAATGGCCTACTCTGAAATTCACTATCGTGGTGGAGGAGGGAGGGGAGGGGTGGAAGGGAGGGTATGGAGTTGTTGGGAGAGCACAGCTGGGAGGTGGGGCTGCGGTGGGCTGGGCTGAGATACATCTAACACCTAGGCACCAAAGAAATAAGTTTGAAAACTCGGTGGAAAGGTTAACTTGCTGCTGTGGCCAAGACTGGGGGCAAAAGGGTGCAGGAATAAAGGGGTGTTCAGAGGAATGACCAACAATCCCGAGCCTGATGAGAAAGAGGAGGGATGAGACCCCAAAGGACCAGTGGAGTGGACAGTGGGACTTTTGTGAGATTTTTTTCTTTTCTCTTAATTTGGAAGTTGGAGTGTGTGTGTGTGCCTGTGTGTGTATGAGTGTGTGTTTTATACAAATAAGTCATGATCGTTACAGAAATGTTAGACTATCTGCAGTGTGATGCTCAGGACCAAGGGGGTGACTGTTTCCTGTCGCCTGGTGTCCCTTTAAGAGGCCCTTTGACAAGCTGGAGCATGACCAGGGAGGACCCCAGCATGGTAAAGGACTGAAGGACCCATAGGATGAACTGCTGAGGTCACTGGAGATATTTGTAGAAAAGGAAATCCTACCACCATCACAAATCTGAAGGGCTGTCATGTAGAACAGGGGCCAGCTTTGCTCTGAGGGCCCCAGAGGGTAGGACCATGGAAATTACAGGAAGACAGCTCTTGATCATTTAACAGAATAAACTATCTAGCTGTGGGTGGCCGCTGCTTAGTCCCCAGTGGTGGAGGGCAGATTCCTGCTTCCACTAGATGGCTCTGAGATCCCTCCCAGCATGGAGGTTCTATGGAATTAAAAAGTTAAGCCCAAATGTGGATGATTCTAATAATGGAAAATAGAGACAGTGCTCACTTAACAGGGAATAGGTGAGCAGCTTGAAGTTAAACTGGTAAAAGTGATGATAGTAAGCTTATGAAAAGGTTCAGATAACTATAAACCATAGAAAATATCCATAGTTACATTGTAACTATCTAGTAACTGTGCTGTGGTAAGGGGCTACCCTTTCCATTTGCCAGCAAGACTGACACATAGCCTGTTACAGACTGAATTGTGTCCCCCACACCCAAATTGCTATGTTGAAGGCCTAATCCCCAATGTGACTGTATTTAGAGATAAGGCCTTTAAGGAGGTAATGAAGGTTAAATGAGGGCACAGGGATGGGACTCATCCATTACAACCTTATAAGAAGAGATTCCAGGAGCCCACGCACACAGGAAAGGCCACATGCATACACAGTGAGAAGACGGCCATCTACAAGCTGAGGAGAGAGGCCTCACCGGAAACTAACCTGCTGGCACCCTGCCCTTGGACTTTCAGCCTTCAGAACTGTGAGAAAATTAATTTCTGTTGTTTAAGCCACCCAGTCTGCAGTATTCGGTTATGGCAGCCTGAGCTGAGTAATATATAGCCCATGAAATTGGTCCTGCAAAAGGTGGTAAAAAACTAATATGTATTTGCCTGGGACGTGTGTAGACCTGGGTCTGAGACACTGAGCCAATGCAACATTGAGAGGTCTCTCGGGAGAAGGGAGGAAAAGGCATTGAGAGGCCAGTGGGCAAAACCAGACAGTTCACAGAGCTGTGCTTGGTCATCCAAAAGGCTGCAGGGAGACCTAGAAAGTGAAGAAGAACATTTTCTTGGTGCTGCACTGAAAACGCTTGGGCTTCCCTCTAAGATGTATATCTTTAAAGAGAGGTACACTGAGAAAACAGGCAATGACAACAATTTCAATCGATGGCAACTTTTTGGCCATTGTTTTCGTCAAGCAATTTACACAATGCTGTGTGTTCCTTACCTACTGTGCTTGTATTATTTTTACCTTTTACATTTTTAGAATAGTAAGTGTGCTCCTGAATGGAATGCAGTTTCAACCGAATGGTCTGAGTCAGGTTTGGGCCACGGTGTCCTGGTTTGGTGTCCTGTTACCTCCCCATCCCTCAGGGACAGGAGCAGATGCGTCACACCTGCCCAGCTCTCCTCCTCTCCAAACTCATCCCCAGCCTCGAAAACTGAAAAGCCCTAGGGGTCAACCCAACGGGACATGACTTTCCTAGCAAGACGGCACATGCTTGCTGTTTGAATAGTGATCAGGCAACAGGAAACTTGCCATTTATGTCTGTTATGATAGGAGAGAGAAAGGTTTACCAAGACTTCCTGGACCCTGGGTGTGCACCGATTCCCCAGTTGGGGGTTAATGGCCCCCAAGCGCTTCCTTCCCGGATGAAAGCCCCTGAAGACCAAGGGGTCTTCACCTTGTAAGACCAGAATGGCCTTGGGGACTGAGGAAATGGACTCTCGCCCAAGATCCCGGATCCTTACAGCGCCATCACTGACGGGGGTGTGGGGGCGCTAAAGAGAAGAGCCAGGCAGCCCGAGAAAAGCCCAGGCTGTCTGGACTTTATATGTCAAGGGTTCAGAGAATGGACTTCACAGGCATAAATCAGTATAAACCACAAGCTCAACCTGTCTCCGATCAGGACGAGCCCTGAGAACCATTTGAATAGAAGCGTGTGCGTGTAACTCTATGGTAGAGAAGTCACAAGTCTGGGTCCCTGGCACTTATCTCAAACATCCTTCCTAAGGTCTTGCATTTGCAGCACTACCTGCCTTCTGCTTGTCTCCTCTGCATCATTCTGCCTCTAGAGGCCCGGTCCACACTGGCCTCTCTTTTCCAGCCCCTTAGCTCTTATTACTGCCCCCTGCCCAACGGCCCCCTCCAGTGGAGTTCGGGTTCCTCCAGGGAGACCTCCATCCCTCCCAGCACTCGGCGTGGTGTCTGGAACACTGCGGGCGTCACCACAGGGCCTCACCTTCAGTAGGAGCTGAGATCTGTATGGGGCATGCAGCTGGCACCCTGCCTCACATCTTTTGCCTGGGAGAAGCCAAGTGTGGACTCTGCACACAGTAAGTGCCTAATACTACACATCAGTTGCTCAGTAAACGCCTGGTGGTGCAGCACGGAGGGCGGTAACATGGCTCAAGCCGGTCAGTGGCTTCTGACTGTCAGTGGTCTAGAACTTCGTGGTCATCCCTGCTGGTGTCTGCTTGGGCCACCACTCCTGAGAGAACACAGGGCTTGGGACCAGGGCTGCTGGCTTCCTGCTGTGGGTCAGCACCATTTCCTGAAACCTCTGGAAAGGAAATGTTCCCTCCCTTTGCTCCCATTTGAAGAGCCCCCTCATTGCAGTCAGCATCTGGACTCCTCTGGCCCTGCCTGTCAGACAGTTAGGGCCGGAGTGGGATTTCTGACCTGGAAGTTGCTCAGCGGAGATTTGGGGCTGAAAGCCCCTGTGCCCCGCCCAGTTCAGTGGGGAGAGGGGACAGGGAGCCTCTCTCTGCCTGAGCCCTGTTGAGCAGTGGGGTCCGGAGAGGGACATACACAGGCTGGGGCTCACGGGCCACTTCCTGCTCCAGGCATGACACGATCTCTGGGTGGTCTAGCCGCTTTGCTGCATCTTTCCGCTTGCCTGGTTCATTCATTGTCAAATGATCTGTTAACAAAACCGTTAAGCCCTGGATAACCCTCCAATTAATGATGAACAAACCCCTCGAGGACAGAGCCCTGTGAAGGGAAGGAGAGCCTTCCAAGGCAGGCTGGGGGCAGGGACCATCCACGCGAGGAGGGAAGACCTCGTGTAGATGGACTTTCAAATTCCATAGGCTCTGGGACACCTATTTCCTGGGGGAGAGTGTGTGTGTTGGCTTGGGGGCTGGAAAGGGGAAAGTTAGGGTGATGGTGGGACTGAGGGTTTGGTTCCAGATCTGTGTTGAGTGTTATGTCAGCCAGATCTGGGAGATTATTTTGAACAATGTTGCTTTAAAAATAACAGAGATCCTGAGCCACAGAGGCTTCAGACAGTATTCACCACCCGCCCAAACCCCAGGATCCAGGATTCTTTAGAATTTACAGTAATGGTAGTAATAACAATAGCTAACATTATGGTGAGCACACTATGTGCCAGGCACTGTGTTAAGACTTTGCATACATTATTAAATCCTTAAAGCACATCTAAGAAGATGGCACTATTATTATCTCTATGTTACGGATAACTTAGAGGCTTAGCGATACCAGGTTTCTAGCCAAGTTCATTGGGTTAGTGGGTAGTGGAGTTTCAATTCTACCCAAGCAGTCTGGTGCAGAACCTGGGCTCCTGGCCCCTTTCCATGCTTCCAGCCACATGCTCCTAACCCCCTCTTCACCTGCAGCCTTGGTTGGTTGGTCTGCATGAGTGACCTAATTCTATTTGTCCCATCTATGGATATGGCCATGGAGGAGGACCCCTGCAATATCCTTGGCACCCCAATATCAAGCTGAATGTCAAAGGATGCTGAGAGCCCCTGTGGGTAGTTAGGAGGAGCCCTCCCCAGACAAATAGCTCCTGGAATTAGGGGGAAGTTCCCAGCAATGGGCTGGTTCCTTCTGGCTGTGATGGTGATGGTGGAGGATTGTAAAATGTTGTGATGAGAGAAGGCAATTTTCTTTTGTACAAAGTGGACCTCCGGGAACTAGGTATTTCGAACATCATGAGGTTAACGCAATCTCCTAAGACTCTGGAAGGCAAACTGGTTTTTGGCTTTTTCACATTACCCTGGGCCCCTAAAGGGCCATGGACACTGAAAGATGGTTCTGGTACCAGGAATGCAAATAATCATAGCAAATACTTTTATAGTAATTACAAAGTACTAGGCATTCTTCTAAGGGCTTTATGTCCAATAACTCGCTTAATCCTCACAACAGTAAGAAGCAGATTCTATTGTTATCCCCTTGATATAGATGAGGAAACTGAAGCAGAGTTTTAGATCCCATATGCTCAGGGGTAAGTATTTTGGTGGAGGTGCTTGGCTACAGGAGGAACTTCGAAATAGATGGACTTCTGTTCCCAGAAGCATGGGACAGGTATTGCGGGGGTGACCATGAAGCTGCAGAATGAAGTCTCACACGGACTTCTCTATATGCCCGGACCCTCAAGTACTAACCTGCTTTCACCACACAAAGGGAGGAGGTGGCTGGAGAGAAGTCACGGAACCTCGCGGGATAATTCCCAGCCCAGTGCCCTGTGCCTTCATTCCCAAACTCTTCTTGAGCATCCTTTAGTGCCAGGCACTGGCTTGGATACTGGGGGGTGGAATGGGATGGAGTCTGTGCCTGCCCGCAACCCAGGGGTTCGCAGTCTAGTTGGGAGAATGGGCCAGACTTTATTGCAGGCGCTCAGCCAAGGCCCAGAACACAGCTGGACAGGAGAGAACCCAGGCTGTGGAGTGGCTACAGGGCAGCCTGCAAGCAGAAGGGTAAGAGCTGAAGTGGGGTGGCAGGCAGGAACCGGATCCTGAAGCGCCATGTCAAGGGCTGGGCTCTGTCCTGAGAGCAGTGGGGCTGTTGGAGTCATTCACCAGGGAGTGACCGGACCAAACCTGTGTTTTGGAAAGATCACTCTGGCTGCATCACGGACTCTGGATGGGAGGGGTTGTACTGTAGGTCTGGTGATGCAGGCCTGGAATGATGGCAGCCTGAAAGGAGGCGTGGGGTGGGGATGGAAAGGAGAGGACAATCCAGGGAGGCAGAAGCAAAGGTGTTTCCAGACTCACTGCATACGGGCATGAGGACAACCACAGGCTTTGACTCTGGACTCCTGCCTGGATTCATGGTGTCATTTCTGAGACAGAGACACAGGGAGAGCTCTGTGGCAAGATGATTTCAGTTTGGACATTTTGTGTCTCTGGGCGAACCAGGTGTGGGCAAACAGCGTTATCATGCATCCCCAGCTTCTTCCAGAATGTTTATTGAGGGAGCAGTGTGCCCTGGCATGTCAGAGCTGGTGCAGGGAGAGGTGAGATCTGTGCTGGGTGCCAGGGCTGGTGGGGAGCAGTCCTGAATCCCCCAGCCAGGAAGGTGACTCATCCCACTCCCTTTTAGGGATGGGGACAAGGCATTCGCATTAAGCAGCTTGACCAGTGGCTGCCAGCCCTGTGAACAAACTTGGGCTTCTTCCATCTCCTCTGCACTGGGGAGGGGCCCCTGCTTTCTGCCCCTCCACCAGCTTCTCTCTCTGCTGAACTCCCCGGACCTGGGGCTTGTGTTGGCAGGAATAACTGCTTTGATGTCAAGTGGGTATAGTGCCATGTACGGTCAAGCCCACGATCTCATTCAATGCTCCTCTATGCCCGATGATGGTGGTACTGTCATCACATTTTCAAGGTGATGAAAGGAAGGCTCAGCGAGGTCAGAAGACTTGCCCCAGTCACACAGCTGTTCACTCTGTCTCAAAGTATCTTTACCAGATCCCGTCTTTACCACTTGTGGAGGCCAGGGCAGCTGCTGTCCAAGCAGAAGGTGGCGTGAGGACAGACAGAGTTCCGCAGGGTGGAGGTCCAGGGGCAAGGGTGGGATAGGAGGAAATGCAAAACCCACTGGGAGGGGCTACACACACCCCACTGCATGACTCCCCAGCCCTGAGAATCCTCGTGGTCCCTCACCCTGGGCCTGTGAAATCTAAAGTCAAAAGAGACAAGCCTCTTCACTTCTGGTCAACTTGGACTTTGCTTTTCGGTCCTGAAGCAAGAGGGAGCAGGTGCATCCTGGCTTCTCTCTCCCTGACATGCAGGTGAAAATATAATAGCCTTTCTGCAGCTCACCACTAGGCCTAGTGTCTGGGGCTTGAGAGGGTCTCTGGCCACCCTCCTGGCCACCAAAAAGCCTTTGTGGAAGAAGGTAGGGGCTAGAAAGAATGACATCAACAGCCTGCACCTCTGCTGTGACACACACAGCTGGGCTCATGTGGTACCAGTGCAGTGACACTGGACTTCGATGGCTCACGAGGTCTGACGCTGGCCACCAACTCCGCCCGTGGATTAGCTCAGGGGTTCCAACGCAACAAGACCAACGGCTCAGGTATTTTGTAACAGGATTCAAGCGGAACTAAATCTTTGTTCCCCTCTTATCACTTTGTACACATAAAATCTATTTTAATCAGCTTTCAACATATAATCTAAAAAAAAAAAAAGAAAGGAAATCCTACAGATTCCTCCCACACCCCCAAACTGTTCTTCAAGAAAGAAAGGTTTATCTTGTAAGTTTCTTAAGAAAAATCTGTATGTGCTCATTGTATTGAAATAACACTCATTACAGCGAGCTGCATGCAAGCCGGCTTCTCTAGTCAAAGGTGAGAGACAATTGCTTGACCTATTGCAAATCAAAAAGCATTTCCACACCACCTTTATTTTTCAACTGGTTAAGTTTTAAATGAAAGCCCCAGCGCCCTTTCTTGGTAAGGCAGACTAACAGAGCCCCAACTGAAATTTCAGCTCAGTCAATGGGAAGATAATTACAAGAAACAAAATGTGAAGTTTAAAATCAGGGCACTAATGAAGTCTAAAAATACCAGGGGCCCATCCTTCTGGCTGGCAAGACCTTTTCTTCATGGAGGGGATCTCTTCATAATTACTCAGCCCCGCGAGAGGCCAGGTTGTCATGTCAAACAATAGTACGAAAAATCACGGGACTTTAATGAGCTAGATCTCAAGGAGTTCTATGGTGGATCTTATTATAATGCTGGGCAAGCTTTCAAACAGAGAACAGGAGAAAAGGAAAGTTCTTTTTTTTTTTAAGTAGAGCTCTGACTAGTGTTGATGCTCTCATGCAGGGCCTCCTGGTTCCCATCGGAGCCAGCTGCCAGTCATTTAGGAGTGTGAAATCAATTGGGCCTCGGAGATGTAAAATCCCTAGGGGCAAAATTAAAAGTGACCCAAATCCAAACCCACGTGGTCTTGTCAGGAAGATGAGTCTCACATAGCAAGTTTCAAAGGTTTGGTTTCAAAATTCAGGTTTCTTATTTTAAAAAATATGCAGTTGTTTGACATTAGATCTGACAGACAAATTATAGCTTTAGCAATAAAGGCTTTTAAGATTAGAAATGAAAGGAGAAATTACCTAAAAAAAAAAAAAAAAAGAAAAAACCCACTCAGGCTTGAGTTGGGAGGCATTTGTGTGTGCATGCTTCATTGTCTTTCTTCACCGTAAATATAAGGGGATAAATCAGCTGATGAGGGCCATAAGTAGAGAAGCAAGTTCAATGTAATTTCGGGGGAAACAACCAGCTCACCGGAAACCTATGAAAATCAGCATGATGGATGGGTCACTGGGTCACCGGCTGGAGCTGGGGGAATCTAGCTAGGTCACCGGAAGGCGGGGCTGTGAACACTTTCTAGGTCCACACCATCCCTGGCCCTCACCTGGTGCTGAATATACACCATAGGGGCTGGAAGAGCACACCCCACCAGGGGCCCCCTCTTTACACCCCTCCTGTGTGTGGGCTCAGGCCTGCGATAGAGGATGGTTCACGCCGTCTGATGATGTTACAGGTGCGGCTCTGTAAGGGCCTGCAGGCCCAGCGCCAACAGGGGCGCAGCAGGGACCTGCCTCTACCACCTATATCTTCTTGATCTTAGGGACCCAGATGCTTAACAGCAATCAGATGTGCCGACGCCTGGCAGCTTCCAGGAGGTGGATCCCAGCTCTGTGCTAAGCCCTAAACCAGGCAGCAGCCCCGGCTGGGCCAGTTACCTTTTTACACAGAACAACTCCTTTTCCTAGGTGCATGCCTGACATTGGCAAGTAAGCAAGACCTTTGCTCAGTCCTAGGAGGCCCCCTGGGATGGGATGGGGAGAGGGAGGCCCACCCCGTGCCCCAGGCTTTGGCACAGCCTTAGGAGCAGGCGGGACACCTAGTGCCTAGTGTGTCAGAGTTGGCGGCATATAAACTGGGAGTGGGTTTTTGTTTAAAGGGAGAGGGAGCCTAGCCAAAACAATTCAAACAAACAAAAAAAATCAATTTAGTCAATTAAAAAAAAAAGATCTTAAAGCAAGAGTTTACCAAAATGTAGATGTAATTTTCTATAATTTTGTCATTTAAAACTAGTGTTGATTTCCAAAACAAAGGCAGTCAGGGGCACAACCAGATTGGGAATTAAACCCGACAGAGACCTAGACATGGCTTTGGTGGTGCTGGGACGCTTGACAAGGCCTGGAAGTTGCTCAAAGGGATAAAGATAGAGAGCAGGCTGGACGAGCATGGCTGGCTGGAGTCCTTGCTCTGCTAAGACTCTGCTTTGCAGGTGTCCCCACCCCCCAACTCTGCCATCTCAAGTGGTTGTAAGTAGGGAGGCTGAGAAGTCACGCCCGAGATCCACACCTCCTAGACCATCTACTCCCCTTTCAAAGGAGGCCTGGATGCCCAGCAGGGCAGACCACCCGTTAAGTATCCTCTTGCCCGCACCCAGATCCAGGGCTCGCTGGCCCCCCTCTCCAGTCAGCAGGAGGAGAGGCCCGGCTGACTGGACCTGGAGGGGATAGACAAGCCTGGGGCAGATAAGCCCCACCAGCCTCAGCTGCGGCCCCCAGCCCTCCCACTCCCTTCCTCATTCCAGCTGGCCAGGTCCCTTAGACAGTCGTCAGGAGTGAGGCTGGTTTGCTGACGCCCTTTGCACTGACCCTCCGGCCGGCGCCCAGACTAAAACCACATCCTGGTGTCCTCCCTCCCCTGGCTCTGTTCTCGAATATCTGCCTTGGAGCTCCCCTGAATGACAACTGCCCTGGGCTCGGCGAAGAGGGGTTAAATGAAGGCCAAGGCTGGAGGTGCTCTTTCTTGGGGCCTCATAGAGCCACCCATGGGACCTCACAGAGCCAACATTTAGCTGGCTCAGGATGGTCTGGGCGTGGCTCCTGGGCCTCACCTCATGCCCCTGAGCTGCTCTCACCCGACGGCACGGCAGTAGATGTTTTCCGGAGTGGGGACGGGGAGCACAGACAGTTCATGTTCTGACTGTCCTCGTGAGTGGAAATGGAGAAGGCCCCCAAAGGGACTGTTTTAAGGGAGCCCTAAGAGGACCCGAGGATGCCTGTCCATTCTGCACATGGCCTGGCCTTGGGTCAGAGGGGAGAATGGCCCAGGGCTCGGGCTGAAGGCGGAAGGCCCTGGACTTTGCAGGCTCTTCCCTCCCCTCCGCCTCCTACGCACTCACGTTTCCCCGCCTTCCTTGTCCTGCCCTCCACCTTCCCCTCCGCCTCCTTGGTCTGAGGCCAGGCTGCCCTTGGCAGGGAGCCTGGATGAAACCAGTGAGAGACTGCTGGACAGCACGGAAGCCAGGAACCAGACTCCTGTCCGCGCCGTGGCAGTGACCATACAGGGAGGCACAGGTGCGGGCACGCAGGAGCGTGTGGGCAGCAGGACTTACCTTTGGGGTGCCCGGGGTCGGTGAACTCATACTTCCCCACGCCAATGGTCCGTAGCATCTGCAGCCCGTGGGCCGAGTCTGACGTGGGGGGCCCATTGGTGGTAGGGGCACCGCTGGGGAGAGTGGCAGACGGCTGGGCCGGCGGTGGTGGAGGCAGCAGGGGCCCTGCCATGTGGCCATTGCCCACAGTGGTGGGTCCTGGGCGGGCCACCTGCCCGACGCCGGGCAGCGTGGAAACAGCCAGGGGCTGCGGGCTGGCATACAGGGCCTGGGCGGGCATGTTGACCACCACGCTGCTCAGTGGCTGAGAGGGCGGCTGTGGGAGTGAGTAGTGGCCTGGCATCAGCGGGAGCTGGGGCCCCACGTGGGGAGGCAGCGAAGGGGTCACCCCAATGACCGGCGCCTGGACGTTCACAGCCGGGCTGAAGGTGGGAGGCTGGGCCACTCCGTAGGAGTGTGCGATCAGGGCAGACTGGCTCCCGGCGGCCACCGTGGTCACCCACGGCCCTGTGCCTGCAAGGGAGATGGAAGAAATGTCACCTGCCAGTTACATCTTCACTCAACGAACACCGACTGCCCCCGGCCCTGGGCCGAGTGCCGGCGTCACAGAGGTGAACAAGAGGCCTGCGTCCGGGAGCTCACGGACTAAGAATCCGTGGTTACAGTGGCACAAAATAAGTGCTTTAGGAGTAGATAAACATGGCTGTGGGGTCTCAGAGCGGGGAGCATAACCTGCCAGGGAGAGGCTGAGAAGCAGCAAAGTACAGAGGAGAAAGTGGAGACCTTCCAAGAGACCTGGTTTCACATCTGGCTCTGCCACTTACTTCCTAAGAGCCTTAGGCAGGTCGCTTATCATCTTTGAGACTCATTCTTTCTATCTGTCAAATGGAACTAGCAACACCCACCTCATAGGTCTCCCGGGAAGAACTGAATGATGAAGATGTATTTGACAAAAACTCCCCAAATTAGCAGAATGTCTGGCATGCGTTACATGTTCCATAGATGTGGGTGTTTTTCCTTCCTTTCTGGAGGAGCGCTGTCTGAGAAAGGTGGGGAGAAATCTGGATTGTGAAGATAGTAGGTGTTTGCTGGGCAAAAGGAGAGGGCCAGAGCCTGGAGCCCTGCAAAGGTTCTGTGGGGCAGGAAGGGAGAGCCAGGGGTGGGGGCAGTGGGGGGGTGGCGGGCCGGAGCTGCTCTCACGGCCTTGCTGGGGGCCAGGGTTTGTCCTAAGCAACCTCTGCATGGCCAGCCCTGGGAGAGACAAGAGAAGTCCATATTGGCTGAACAAAGGGGTCAGTCACACCTCCTGAGACCCCAGTTTAAGATGCAAAGCCAGCTGTGCCCAGATCAGGCAGAGCATGGCCCTCTGAGCTCAGCTGACATGGAGGTGACCCAAGTGGGCTTGTGAGTGAAGCTGGAAGATGCTGTGACCGGGAAGGTCAATCTGGGTCACCTCTGATGAATAAGTCTGGGTCTAGGACTCTGTCTTCTGAAGGCCACCTTGGTTGTCATGATGCCTGGAGCAGGGGCAGAGTCTGAGGAAGGAGAGTGGGAACCAAGGGGTACTCAGGGCCACCAGCTCCAGAGGCTAGAAGGTGGGGCCTGGAGCTCTCTCACAGAAGTACAATTTCGAGGCAGGGTAGGAGCCAAGATGGTGGGGTGTCTCTGAGGAGTTGTCCAAAGGGGGAGCCACTTGGCATGGTGGTGGACAGCCAGGCTTGGCTTGGCATTTTAGTCCCGGGTGTGCCCTCACTAGCTGAGGGCCCTTAGGGCAAAGCCTTCCCCGAGTAGTTTCCTCATCTGCAGTGGGACAATAATGCCAACTTCGTAGTGTTGCTGTGAGCAGTGAGATGACACACAGAACAAGGCACGTAATAAACGTGCCACAGATAGTTTTGGTTTCGATTATGAGAGAGGCTGGAGAAAACTAGAAGCCTACAAATGTCCGTGAAGCAGTGCCAGCAAAATTATAGAACTGGCTGCTAAGGGGGATTGTCCCCAAGCCTGAAGAATAGGAGGTGGCATCAGTGTGAGCTAGCCTGGTGTCTTAAGCACAAGGCATGCCATCTGAAGCTCAGTCCTCTGCAGGATTGGCCAGGGAGCCTGGAAAAATGCATTAGAACTTCAGAGTACAGCTGGCGAGCTCTCAGAGAGCTCTGAGGTGAACATAGAGAGAGGTAGGGCCACAGAGGTGATTGATTCGTGAGCCAGGGAATGGCCCAGAGGATGCTGGAGACGTAAAGGGAGGTCTCTAGTGATACGCTCACCATTTTTTATCAATGATCTGGATGACAATATGGAAGACATATGACCAAGTCTGCAGGAGACATCATATTGGGAAGGTTGGGTAAAGGTCAGTAATAAAAGCAGGCATCTAAAAGATGCTGAGTCATACAGGAAGATATTGACAAGGTCTTGCCCTTGGGTCCCCACACCCAGCTGCTTAAGCCAGATTGTGAGGAGATGGACAGGGGTCAGAGTAGCCACCTTGACAGTCTTGGGGTCTTACTGTTGAGACAGCATGCGATGTGGCTACCAGCAGAGCAGAAGTGATGGGAGGCTGCAGTGATCAAGGTAGAGGGGCTGAATGAAGGAGGTGCTGCAGACCACTCGTGGGTTGTTTGTTTTGGGTTCTGGGCACTGACGGATGCAGGAAGAGGAACAATTCCCAAGAAGGTAAAGGGACTGGAAGCCATGGGCCTGAGGGTATGGCTGAAGTCTTGGGGTGTTCGTCCTGCAGAAGACTTGGAGAGGGGATGAGCAGGGGTCTTCAGTTATCTGTAGGGCTGTGGTGTGGATGGCCAAGCCCACGTGTTCTATGTATCCCAAGGGGAGGTCTGGGATCCAAGGGAGATAGCAGGGAGGGTTTTTGTTATGGTCAGAGCCGTGTAAGAAGGCCTCCGGTGCTGTAGAAGGTGGTAAACCCCCAGTCCCCGGGGCGGGGGAGCTTCTCAGTTCTTATGTAACTGTTGGCAAGGCAAGACCTCACTGGAACGGGTGATTTTGGAAATTTATGAATCAGAGTACTGAGGTTTAGGAATGACTAACTATTCAAAATAACTCGAAGCAGATTCAGAGTCACTCCTATGATGTCACTCTCACTCCCTGTCCTTCCCACTATTTTCTTGAGAAAGGGGTAGAGACACAGCTACTGCCCAGGGAATGACACACAGTCACGCCCCACTGCCCCACCCCCGTCCCCCTGCCCCCAGTGCAGCCTGAGTTCTGGGCTGCTGCAGGCCGTGGGTCAGGACCTGCTGAGCAGCTGGGGCACCGAGGAGGTCTCAGACGCTTCTCCCCCTCCCCTCCAGCTCCCAGTGTAGGTGGCTCTGTCTGCCCTGTAGTACACACCTGGATTGTCGCTCTCCCTCATCTGTTTGGAGGGCGGCTCATCAGTGTCCCAAGGCGTGGACTGATTGATGGGCGTCTGCCCCCACCGGATGCTGGTCGTGAGTCCCTGGGACTGATTGTCTGCTTTGGAGATGCCGGGGGCCTGGGGAGAAGCAGAGCAGGAGGGTGAGCACAGCCTGGCCACGGTCCTGCCCTGGCGCCCATCCCCCGCTGTACTCCTGCTGCCTGAGCCACGGGGCCAGAGGCAGAGACCTGGCCCTGCACCCAGTACCACGGGAGAATTGCAGGGCGTTTTGGTGCAGCAGCAGCAGCCGTGGCCTCGGCTAGAATCCTGCCTCCAGGGACACCCAACCTAACCCGGTGCCTCCTCCACCACCCACTCTACCTGAGCCATCAAAATGGAACGAGCACTCTGTGCTATGAGAAATGACATCCCCCCAGTCCTTGGGTCATTAATAAGCTGCAACAATATGCGCGGGCATGTGTTGAGCACCAACTGTATACTCAGCCCAGGCCCAGTACCACCATGTGCCCAGCCCTTTGACATGTGAGACGACGGCTCTCCAAAGCATTACTGTCGGGCCCCATCCTGCTTCCACACCAGCCTCCGAGGCCCCAGACTTCCCACTCCACAGAGGAGGCGTGGGAGGGGGTGGACTGGGGCCCCTGGGAGGACAGCGCAGGTCCTGCTGCGGGGCTGGAAGGCAGGGAGCATCTTCACTGG
This sequence comes from Mesoplodon densirostris, assembly GCF_025265405.1. NCBI lineage: Eukaryota > Metazoa > Chordata > Mammalia > Artiodactyla > Ziphiidae > Mesoplodon > Mesoplodon densirostris. Next base: position 18,599,848 of record NC_082674.1, on the reverse strand, counting down.
GACCTTCGGCTCCTCCCTGCAGGAAGCAGGCAGGCTCTCTGCTCCAGGATCTCACTTGCTCATTTAGATATTCAATGAGAAAACAAACCTCAGGGCGAAAACAAACATTAGGACAGCACTGGTCTCCCTGAGCTACCACCTTACCATGGAATATTATATAGGCAATAAAAATCATGTTTACTGGGCTTCCCTGGTGGCACAGTGGTTAAGAATCCGCCTGCCAATGCAGGGGACACGGGTTCGAGCCCTGGTCTGGGAAGATCCCACATCACGTGGAGCAACTAAGCCCGTGCGCCACAACTACTGATCCTGTGTGCCTAGAGCCCATGCTCTGCAACACGGGAAGCCACCGCAGTGAGAAGCCCACGTACCGCAAAGAAGAGTAACCCCCGCTCACCGCAACTAGAGAAAAACCTGCGCGCAGCAACGAAGACCCAATGCAGCCAAAAGTAAAATAAATAAATTAAAAAAAAAAAGTCTTTGGAGATTAAGACTTGTTTAAAGAAAAAAAATCATGTTTACTAAGAATTCCTAATGAGGTGGCAAAATGCTTACGCTATAATGTTAAATGAGAAAAGCAGGACATAAAATGACACGCATATAAACTTATCATGTAAAATAATATGTGTAGAAAGGAAAAATCCCAAAATATTAGCAGGGTTGTCATTCTTGGGTGAAGGGATTAAGGGAAACTTTTATTCTTTTTGTCTATACTTCTCTGTATTTGCCAAATTTTCTACTGTGGCCATTACCATTATTTATAACTTTATAATATTTATAATAAGCAAAAAAAAAAAAAAATCCCCGAAACACATTGGAGGGCCTGGTACTGGGATAACTGGGATGTGAGGGGGTGAGAGTCTCAAGAGAGATGGTTCCAGGAGCAGTGACCACAGCTTGCAGGAGTGTAGCCAGAGCCCAACCAGGTTTGGGGACAGTCACAGAAGAGCAAAGGAGCCTCCAGGGTCATCTGCAGGCCTCTCTCAGGTGAGGCCACAGTGCTCTTGCCTCCTGTTGGAAGCTAAGTCAGTGGCCTAGCTGGTGGGGGGCAGCGCCCCTTTCTGGACATCTCTGAGCAGCGGGATTCTCCTTACCAGGCTGGCTGGAGAGCACTGGCAGGCGGGAGGGGGTATGGACTTACTGGGGCTTTGATGCCTTACGCAGATGACAAACAGTGCCTGCATCAGGGCCTGCTGGGAGAAGCAGGAGCGCATCCTATTAGGATCATAAGCTGTGCTGAGCTAATTGCATTAGGCTGTACTTTATCTCCGGCCTGCATTTCAGACGCTTCGCTTCTGTGAACAGCGCAGGAAACAAAGGAAAAGAGTCAATCTCCTGAGGAAAGAACAATTCTGCGGACAAGCTTCCTTATCAGAGGCCTCTGCCCTGCTTCCGTCTGTGGGACAGATGAGACAGGGTAGGCGGGGAGGCTGGGGATTTAGCCACACTCACCAACAGTCTTAGGGAACTTAGGAAACAAAAGCGTGGCTTGTACAGCGTTCTCTAAATAGACAGCTTTCCAGGGTGCCCTGCCTGCAGCCCCCTCTGTATTCCCAGGCCCTTGGGGAGCTGGTGGGTCAGAGGTGCAGAGGTTGCTTTTCCCACAATAAGAGGCATCCGGGGGAAAGAAGCCAGTGTGATGTCCCATTCGGGGCCCTGTTTTGGGGTGAAGTTTGAATGGGGAGACCCCGGCCTCCTTATCCCTTCTGCTAGTAGGGGGTGCTGCAGCCCCCTCTCTGCGGCCTGGAATTCCCGGAGGCCTCCCAGGCCAGAGGCAGGTTTGGTTTTCTGGGTCCTCCTGCAGTTGCCCTTTGTCCTGGCTGAATCAGCATCCAGGCCTGGTAACCTGACAGGGTGGGGAAGGGCTCCGTGAACTTGGAGGCCCTGGGCCTGGTCCTTAGAGCCGCCGCTGCCACCAGAAGGGGTGGTCGGGGTCTCCTGCTTGGGAGCAGGTAATCAGACTCTAAAACTTCAGGCGTTCGGGGTTTTGCCCTAAAGTTGAGGGAGTTTCTGAACTTGAAAAACTGCACGCTTTTCCTCAGGCCCTTGATTCTAAAGCACTCCTGCCAGCTCGCTCACTTGCGCCTTTGCTGGTCAGGGGGTTTGCTCTTCAGTAAACTGGGCCCCTGCTCTGTGGCCGGCCCTACCCAAACTGGGCCCCCTGGGCTGGGGACGGGCAGTCACTGAGACTCAGCCCCGCCCTCGAGGGGCTTCTCCCAGCTATGAGTCACACGCCAGAAGGAAGCTGGGGGTGCAGGGGGCCCAGGGGGTACTGGGGCGGGCCCAGGGCTCCGGGGTGATTGAGCTGTGGCTACAACAGGCCTGCTGTCTGCCTGTGTCTTTCATGACTATGACAAGCGAGTTCTTATGTACAAGAAAGAGGTTCTGCTGTGAGAAGGAAAACAGCCTATTTTTTTTTTCATTAGGAAAGATAAATAAGGACTCATTCTATTTGGCACTAGCAACTTCTGAAGCTATGAGCAACTTGCAGTTCAGGACTGTTTATTCATTGTATTGAAAAAAAGAAATGAACATTCCCTCCTTCACTCCCTCCAGAAAAAACATGGACACGGGTTGTGCGCTTCGCCGAGGCGCCTGGACGCCCAGGTGGTGAGGAATGTTGCAGCTGGTGATGTGAGTCAGCTCGGCCTGACCAGAGCCCTGTTCTCCTGCAAACGGGTTCCAGGCCCAAGGTAAACTCAAGGTTCCCAGGTTCTGGAGGCTTCTAGGGGACCGTGTGTGGGTTTACGCCTCCAGTTGGTTTTTTTTAGTTTTTTTTTTTTTGCAGTATGCGGGCCTCTCACTGCTGTGGCCTCTCCCGTTGCGGAGCACAGGCTCCGCATGTGCAGGCTCAGCGGCCATGGCTCACGGGCCCAGCCGCTCCGCGACACGTAGGATCTTCCCGGACCGGGGCACGAACCCGCGTCCCCTGCATCGGCAGATGGACTCTCAACCACTGCGCCACCAGGGAAGCCCATGCCTCCAGCTTTGAACTTGGCTCCTACTAAGCCTTTCCACCTTGGTTCAGGGTCCCCAGAGGTCCACAATTCCACCAAAGGCTCTCCAGGCCACCCACCCCAGCCCAAATGCTAGGCCTCCCCGAGTTTCAGGGGGCTGCCAACTCAAGAATGTACAGACACCAACCAGGAGAACAGCCTGGGCCGGCGGGGAGGAGGGCAGGGCTGAGGGAGCCTCCCCTCGCCCCCTCCCACTGCCATCACAGAGGACATCACTGAAGCCACGAAGACATCTGGCCTTTCCCCAGTGTTCTGGCCTTGCTTCTGCTCCAGTGACATGACGGCCCTCGGCACAGAGAGGCAGCCGAAGAGAGCCCTCCTCCCGCCCGGCACCTCCAAGCGGCCCTATCTGCCCATCATCGGCCCAAGCAGGCTTCTCTCTGCTTCCCTTTAATGAGATGCTAATGGGATGCATCATTAACGCAGCAGCTTTTAAACCCCAAGCTCTTGAAAATTTTCAAAGGTCACATTTTTATGGCGGCTGACAGCATCCTGCTTCTTTCAACGGCTGAAGAACACTAAGGACCCCGATCCTTTATGGATGAAGCTCTCTGTGAGGGGCGCCATGGGCTGAAGCGCCTGCTGGCTGGGGGGCTGGGAAGCTCCACCTGCGACAAGCCCCCCGAGGCCCCTGGGTTGTGCTCTATCAGCGTGGGGAGAGCCAGTTACACGTCGCCTACAGAGCGGCACTGGGGACCCTGCTCCACTTAGGAGTTGGCATGCGGGGCCGCAGGTGGTGCACGGTGCGAAGATGCCTGTGCACCCGTGAAGCTGTGACAGCCTGGAAGGGCTGCTTTTGCTAATTTGTCCATCCAAAGGGAGCCCTTTTTTCTACTTTGCACAAGGGTGCCATATAGGCCAGCAGCATCCCAGGTGGTCAGGGAAATTCGAAAGATGAGGGGATGGGACTCCCCGGGGCCTTGCCACGCCTCGCTTGTTCTCACCCCTTGCCCTGCACACATGAGGATCACAGCCTCGGAACACTGACTTTCAGGGCCGGTACTGACCTCTACTGGTGGGTGGGCTCCATGATGGCAGGGACCCGCACGGCAGGACCTGACCCAGCTCCTGCCGGCCTGGTGTAGGTGCCCAGGGAAGGCGAGGTCTCTGAGTTACAGTGTTGGCCAACAGTAGGAGTGTCCATCACTGTTGGTTCACGAGTGCATGAATGCATGGCCTACACTTCAGGAGAGGGCATGATGGGAGTAACAGAACAGAGATGCGGAATCGCTTAGTGCACCTGGGAAGCCTGATACAATGTGTTCCTCTCACCGGGGAGATGACGTTTCCAGATCGTGGAGGCCTCGTGTGCTGGGACCCCCAACACCATTGCCCTGAATACTGCTGGAGGCTGCCTGGAGGCCTAATGCCCCAATCTGCTGACCCCTCGCCCAGTGCCTGAGCATAGTCAGAGATGTGGGATGCTGAGGTTGACTCCTGCCTCGATGGGGCTGGTGGAAAAACCAGAACTCAGCTTCTTCCACTGTTCACCCAAGGATGTCAGAAGAGAGTGAATCAATGGAGCCTGGAAGTTAGGGAGAGCTGACGTTGGACCACAAAAGCTGGGCAGGGTTCAACAAGGCAGACGGCTCTGGCCAAGGTTGCCACCAAAGGGCCCCACAGCAGCTGGTGCATTTGCAGCCTAGATACAGTGGACAGAGCCAGGCTGCAGGGTCCACTTCCGGGGCTCGCGTGGGCCTCCTCTCGGGGGAGTGACAGATGACAGTGCCAGCATCCAAGTCCTTCTCCTGCCCATGAACCTGCCTCCACAGATTGGAACCTGCAAGTCTTGACACTCTTGTCACTCATGTGGTGTGACAGTGTTAGCAGGGACTGCCATCTGCTGAGCATTCCTGAGTACAGCTGCCCTTTCCCTCACCGCAGTGAGCCCCTTCTCCCAAGGGAGCCCAGAGTCCCCCAGCCCTCACCTCGCTTTAATCGATCAGACAATACTCCCATGCTCACTCTGGGCCAGAAGTACCACTGGACACCAAGGCACACCCCAGCCCGGTGGGGGGTTGGGAAATGGCCTGTGATGAAAAGAGAAGCAGCAGGGAGGACAGTAGTGGGAAGCCTGGAGCTGACTACACTCTGAGCTTCACCTGCAGCCTGATTTTTTTATCTCGCCACTTCCCGTGATTCCCACCTAATTTGGGAAAGACATGCTTTGGTGAGATATCCCCACAACACCTGGCTCTGGATTCTGAGAGCCCCTTCTGCCGAGGGACTGCTGATATGGCCCGAGCCCTGCAGTGGACCTCTGGCAATGTTTTTCCTGACTGCCTGGCACCTTTTGAACACCCCCATCTTGCCCCCATCTTGAGGTGGAAGCCAGAACACGTACTCTGCCAGCTTCCCTTGTGGCTGGAGCACAGGCGTGTGCCCGCCCGCTCAGACACACAGGGGTGAGGTTTCGGTCTGGGGGTCGGGCAGTGTGGGGAAGCCAGCACAGCTCCGAGTCCGCGCTCTGCAGAGGCTGGTAGCAGAGGCACACGGATTTGGGAGCACGAGGATGATGCTGACTCTGGTGTCCTGGGCCCAGCATCCGTGGTGAACGCTCTCATTTCCTTTTTCTTCTTACTCTGAAGCATTCTCAGGGCTCCTCTTGCAGGTTCCCACAGGGCTCCCAGCACACATGAAAGCCCAGGCATGTCTGACCACCAAACCCTGGGTTGCCCTGGGAATCAGCTCCTGGAGGCTGCCAACTCCAGGACTGAGCATAACTGGGCAGCCTGCTCCCTGAAAAGAGTGGATGTTTCACTTCCTTTTCAGCATCCCTCTTACTACAAGGCACTTAGGGGCTTCATGGTGCTCAGGTCCAACTGTGGGGACTGACAGAGGCCAGTTTTTGGTAAACTTATTCAGACTGGGGTGTTGGGAACTTCCCAGGGGCCCTCACCCTACAAAGGTGAAAGCCCAGGAAAGCATTTCTTACTTAAAGGAATGGTGTTGTAATGGTGGAAATTCAGGCTGGGAGTAAGGGAGAGATATTTTGGTGTCTGAGGTTTTTAGATTACAGCTCCGAGATTTATACCTAGATGTCTGGCTTTCTAGGACTTGCAGGTTATCCATGAGAGCATGGCTTCCAAGATCACACAGGTAGAGCATTGACCACCTCTATGGCAGGGGCCCTCTGACTTGTGTGAGTGCACATAAGAAGATTCCGGGGGGCAGGGTGTTAAGAATTCAGGCTTCAAGACCCCACCTTCAGAGCTTCTGATTCAGTAGGTCTGGACGGAGACCCCAAAATGTGGCTCCTTAACAGGCCTACCAGGTGATGCAGTCTATGGACCTCACTCTGGTGGGGGTAAGGACAGTCTTGACATTCAAGTTCTCAGACCCCTGTGCCCCAATGTGGGGAACCTAGGGGCTGAGGCTGCTGGGCAGGTCCTGATTGGGACAGACTGTTTGGTCCTGCTCATGTGGCTCATGGGAGCCAGACAGGTGACACCGTCTTCTTGGACTCCTGTTCCCAGCGTAGGTTCTAGGGGTCAGAAAAATGTGTTGACAGACACCAAAGCTGTAAGTCTGTGACCTCTGGGAAGAGCAAATGACATTTATGGGTCTCTCAGGTCTCATTTCATGATTGCTATCGAACTACAAACAAGAAAATAATCGCAGTTAAATCCCCACTTGGGGCTGGGGGAGGCTCTCCTGAGCCCCTCCTGCCCTCATTAAACAGGCTGCCCACTCTGGCCCCCTGAACCCAGGCCGCGCCCCCAGCACTCCCTTCGGAGCAGCGCCATAATGCGCTCTAGAGCCCGATGACATTTCTAATAATACTAACCAACGATGTGTTAAATTGAGACACTTCGGCTCGCATTCTGGAAGCTGCACGATGGTTTAAACGACCAGTGCTTACCTTTCTCTTTCAATTTGCTGCTAAATTACTGCTTTCGGAGCAACTTACAGAAAAGTAATTCTTTATTTAAATTTTAATTTCAAACTTGTCATTTTAAATATATATTCAGATTCCAATCATATTATGGAATATGATGATGTCTCTGGAGGGCAAGTGTTCCTGTCAGGAGCTGGGTGGGGGCAGAGGATGCGATGGGAGGAGGGGTCAGGGAGCAGAGAAAGCAGGTCTCCACCCCAGGGGGCAGTGTGGCGAGCGACACCATGTGCTGGGGTGGAAGACAGCACTGCAGAGGCCGGTGGTCAGCCTCTAACCTGGCCCTGCGATCCCAGGCAAATACTTCAAGTTGAAACCAAGCACTTCCTGTGCCCTCTTTCTCTTACTGAATCACCATGAGGACCCAACAAACCCCAGCCATAAATGGATTCAGGCACAGATGAGGTGGGACTGCCCAGCTTGCCCCCATCCTTATGGCTCACGTTTATTGAGTGCCCTCTACATGCCAGGCATGGGCAGGATGTGATTTCTTTCCCTGAGGAAATCTGTGTTCTCACCTTCATTTTACAGGAGAGAGTAAGAAGGCCCAGAGAACTTCAATGACAGTTAGAGCCTGCCAGGCTTGGGGTGCTAACCGAGGCCTGTTCTATCCTAAGACCCTCAGAAATGCTCTGTGATGGCTGGAATGTTCCCAGGCCACCCCTGCTGGGGTTGGCAACTCCATAAATGCGCGTAGTCCTATCAAGCCCGTGCCCACACTACCCTTTTGGGGTTGTGTAACCCCTTTTGGGGTTACACTTAGAATCCCTGGTCACAGGAGTACCAGCCATGGCTTCTCCTTCTCCCATCGTGTCCAGCCCAAGTGGGCCTCCTGCTCTGACCCCGACAGCACGCTGGGGTTGGGGAGCCAGATCCACTGGTCCTTCCGTCATCTCTCCCACTCCCTCAGACCCCCAGACCCTAACCCACCACTGATATGTCCCACCAGCCCCTGCCAGTGAGGTCTTGGCTGTCTCCAATGGGGCCAGTTCTTCAGTCTCAGACCAGGGCAGCACAGACGGACGTCTCCACCCTTCTCCAAAGCCAGCAATGCACTCCCACCCTTCACGTCCCCTCTCTCTCCCTCTGATCAGCCCCTTCCCCTTGGCTTTCCATCACAGGAACTGAAAAATCCTTGTTCGACCACTTTACCTGTCATTCCAGCATCCATCTACCTTCCCTGTGCCCCCTCCACCTTTTGTGGTCACCCCCTCCATGGGATTCAGGACACCTGGTACCCACTCCTGTTACCCCTCAGCTTTCACTGTTTAACTCTTCCCACCCCTGCTCTTCAGTGAAATCACCCCCCTTAAATGGACAGTCATCTCCTATTGCCAAGCCCAGTAGCATTTCCCCAGGCTCTGATCCCTGACACCAACTTCCTCCTCCTTCCTACTTGAAACTCTTCCCTTCAGTTTCTGTACCAATGCTTTTTCTGGTTGTTGTGTTGTTCACTGGCCTCTTCTCTTGCTGGTTCTCCAGCATGGATGTGTTCCAGGGCTCACGCCAGTGTCGCTCTGGCTCTGGCCCCTGCTCTCAGGTCCATCTGGGCCCTATCTTCTTCCATAATTATTTTTCTGATATGAAACATCTGTGTGGTAGCCATCATCTCTGGTAGAACCCAGCTTCCTATAGTATTCTGGAAGTATGTTTGCTATTCCCCGTTCCAACCTCAAAGTCTATACCTTGGAAACATTTTTGCGGAAAGATCAGCTCAGATGGCCTCCCTTGCAAATGTAAAGCAACTGCGGCCGGGGCTGGTTTTTGCGCCGTGCTCCCTCGCGTGCCCTGTCCAGGCCCCCCAGCCCCTTCCCCCAGACCCCCTCCCAGTGACGGGCCTCACGGACAAAAGAAATGATAAATCTGGTGGAACCTTACAACTCAAAGCTTTCAACTTTCCTCTAACCATGTTGAACGGAAAACTTCTTAGTCCATTTCCAAGTAACTTTTCATCCATTACAAAACCCCACGAAATTTTCAAAGGGGCTTTGAAATAAGATCACCTAGGAAAAAAAAGCCCATCACAAACGAAAGTCTTTGAAAAGAAAGAGGCCTTCCCTGAGCTTCAGCTCTCCTCTGATATCAGTTTCCCTTTCATTCTGCTGAAAGGTGCAGGGCAGGCCTGGCCCTCAGCAGACGCCTGTGATGTGAGGAAGCCAGCGGCCCAGACGGATGGGTGGGCACGGGGACGAGAGTGAGGGACACCTGTTCGCAGCGCTGGGCCAGGCCTTTTGTCGCCCCTTCAATTGGCCCTCACGCCCCGCCCCCCCCCCCCCCCCCCCACGAACAGCTGTGTTCCTTGGAACCTGCCCGGTCTGCTCAGAGGCCCAGCTGGCCTGCTTGTTCCCGCTCAGCTCCACACCGGTGAGAGCGCAGCCCCCCCGCCGGAGCACAGCGACCCATCTTCATTCTTGTCGCCAGAGTGGGCGGGAAGGTAGGTGAGGCAGGGGCGGCCTGCTCTGATCTGTGATGGACGTTTCCCAGATGCTGGCCCTGCAGGCGACGACTCTGGGGCCACCCCTCGACCTCCCAGCCTCAGAGCCTGTGACCCGCTCGTCCTCCCCGGGGGTTGGCTCCAGACTCACAGACGCACATCACACAGCAGCCACGTCAGGAGCCTCTGTTATCTTCAGATCTGAAATCCTCAGTGAGTCTGGCGAGGAAAAGCCCTCTGCACAGGGCAGCTGAGCTGAGAGCGGGTGCGGGGACACGCACGGGTCTGTTGCTGACCCGGCCTGGCCCTCAGACGCCTGTACTCTGAGCGCCCGATATTAATTTGGGACCAGGCCTTCCTGGAGTTGGCTCTGAACCACCCGAGACGAGGGAAGCAGCGGGCTCTCAAGAACGGCTTGGCCAGGGGCTAGCCTGGCCCCTCTGCACCCCAAGGCCCTCCCAGCCCCTCCCCAGAGAGCATTCTCGGACAAACTGTGCTTTCCTTATATGGAAGACCCACTGGAGCCAGAAAGGACCCCAAGAATGAGCACTAGCTGACTGTCTGCGGCTCCTCTGGGGTCCTTTCTTCAACAAACACCTGACACTCTTATTCAAATCTGCCGTCCACCTTTTGAGTCGTGGGTCTGGATGGAGTACTCCTTGTTTGTCGTTACAGACAAAGGCTCGCTGGCGAGGGACAGTTCTGACTTCTGAGCCCTCTGCCTTGTGACTCTCTGGGCAGAAGTCGACTGAGAGCTCGACTCTCACGCCTGGTAAGACGGTCCTGACACAGGCATCTTCGGCGACCTCGTTAGAAGCCTAATAAGAGAGAGGATTGTGGCAGGGCCACCCCGAGGCCAGGCAGGACAAAGAGACAAACAACATAGCACCGATGTCGCCACAAGGCGGCTCCTCAGACGGGGTGGCGCAGCTGAAGGAGCTGTTTTACTGCCAGGACTTCAAGACTTATGGAAGCAAGTCAGTGCCCGAGTGTGCATCTCAGCACTGGAGCCTGGATTCCAAGGCAGTATAGGGCTGGGAGCCCGGTGGGTTGACCAGCTCTGTAGTGGAATCTTCCAGAATGCTTGAAGAGGCACTCAGTGGACATCTTCCCGCTGCCTGGTGCTTTCTCTTTGCTATCTCCTGCCCAGGCTCTCTGTGAGAGCAGTGCATGGCCAGGCAGTGTCCTGAGGGAGGGGTGTGCCCTCTGGCCGTGGTCCAGCTCAGCTACGGTAGTTCAGGACTGAGGCCATTCAAGTGATTTTTTTTTTTTTTTAAGGGAAATGGCATCATTCAGTTCTACTCCGTTGTTTCAGGCTTCAGAAAGCTTGCTGGGGCACACAGATTCTATCTAAACTCTTTGGAGGTCCAGGTGTGAAAGGGAAAGTGGTGAAATCCTTAAGAGGTGGTGGAAGGGCGGGAGAGACAGGGAAGCAGCCCCTCTTGGCGTAGACAGACAGCTAGGCTTCTCCAGGGGGGTGACGTGGGAGGAGGAGTGGGCTTCTGGGTGACCAGAGCAGGGTAACGCTCTGGCCCTGCCCTGCAAGAGGATGCGGCAGGCAGTGTACCAACCCCTGGGGCCACTGGGTTGGACCCACCATGGAGACGGCCTGAGAGGCTTTCTGCCTGCGGCTGCTTGCTGTGGATCCCAGGTCACGGAGAGGGTCCCAGACAAACCCCATCCACTGGCACCCCTTCCCCAGCAGACTACCTGGGCCAATGCTCCCTTCCTTTCACCTCCTTGCAGGGCTGCCTGGATACCACAACTCCATCCATGTGGTGCTGGGGCCCATTGACTCAGATGCATCATTCATTCACTCATTCATTCACCCACACTTACTGAGAAGCTATCGTGTGGTTGAGACAACGATAGATAGCCTCTGGCTTCGGAGAGTGCACAGGCTATAGGAGAAATCATAATTATAACAGCTAATATCTGTCAACCCTTTAGATGTGCCAGTTTACAACACTCAAGTCCCAAGAGTTCTCTGAGTCCCAGAAGAGTGTGTCCACCTCCATTCTTCACTGTATTAGCTTGGGTCGCTGTAACGAAATACCATAGATTGGGTGACATAACAACAGAAATTCTCACAGTTCTGGAGGCTGGAAGTCCGAGGTCAGGGTGCCAGCATGACAAGGTTCTGCTGAGGGCTCTGTTCCTGGCTTGTAGTCGGCCACCTTCTTGCTCTGTTCTCACATGGCACAGAGAAAGTTCTAGTCTCTTCCTGTTCTTATAAGGACAATAGTCTCATTATGGGGGCCCCCATCCTCATGATTTCATCTAAACCAAATAATCTCCCAAAGGCCCCATCTTTTTTTTTTTTTTTTTTTTTTTTACGTACGTGGGCCTCTCACCGTTGTGGGTTCTCCCGTTGTGGAGCACAGGCTCCGGACGCGCTGGCTCAGTGGCCATGGCTCACGGGCCCAGCCACTCCGCGGCATGTGGGATCTTCCCAGACCAGGGCACGAACCCGTGTCCCCTGCATCGGCAGGCGAACTCTCAACCACTGCGCCACCAGGGAAGCCCAAAGACCCCATCTTTAAAGACCACCTCAGTGGGGGTTAGGAACTCAACCCTATGGATTCGGGGAGAACACAGTTCAGTCCCTTGTACCCACATAGCATGCACGCTGTGAATGCTGAGAAAATGCTTGCCTAGTTGAGTTGAGCTCTGTCTGCCTGTTGCTTCTCTGCCCGACTCTGTCCATCAGACTCCAGGGGTGTTTAATGGAGGGCCACCCACAGGCCTGACCAGCGTTCGCTTGGTCCTCCCACCAGCCTGAGCTCTAATTTTCCGGTGGTTTGCTTTCTCCTCTCGCAACATAATCTCCCTGATCTCTAGTCTTTCCCGAATGCTGTTGAAAACCTTGTTGTATTTATCTCCGGAGAATCCGCCATGCCCCTATGCAATTTTCCATTGTCATGGTTCATTTTAATTTCCTGTAAGGCTGTTGGCCACTCTCGTGTTCAGAAATAGCTTGTTCCACTTAATAAAAGTGCTTAAATACGCAGACATGAGACGATTCCTTTGCTCGCCCCTAAACATCACAGTAAGTGGAGTGAGATGCATGCCCTGCCTCGTGCAGTGAGGCTGAGCCCGTGCCAGGTGGCTTCCCAGGAAGAAGGAGCTCGGAATCAAAGGTACAAGGGCAGAAACAGGATCCCAAAACTTCTCATGGAAACCCAGCCAGCCTGGGTGGCCACCCCCGGAATCGTCCAGCTGACGGCACAGGGTTTCCTGAACTGCCTCCCATCTCCATAATGATCAGAGCTCTGGCCCCGCAGGTGGGAGGTCTGGGTTCGAGGCTGGCACCACCTCGAACTTGCCTTGTCACCTGGCACAAGTCAATTTACGTCTCAGAGCCCCTACCTCTTCATCTAGAAAACTGGCCTGGTAATCCCCCTTCCAAAGACTAATTTCAGTGAGGAGTAGAAATCCCCCATTTCCAGGGCTTATCACAGAACCTGGGGCAAAGCAGGGGGCTCAGCAATGGCAGCTATTATTGCTATTGGGGGAACCCAAGAATGCAAGAAGGATGCCGTGCTCAAGGCATCTGTCTTCCACATCCATTTTCTCTGGGTTGCTGGAGCCAGAGAATCCCCCCAGGCTATGGATTATCGACAAAGGACAAAGGAGAGGAAAGCAGGCTGGATTGTGAGTCACATGCCACATCTACCGAAGCCTAGCCATTTGGCCATAAGACCAAAGCCAGGGTATTACAAGCTCTGGTGGCAGCTGGTCTGACTTGCAGGTCAAGGTCTCAGAGCTGTGCTGGGCTTGTAGACCCAGATAGCCAGGGGCAGGGTCCCAGGGCACCTTTCTTTGGCTTAAATAACAGCAATGAGGAACCAAGAGTCTAGGGTGACTGGTGGATGAGAACAGGAAGGGAGAGGCACAGGCACTGACTTAAAATCCCCGATAGAACGGCAGCTGGATGTTCACGTGGGTGCACAAGTGTGCACACACACGCACTTGCCTACCTACACACACGCCTTCCACATTCCCCCACAGACACCCCCCCCCGCCCCGCCCGCCAAACCCCAGCCTGCTTGGGCAGCCGGGAGACTCCAGCCCTCCACAGGGCAGGTGATGCTGGCAGACACCCCCGGCCTGCCCCACGGAATCATTTTTCTCCGCCGGCTCTGAAGTACAGAGTCCCCCATGGCCACTTTGAGCTTCCCTCCCAGACACTTTTTCCTAAATCAGTTTCCAATCTGACTCATTTCAGTTTTAAAACAAGAAAACATCAACAAACATGAGGAAGGGAAACAGATGGTAACAATTACAGGAGGGAGAAAACAGCCCGTTCCCTCTACGAGGGGCAGGCAAACAGATTGGTCTCAGACAGTGCATCATCCCCAGGCCATAGCTGGGTAAACCTGGGCGCAGGGCTCCAGGGCCCATCCCCACTGCAGGGCACAGGCCAGCACTGCAGGGGCCTCAAAGGCCTCCAGGCACCACTGGGCAGGCCCACCGGAACCTGGCAACAGCTAGTTCTCCAGGGAGGGAGGGATAGACGTTCCAGCACATTCCAGGCAGCCTCACTACCTCTGACGCCCTGTCTGAGGCCTGACGTCTGTGTGGGATGGCTTTCTCCCCTGTACACTGGGCCCGCTGGGACAGCAGAAGCCTGTCTTACCTTCCAGACTGTGAGCTCCTCAGGGAAGCCTGGGGTTTCTCACGGTTGGGGGTAGTTAGAGCTGGGTGGGCTCGTTCAAATGCAAGTCGAGCCTCTTAAAAGTGAGATGAGCTGGGGGCAAAGCTAATGGGCCTCTCCATGCACTCCTTTCCTCACCCCTAACACTGAGGTGAGTCTAAACCTACACCATAGGATTACGAATTAATAAGTGCAAAGGACTTAGACCCATGCCTAGCACACAAGGGCGCTGTGTGTGGGTGCTGTCTTGTTGGTATCACCCATGTGGACAGCCGGCTTCTTGTCTGGCACTCAGATTGCATTGGAAAGGCCTGCAGGGCTGAGGGATGAGGAGGCGGGCCTGAAGTTGGGTCCTGAAAGATGGGGGCTTTCCAGGCAGGGGAAGCCAACACTGCAGTTAGGGCTGAGAGGATCAGCCCACATTGGAGTGGGGTTTCCAAGGGTCTGGGAGCAGACGGCTAGGTCCAGGGTCCTGAGCTGGAGTTCGCCTTCCTCCCTCTTCTGGGACCAGCATTTGTCCATCCTTTATGGTTCGAGTAGGACAAGGACTCTGCCCTCTGGCAGATCAGACTGGCAGAGAGACAGGCAAGGAAATGGGTCCAACCTGGAGAGATCAAGTGCTGTGACAGAGAGGGGCACCTACCCCAGCCGTGTGTGTCCAGGAAAGCTGCCTGGAGGAGGGGGCTGAGTCCTGAGCCAGAGGCGGAGGGGCGTGTTGGGGGTGAAAACAGGGGGTGATGTGCTATTCTGGGCACAGGGGACACGATGCCTTTGGAGTCAGAACATAAGGTCGTCCAGAGTTGGGAGTTCGGATCCCTGTTCTTTCATTTCCGAAGTCCCCCAGGCAAGGATGGAATGTTTCTGAGCCTCAGGTTCTCCACGTGCACAAGGAGAATGATATAGTCCCCTCCTTCCCAGGCCTGAGGAGGGGTCTGTGTAAGGATGTACAGCGGAAGTGCCCGGTTGGCTCCTGGCACGGTGCGGTGCTCACCGCAAGGGGCCGCTGTTTTGGCCTCATTTGCACACACAAATTTGCACGCGGGATAAACACTCCCTAGCGCAGCAGTAACTGCACTCGTCACGCGTGGCTGTGCACTGAATGTGTGAATCCCCCCAGAGTTCAGATTCTAACCCCCATGTGACAGCATTAGGAGGTGGGCCTTTGGGAGGAGATTGGGTCATGGAGGTGGAGCCCTCGTGAGAGGGACCAGCACCCTTAGAGGACGATGAGAGCGCCTGCTCCCTCCCCCACTCTCCGCTGTGTGAGGACATATGGGGCAGTCGGACTCCTGAAGAGGGTCCTCACCAGACCCTGATGGTGTTGGCATCCTGATCTCAGCCTTCCAGCCTCCAGAACTGTGAGAAATAAATGTCTGTTGTTTATAAGGCACCCAGGTTATAGTATTTCGTGACGGCAGTCTGAGCTAAGACACACGTGAACCGCCCACAGTTCACACACAAGGGTACACAGAGAGCAGCTGGCACGCACTGATGCCCCGAATCTCCCCCTTTGTCCTGACACGTGTACCAAGAACTGCATTTAACCATCACAGAGTGACATCATTCTGGGCTCATTCTGTTAGGCAGAAGGAGGCTGTGGAAGTTTCAGGATGAAGGGAAGGAGGGCAGGACTTTACCCCTTTCCCGTCCCCTCCCGGGGCCTGTCACTCACAAACGTGCATCAGGCAGCTTGTCTGGTGAGCACTCCCCAGGTGCACGGGGGCAACTTTCTGCTGCACATGTTTTTGGCGGCGCCTTCTGTTTTTTTTTTTTTTTTTTTTTTTGTGGTACGCGGGCCTCTCACTGTTGTGGCCTCTCCCGTTGCGAAGCACAGGCTCCGGACGCACAGGCTCAGCGGCCATGGCCCACGGGCCCAGCAGCTCCGCGGCATGTGGGATCTTCCCAGACCGGGGCACGAACCCGTGTCCCCTGAATCGGCAGGCGGACTCTCAGCCACTGCGCCACCAGGGAAGCCCGCGCCTTCTGTTTTAAGATGTATGAATGCTCCCCTTGTTGTCCTGGGGGCTCAGCATTTTCACATTCTCTCCAGGCTGCCCATTTCCCAGCCTGGAGGAGTCGTTCCCGGCAGCACCGGGGCCCAGCAGGCTCCTCTCCTCCCAGATGCTCCAGACACGCACGGCCTTTCCCAAGCTTCCCCAGGAGGGCAGCAGCCTGGGAGTCGGGGGGCCTGGGGTCTGGGTAGCCTGGCCTAGACCCTTCTCCCCTCTGGGTCTCACTGGAAAAATGGGCAGTTGGCAAACAGCAGCGTCTGAGCCTGGAGGCCTCTTCCATTCTCTCCCCTGGGCCGCCTCACTCAGGTGGGCTGAGGGGGCGCCTGGGGCTCTGGGTTGCAGAGCCAGTGCCTCAGCCACTGCTGCTCCTGCTGGGAGAGGCCTGAGACCACCGACCCGGCTGCTTTGCAGGACCAGCTTCCTTCACAGGCAAATGCTGGTTCTTCCCCTCCAGGGGACTGGGACTTGGAGCACTCTGGTCCCTCCTCCAAGGCTGTCCCTGCAGTGGACAGGCTGAGCACCACTTAAGACAACATCCCAGTAGCTCCCTGAACGCGGGTGCCATGATCAGGACCAGGCTTGCCCATGGGGTGGTTCTCATGCACGGCATACATTGACCTCTAGGTCCATCTCGGTGGGCTTGGCCTTCTCTCTTTAACTGTTGGTGTTTCTTGGGGTTCTTTAACGTTCTTCTCATTATCACCTGGTTGCCAAATCTTTGCCACCTTTAAATTCCACATCCCACATATTCAAATGCCTCCTGCACACCTCCACTGTGTGTTCCACCTGTACCTCCAACGCAGCGCGTCCCCTTGGATTCCCATCTCTGCTTCCCCAGCCCAGACCTGCCGTCTCTGCTGTGTGCTCGGTCCCAGAGCTGGTTCCCCTATGCACTGTGGTCAAGGCAGGAACAGGGACTCAGCTTTCACAGCCCGGTCCCTGTCCCTACACTCTCCACCCACCAGCAGCTTTGCCGAAGCTCGCCTCAATATTTCTGTAGCAGCCCTGTCCCCCTGCCCCCCGCTTCCGCCTTCCACCTGGCCTTCTGGTCACTGTGGGGTCTGCCCTACCCTGATCCTTGTGTTGCGGGTATTTTTCTAAAATGTAAATATGACCACATCCCCCCTCCCTCTAAAACCCTGAAGTCTTGAAGTCTAAGGGGTCAAGTCCAAACTCCCCGATGTAGTTCCCAAAGCCCCCCTGGTGTCCTGGGTGCCATCTCTCGCCACGCGTACCCTGGCACTTTGCTGCTTCCTGTCTCCATGCCTTGGCTCAAACCCTCCCCTCTGTGTGTCCAGTGGGCTCCCCGTCATCAAGCCTCACTCCATCTCATCCTCTCCTTGGAGAAGCCTCCCCTGAACAGCCTCCTTCCCCAGCCAGGCCACATGCATCACCTGGGGTCTTCTAACACCCTCTCTACCCCTCCCCGTCACGGGCATGGAGCCTCCATGTGCTCCTGGATTGTAATTCCTATTTGCTTATCTGTTCCCCAATAGACCATGAATTCTTGGAAGTCAAGACTCTGCCTGATCGCTAGGATAGGGTCCAGCACATAGTAGGTCCTCAGTAAAGATTTGAGGGGTGAATGAAGGCTTAATGAGGAAGCTTCTCCATGATGTTTGAGAGGGTGGGGTGGGGAGGGTCTGCATTTATGCAGTTGCTGGCTTCACCAAGGCCCCAGAAATGCCTCCATCTGTCTCTTCCTGGTATGATTCCAGGGCACAGTGAGTTTCAAGTCCTTCCTAATCAAGCTGTCAAGAGGGAGTCCTGACACCAGGCAGTGATTTTTCGCCGAAGGGGAGGCAGCTTCCCCTCTGCATCCTGCGTCCCGGCAGTCACTTCCTATTTGTAGATCATAATCTCTTCTGTCATCACAGACCATGGCCCACTTCTGGGCCCCTGGGACCAAGTCTTCTAAAACCAGTGTTAGGATTCTTGTCATAGGGATGCTTGGATTTCAAGAACAGCCACAGCCAAGGCCTGCAGGAGTGGACCCATTTCCCAGATCCATTTCTCCCACGCCCCAGTCACGGTGAGGCCCCAGACCCCTCTTAGTGCACCCACTACCCTCAAAATATCCCACTGGCCCAGGCCGGGACCAGGCACTTACACTGCAAGAGGAGTGAGCCCCAGCTCTCAGCTCAGCCCTGGAGATGTCCCTAGGTGAGACATAGTAGACTCAGAGCCTCACCTGTGGTGAGGACAATCACAGACCCGTTATTTTAAAGCATGCCATTCACACCTTCCTTTCCCTTCTAGCAGGGGGTGAGCAGAGCGGCAGTCACTGAGTCTAGGGGGCCAAGGACCAGGGGCTCTGGTTGGAACTGGCTTCCTGCAATAGAGAGGCCAAGGAGCTGCAGCTGCTGCAGGTGTGTCCAAACAGCCTCAGGTCTGGTCCAGGGCCAGTGAGGTAGCAGGCAAGAGGTCAGAGCAGAGACCTGCGAGCACATGGGGTGTGGCCGAGCTACTGCATGTATGTGGCTGTGCAGTGCCCTTCTCTGCCCACTAAGCCATGTGCCTGGGGCAAAGGGTCGTGTCTGCCTGGAAGGGTGTCTGGGATGGTTAATTTTATGTGTCAACTTGGTTGGGCCATGGTGCCCAGATATGTGGTCCTACGTTATTCTGGATGTTCCTGTGAGGGTGTTTTTAGACGAGATTAACATTTATCATTTTTTTCATAGAGTGTCAAGGAAGTAATTAACATGGTATAGTTCATGAGGTAGCAAGTAAATTCTTAACACAGTTGGCCCAGGGTTTCATTTGGTAAGTCTATGTCCTGACCTTACGGCTATGAAATTCCAAGTTTGTGCTTGAATAGACGACTAAAAGAATAAGAATGAAATGACCAACAGTATGTACCATTTAAACTTTTATTAATAAAGCAGAAAACGAAACTAACATCCCCCCCCAAAAAATCATTTAAATCAGCAGACTTTGAGTAAGCAGATCGTCCCTCTCTAATGTAGGTGGCCTCTTCCAATCAGCTGAAGGAACAAAAGACAGCCCTCCCTGAACAAAAGGGAATTCTGCCAGCAGACAGCCTTTGGACTTGAACTGCAGCATCGACTTTTCCCTGGGTCTCCAGCCTGATGGCCTTCCCTGCAGATTTTGGACTTTCAGCCTCCATAATCTCATGAGCCAGTTCCTTAACATAAATATTCACTATATATATACACAGCCTATTGGTTTCTCTAAGAACTCTGACTAGTAAAGCACCTTTATTGAAATTGCATAAAGGCGCCACAAGGATTGTGCGAGGGAGATCTGCCATTGGTACAGGGAATTCACTGCATCTCCAGTGAAGGCCTGGCCACGCCCTGGCCTGAAGGGTCCTCCTGGTGGGAGGGCCCCCTGTGATGTTCTTACAGGGAAGAATCACTGCTGCATCCCAGGCTGTGACTTTCCAAGGCAGGTAGCCCAGCAGGCCCCCCTAAGCTTTCAAAAAATGCAAACCTGGCCATGCCACTCCTGCTTCAAAATCCTCAGGGCCCTTCCACTGTCCTCAGGTCAGAGTTTGAGCCAGCTATGCTGCTGACGAGTCCTTCCAGGACCAGGCCCCAGTCTGGTCTCCAGCCTCATGCTTCACCACGCTCCTCACACACTCTTGCATCCTCTCTCTTGGTCCCCAGTCTTTCTCTTTCTTGTCTCTCTGGCTTTGCATTTACAGTCCTCCCTGGAGTTCTCTGCCACCACCTCTTTGCTCGCCTAAGTGGAAACTCAAACTTCAGCACAGGCATTACCTCCTCCAGGAAGCCTTCCCTGACCACTCTGTGTGCCAGACTGTCTCTTCCTCCAATGAGCTGTGATGGGGCTCAGGACTGTTGACCTTGGGATTTATCACAGAGTATTGCCTGCTTCCTCCTCCAGGCCGTGAGTTCCTTGAGGGCCTGGGCTGGGACATAGCTGGCATAATAAATGTTTATTGAATGAATGAATGAGGGTACAAATGAAATAGTTACTTCATAGGGCTGCTCTTGGATTTTTCCCAGTTAGAACATTTCAGTGGATCACTCAGACTTATTTTTGCACCATTTTCGTGGACGGGATGATGTTATTTGCTGAGACTCCAAATCTTGTGGGTATTAATATAACTAGTGAGAAATGCTGATGATCTAAATAGGAAAATGATAACAAAATTTCATTGAGCACTAACTTTATTAAGTACAGAACCAAATTCTTTACTTCATAATCTAATCTATTCCTCATAACCAGGTTCACAGGTGAGCCTCAGAGAGGTTACTTAACTTGCTCCAAGTTACACAGCTAACAAAGTAGAGTTGAGACGTGAAGCTGGGTCTGATTAGAAAACCTGTGTGCTTAACTGTTGAGCTATAAAGCCTGGCAGTATTTTCATTCTTGGTAATAGTGCCTGGGTGGGCAGTAGGATCTGGACCATCTGGGGCCCCCACCCCATATGGACCCCATAAACGAACCCCCAGGCCACAATGGACCATGGGGTGTGGGTGCCAGGTGATACCCAGTCTCTCAGGCAGGACGCTTAGTTCCTCTCAGTTTCCAGTCCAGGGTCTGAGCCCTGTGGCCTCTCCCTGCCCCTCCCACCAGCCCCAGGGCCCTGTTACCTGGGCAAAAACAGAGGCTGTGCAGGTAGAAAAGAGTCAGGACCTCTCTGTGGCCGAGGGCCACCTGGGGAGATGCAGTTAGAGAGAGGACAGCTGCCTGAGGGTGCTAGAGGGTTTTCAGTTTTCCTACCAAAGCAGTTCTGAGGAGGTGGGAGGGACTCTTCCATGGACCTGGGTCTCAATCACAGTAAAAGGGTGTCAAGAGCATGTGGATAATGTGAGCTTTTATTTCCCAGAGTTTAGCAGGACCGTACCCACCCCTGGGAGGCCAGGCGGGCTGGGAGTGGGGGACGTGGAGCTGGGCTTGGGTATCAGGCCAATTCTGCTTGAATCCTTTGCTCTTCCAAGGGGCATTTTGGGTGGGAGGAGCCGGGAGGCGCCAGGTGACACAGGCAGGTGAGGCCGTTTCCCTCCCCCTCGTGCTGCTTTCTCATTTCCATTCATGGCCTCTGATATTCTCAGCAGAGAGGTGTGGCCAGAGAGCTTTCTGGGGCCACTGGCCACATACTGAACACTTTGGGGATTCAATGACCCTTTTCTCTCATACTGGACACAACTGATATGGTCAGGTTATGAATTCAGGAAAGATTGTAATATTTCAGTCCCTGCTTTATTAATGCCATGTGTATTAGTCAATCAACGTTGTCCAGAGAAACAGAGCCAATAGGAGATGGATTAATTAATAGGGACATACATGTGGTTTTGGAGGCCTAGAAGTCCCGAGATCTGCAGTTGGCAAGCTGGAGACCCAGGGGAACCAATGCTATAAGTTCTGGTCCAAAAGCTGGCAGGCTCGAGGCCTAAGAAGAGCTGATGTTTCAGTTTGAGTCTGGAGGCAGGAGAAAAAACCTATGTCCCAGCTCAAGTGGTCAGTCAGGGGGAGTTCCCTCTTATTTGTGGGAGGGTCAGCCTTTCTGTTCTGTTCGGACATTCGACTCATTAGATGAGGCCCACTCACATTAGGGAGGGTCATCTGCTTTACTCACGTCACTGATTCAAATGTTACTCTTACCCAGAAATAGCCTCACAGACACAGCTAGAATAACAGTTGGCTAAATATCTTGCCCCCCAATCCCTCCCCGGCCAAGTCAAGCTGACACATAAAATTTACCCTTTACTACAACTTCCACAGTGATATCACTTCTTGTTGCAATTTTTATATGAATCTGTCCTCTGGGCTGGGAGAGTCCAGGCAGCAAAAAAAAAAAAAAAAAAAAAAAAAAAAAAAAAAAAAAAGCCAAAACAATAAGAATGTGGAGCAGGGCTTGAGAATTCCTTCCATGATTACAGAACTTTTCCTCCGGCTCTCCCTTCCCAGTAAATACTGCCCATTCCCAGGAGAGGCAGGGTCTGTCTGCCTCTTCTCTATCTCCCTGCAAATAAAAGGAATAATGCCACTTCCCAGCCACATCTACTCCCACATCTCAGCATATACCCCACCTTGCTCGCTTCCGAACTGTTCGAACTATAACGGGCAGTGTCTTTTGTGCTTCCAGCACCCTTGGTACGTCTCCCCGCCCAGCCTTCCCGAGCTGCTGCTTTATGCATTACCCACGACATCAAAAATGTTCCACTGGTGGTTTCAAGATTCCTAAAAAATAGATTCAAAACATCTTTAATACTCTCTGAAGAAGCAATATGTCACAGAAAAAGCTGTAACCTTTAGTTCTGCTGATATTAGCCAGACTGAAGGCTGATTAGAAGGTAACTGTTGCCTCTTCTTATTCTGCATGGCTGCTGCTAGAGGTGCACTGTCGCCCGTTCCCCCACCATTTGAGCTCCCAAGAAAGGAAGCTGCTGAATATCCAAGTGTTTGCCTAATGCCCTTTTATATAACCTGAAAAAGAGTCACAGGACTTGAAGGTGATATTTTCCGAGAAACAGCCTTCCCCTATTAACACAACATGCCTGAAAATAAGACTGACCCAGTGCAAAAACAAGTCCTGCATGGAATGTATTTTCCCTCCTTTTTTTCCCATTACAGAGCCACGAGCATGGAGCTGCGGCTGAGCCTTGCCAAGGCCAGCTGGGCCCAGGGAAAGCTAAATGAATTGATACATATGCGAGCTTCACGATGACCAAAATCCAGCAAGGAACTCCCTTACCCCGAGAGCACGAGGGGCAGGCGTGGGGTGGACGTGAGGCCCACGGAGGCCTCCCTGCCGGGTAACTCCCGAGAGGGTCTGTGGCAGGTGCCACTGCCTTGCCTGAGAAGGGTGCAGCCAGGAAATCAGAGACTTGGATTTGCCCACTTGTTTACTTTCGTTTCTTTCTGAAGGTTAATGTCATGGGCAATCAACGCGAGCAGAGGGGAGGAGACGGAAGGCAGAAACATGGAAACCCTTCAGACCAGTGAAAGGTTTCGTTTACCTTTGGTAAATAAAAGTGTGCTCCTATTTTCACAAGGATATTTCTGTTTCACCAGCTTAGGATTCAAACTGGGCTGGGCAAACATACTGTGATATGGTCACAGCCCTAACCCAGAGAGGAAGCTCTGAAATGGGAAGCAGAAACCAAATGTAGGGGATCCCCCTGTGGTGCTCTCTTAGCTTTGGGAGTCCTGACAGCTTCTGGCCACGGAAGATCTGGTGTGGCCTCTGGCCACCTGCCTTCGTCTGAGTGGGGCTCCATCATGAGGGACAGTGAGGACAGTGCCAGAGCATCCCATACTTGGGGCGAACCCCAGACCCAGCTCTCACGCGCGCCGTGTCCTGGACAGGTCGCCAGGCTTCTCCAAACCTGTTTCCTGATCTGTAAAAAGGGGATGGTATCAACCTTTCAATTCATGGGGTGGGTGAGAATGATAGGTGGCCAAACCCACAGCCCGGGGCCTGGCATGGATTCAGCCCCTCCAAAATGATAGCTTTTATTCTTCTCATTATTCCAGAAAATGTCTTTGTGAATTGTTTGCTTGGTGATTGAAACTACGTCTCTTTTTAATAAAATCTTGATTGAAAAAAGGCCCGGAGGCACCTCTATTTTCTTTATTTAGCGGAACAGGGAGTGTGGGGAGAACAAAGTTCAGATACTTGGCAAATCTCTCACTCTGGCGCTCATTGCCACGTCTTGTTTCTCCTCCTTTCATCTTTCCTTCTTTCTCCCAATTTAAGAAAGATTAGTTTAGGTAAAATGAGAGTGGTGAGGCTCCACCAAACTCCATAGCCTTCCTGACACAGAATTAAAGAAGATGATGAAGCCAGGCTGGGTGTGAGCTTTCTGCAGGGCTCCATAGAGGAAGACAAGCTGGGTCAGAAAAGAAAGGCTCCACAGGGCTGCCTGGGGAGGAGGGTCAGTGGGGGAGCCTGGTGGGACGGCAGGGTGGGAGGTGTGACCTCCGGATGTGCTACCAGCGGGGGGAGGTGTGGACAGGAGCACAGAGGTCCACTCTCCCTACTGGGATCCACAAGCCCATCGAGGTCATTCTCATGAGCCCCGAGGGGACTGACCTTGGGATCCCTCATGAGGAAGAATCAAGGTCACCAGTCCTGGCAGACCAGAGGCCACAGTGAAGCAGTTCCCAAATAGAAGCAGAGGCGGGTCCTGCGGTACCCGGAGCAGGGGCGGGAATGTTTGCTGACAGGGGACAGAAATGATCTTGTGCTGAACGAGGGGGATGGTGACGTCACTCTGCTGAAGGCCAGTGCAGCTGAACCAGACTGACTCGGCCACTTCATTTAAACACAAAACCCTCAGTGCCAGCTGCGTCCATGCAGTGACCCCCCAAAGCATGTAATCATCCGGCTGTAAATGAGAGCATGCCGGTGCCCGTGGGTGTGAAGCCACCAAGACTGGAATAATGGGTTTTCTCCCAGGAGGAGCCGGAGCTGGGGTGGGGGCCACGCAAGGTGCAGCATCAGCAACATTCCTTCCCACCACGCCTGCTGCAGTTGTGCAGATGCACTCAGGCTGCCCGGGCACTCCGCCCACACCCGCCCGCCGATAGATGAAGCTCGGTCCCACAGAGCCTGGGACCTCCTCCCTAGAACGACGCCCCTTTCAGCAAGGTAGCTCTCAGAGCAGAACGCAGTAGACAGAGGCCCCTGAGCACATGGGCTCCCGGCCTTGGGGCACGAGTGTGACCTTCCCGGAAAGCTCTCAATGGCTCTGAAATCAAAGGCAGGGGTGGGGAAAGGGGTAGGTATCAGGATGCTGAAAACATACCAGCTGCAAGCATGAAGCATCACGAAAAAATACTTGGACTTTTTTGCTAATTTTATTAAGGCATAATAGGATTTCAAACCATGCTCAACTTTTGTGCAAAGCCCAAGGATATGGGAAGAGCCAGGACTGACGCTCTGGTGGCCACCTGGACCCACAGTGGTTTCCAAAGCACTGGAGAACCCTCTCAGCAGTTGTAACTCTGCTCTGGGGTGTGGTGAAGGGACCATGCCCTGGGGGTCAGAAGACCCGGGCAGCTTCCCCCAGGGACCTCAACTGATTATGTTTTCAGAGCCTTGGTCTTTCCAACTATAAAATGGGATAATAATACCAGCCTCATTCAGTCATTCATTTGCCAAATATTCAACTCCTGCCTCAGGCCAGCATTGTTCTAGGTACCTGGGAGACACAAATGGAAAACAAAAAAAACCTGACAAGGACCCCATTCCCACCCTCATGGATCTAGAGACAAAAATAAAGCAAGATGATTAAATACACAATACTTTACCAGGTAGTGATGAGTGTTCTTAAGAAAAATGAAGCAGGGTAGAGCTTCAGAGTAATGAATGCTGTGTTGGGTTAGCTCAGTTTTGCTCCATCCAGGTCCACCCCCACTTCGCTGCCTTGCTGTGTGTTGGGGAGGATGACCTCTGAGGAGTGCATCCCTGGGCTGCCTTGCCCTCTGGCTCCCAGGTGGGCTTGGCTGGTGGAAGTATCCGCAGGAGATGGGAGGGCAGGGAGAGGTCGGGGTATTTACTCTGGCTCACTCCTTTGGGCTGAGGTTGGTGGTGGCTACATTCTTCTACTAAAGGCCACAGCTCCGGGCATGGCCCCCTCCTACAGCTATGCTCCCCTCTGTGTTCTGATACCACACTCTCCTTCCTAGCCTCTTCAGGCCTAAGGACGGTACCAGCTTCCTGCTGTGCTCACACCGGGGATGCTTCACCGTCCCTAACCTGAAGCACACCTCTGTAAGCAGCCCTTCAT
Source organism: Mesoplodon densirostris (assembly GCF_025265405.1). Lineage (NCBI taxonomy): Eukaryota > Metazoa > Chordata > Mammalia > Artiodactyla > Ziphiidae > Mesoplodon > Mesoplodon densirostris. The sequence continues at coordinate 18,574,108 of NC_082674.1, read as the reverse complement.
TAAGCAGTCTCCAACTGCCCTCTTGGAGTGTGCCATCTGTTTCTTGTCCAGAGCCTGCCAGCACAGGTGTGACTTCAGATAGATTGGTCAGGGGAGGACTTCCTGATGAAAGGCCATTTGGGCTGAGCACTGGGCCTTCATCTGCAGACCCCTGGACTCAGGGCAGTGTTCAAGTGGGTGCACCCTCAGCGTGTGAGAAGGTCAGGAAAGAACCCCGGGAGGCTGAGGCGCAATGAGCAAGACGGAGGGGTGGGAGGTGAGGGTGGAGGAGCAGGCAGGGGTCAAACCTATAATCGAGGGGAGGAGTCTGGGTTTTTCTTCCGAATGAGGTAGGGAACCATTGGAAGCTTTGGAGCAGGGTAATGACGTGATCAGATTTATGTTTTAAAAGAATCTCCCCGAGCCCTCCTACACTGTTGATAGAAATGTAAATTGGTGCAGCCACTATGGAGAACAGTATGAAGGTACCTCAAAAAACTAAAAATAGAGTTGTCATATGATCTGGCAATCCCACTCCTGGCCATATATCCGGACAAATCTATAATTCAAAAAGATACATGCACCCCTATGTTCATAGCAGCACTATTTACAATAGCCAAGACATGGAAGCAACCTAAATGTCCATCAATAGATGAATGAATAAAGAAGATGTGGTACGTATATACAATGGAATACTACTTAGCCATAAAAAAGAATGAAATACACTACCATGTGTAAAGTAGATAGCTAGTGGGAGGGAACCTACAGTATAGCACAGGGAGCTCAACTCGGTGCTCTGTGATGACCTAGATGGGTGGGATGGGGGTGGGTGGGTGGGAGGGAGGTAAAAGAGGGAGGAGATATATGTATACATATAGCTGATTCACTTTGTTGCACAGCAGAAACTGACACAACATTGTAAAGCAATTATACTTCAAACAAACGAACAAAAGAATGAAATAATACCATTTACATGGATGGACCTAAAGATGACCATACTAAGTGAAGTAAGTCAGAAAGAGGAACGACAAATACCATATGACATCACTTATATGTGGCATCCAGAATATGACACAAATGAACTTATCTACAAAACAGAAACAGACTCACAGACACAGAGAACAGACTTGCAGTTGCCAAGGGGGAGGGGGGTGCAGGAGGGATGGTTTGGGAGTTTGGGATTCGCAGATGCAAACTATGATATATAGAATGGATAAACAACAAGGTCCTACCGTATAGCCCAGGGTACTATATTCAATATCCTGTAATAAGCCATAATGGAAAAGAACTAAAAGAAAGAATCTCCCTGGCTGTTACGTGGAGAACTGACTGTGGGTGGGAAGAGTGGAATCAGGAAGACCACTTAGGAGGCAATACCAGCAGAGAAAGAAGGTGGACAAGGTGGTGCAGGGAAGGCGTGGGATGTAGTTGGATTTGGGATCGCTACTGAAAGTAGAACCAAACAGATTTCCTGGGCTGCGGCTGCGGGGCTTGACCAAGACTCTGTGCTTTCTGACTTGAGTGACAGGGATGGAGGGCTCTTGTGGTGCACAGACTGGGGAGTGTCAGTGATCACACTGTGAACTGTAGAAGGCTTTCCAGTGCTCAGGGGCTAGAACCTCATCCAACCTCAGACTCCTGAGCAGGGCTCTTCTCTTCTTCCTTGAGGGGAAGACTTGCCTTGGGAGATGGGAACAAAGGCCACCCGAGAGCCTCAGCCTTGTTAGAAAGATGAGACTCGCATGCAGCAAGCGCAGAGGTCAGTAGGAGACCTTGAGTGACATGCGAGAAACTGAACAGGGTGGACCACATGTCCCTGAGGGCTGGAGCCTGCAGAGGAGGCCCAGTGGGGAGGGGAAATCTGAACTGGGCCTGGGAGGCTGGATGGGGAAGGAAGAGAGAGCTTCTCCTCTGCCTTCCTTGGACTGGAGGCTGGGGCTGGACACTGGTCCCCTTGGCGTGACCAGGATGATGGCAAGACTTGCAGAGGAGGATGGTGGGGTTCCTGAGTCTGCCCTGGAAAGGGCTACAGGACTGCCACTGGCAGCAATGGGAAGTGCCTGAGGGAAGTGCTGAGGGTCCTCGCTTGTCCTCTGGGCCCAGAGATACGGACAGGGTGGGAGGAAGAGCGGGGACCCCTGGAGGTGGCTGCTCTGGAAGCTGGGTAACCAGCAGAGCCTGGTTCCAATTCAATCGGAGGGTCAAGTGAGCATCTGTGCAAAGATTGAGTTTACAAAGGAGCAAAATTTCATAAGAGTTTTCCCATCTGTCAAATGATATAATAACACCTACCCCCGCCCCCCACCCGCCAGCCCTCCCGCCAAGCCTTGCTAGGATGAGATAAAGCAGCAGTCCCAACCTTTTTGGCACCAGGGACTGGTTTTGTGGAAGACTATTTTTCCACAGACGGCGCGGGGGGCGGGGGATGTTTCAGGCGGTAATGCGAGCGACGGGGAGCGATGGGGAGCGGCCAGTGAAGCTTCTGTCGCTTGCCCACTGCTCATCTCCTGCTGTGTGGCCCAGTCCCTAACAGGCCTCCGTGCCCCGGGGGTTGGGGACCCCTGAGATAAAGTACCTGAGAAGGCCCGGCGCATTGCAGATCTCCAGTGCATGTTCCATAGACACTGGGTTTAGTGCCTTCCCTGAAAAGATGGCTGACAAGACACAGAGGAAGGCTGAGCTGTGAAAGGGGGTCAAGATCCAGAGACCAAGGGAGACTGGAGGGGCTAAGCAGACACAGACAGGAAGAAGTAACTTGAGGCCTTGAATGGAATTTTGGAAGACATTGGCTCCATGGTGTTGATGGAGCCAGCTGGCCGGGTTCTGTAAGGAGCAGCAGCCCCTGATTCCTGTCAATCCGGGGCCGGCCCCAAGCTCCCCTGTGGGGACAGTACAGCCCACGTCTTCTCCCCTCTCCCAGTTCCCTCTGCTCCTGTCCTGCGGGGCCCGGGCTGCTTCCCGGCCAGGCAGCATGTGCATCCTCAGGCCCCGAGCCTCTTCTTCCCTCCGGTGTCTGAGTCACGCTCTTATGTCCTTCTGGTCTCTGTTCAAATGCCACTTCAGTGAGGTCTTTCCTGACCCCGTTATTTAAAATGGCACGCCCAACATTCCATACTTATTCTTCTCCGTGGCACTTATACATATTGTCTGTGATTCAAAAGAATGTGTATTCCCTAGTTTCTGTGCATGATATTCTATACCTGTCCGTTAAGACATGCTTACTAATTGCATCCTCAAATTTTCTATACCCTCACTTTTGTTTTGTTCAGAGAATGTGTTTAGAGAATGTATTAAAAATCTCCCACTGTGGTTGTGGATTTTTCTATTTTTTTCCTTGTATTTCTATCAATTTTTGCCTCATACACTTAGAGGCTATATTCTTATGTGCATGCAATTATTGTACCTTCCTGGTGAACAGAGGTTTGTTTTTTTAAAAAAAATAATTATGAGATGTCCTTTAACTCTATTCTTAACTCTAAATGCACTGCTTTTTGTCTAAAAGTCTAATTAGTTTGATATTGATGTAGCTACACTTGCTTTTCACATGGAATCTTTTTTTCCCGTCTTTTTACTTTTAATCTTTCTATATCTTTTATCCTTGAATGTGTTTTTTATAAACAGCATAGAGTCAATTTTCAAAAATCAGTTTGAAAATCTTTTTCTTTTGGTTGAAACATATATATTTGATGAACTTACTGATGTATTTAGGTATCAATTTATCACTTTATGAAATGCTTTCTATTGGTCTCACTTGTCCTACATTCCCCTTTCTTTTTTTCCTTTGCTTTCTTTCAGATTAAATATTTTGCATTGTTTCATTGTAATATCCATAGATGTTACTACCTGTATCCTTCACTTATTGACGTCTAAAGTTAATTGATATTTATACTCTTTTCCTTGTCAATTCAAGGGCCTTAAAATAGTTTAACTCCATTTACCATCCCCTCTCCCTTCCCTATGCCATTTTTGCATCTATTTTTTTCTTTCTCTGTGTTAAGCTCCATATGAGAGTATTTTTATTATTTTATAAGCTAATATCCATTTAGACATACACTTTTACATTTTTTTTATTGCTTTTCATTCCTTCCTGAAATGCCAACCTTTCATCTTGAATTAATTTCCTTCTGCCTGAAGAACATACTTAAGTATTTCCTTTAGTGTGGGTTTTCTGGTGTTGAATTATCTCAGCTTTGGTTTGTCTGCACATTAAAAAAATCTCATTTTTGGGGCTTCCCTGGTGGCGCAGTGGTTGAGAATCTGCCTGCCAATGCAGGGGACGTGGGTTTGAGCCCTGGTCTGGGAGGATCCCACATGCCGTGGAGCAACTGGGCCTGTGGGCCACAACTACCGAGCCTGCACGTCTGGAGCCTGTGCTCCACAACAAGAGAGGCCGCGACAGTGAGAGGCCCACGCACCGCGATGAAGAGTGGCCCCAGCTTGCCACAACTAGAGAAAGCCCTCCCACAGAAACGAAGACCCAACACAGCCAAAAATAAATAAATAAAAAATTTAAAAAATCTCATTTTTGTTCTTGAAGGGTATTGTCACTGGGTATAAAATTCTAAGCTGACAGTTTCTTTCAGCACTTAAAGGATATTTCCATTGTCTTCTGACTTCCAAAATTATGTGTTTAATTTTTGTACCTTTGAAAGTAATCTTTTTCCCCTGCTTTTTGGATTTGTCTTTGTCATTAGTTTTCAGCAGTTTTAACATGAATGCCTCAGTGTGAACTTTTTATTTATCCTGCTTGGAGTTTGTAGTGCTTCTTGAATCTGTGACTTGATGTCTTTTGAAAGTTTAGGGATGTTCTCTGCCATTATCTCTTGAAATACTGCTTCTGACCCATTTTCTCTGAACTTTCTTTGGAATTTCAATCATACATACATATCTTAGACATTTTCACTGAAACTTCAATGTCCTTACCTTATTACTTTTTTGGGGGTATTTTTTTCTCTTGTCTCTCTCTACTTAATGCTGGTTATCTTTTCTAACCAACCTTTCAGTTCATATTCCTCCCTTTGGTTGCATCTGTTAAACTCACTATTGAGTCCTTAATTTTGGGTATTATGCATATATGTACATTTGGTTCTTTTAAAAAATACAGTTTCTCATTCTCTGCTGAAAACTCCAATTTTGTCTTTTAACACCTTGATCATGATAAGGTATAATTATTTTAAAGTTTGTGTCTGTTTCTGTAAACTCTAATATAACTGGAGCCCCTGTGGGTCTCAGTTTCTATTTTTTGTTGTTTCTACTGATGTTTGTTCATATTGTCTTCTTGTGTCTCCTTGTCCAGGGGATGAGGGCTCTCCACTGCTTCTGGCACCAAGTGAGCCCCGAGGGACTGTCTGATGTATTTGTCACACCAACATTCATCTGCTTACCCCATCCTCCCTACCTGAGTAACATACCTCCCACTGCCAAGTCACTGACTATAGTAGTAGGGACCATGGACTCTGAAATCAAACCGGGGTCTGGGTTCAAGTCCAAACAGGAGTCTGGTTCACAGTTGCCACTCAGATTAGTGGTGTGCACAATCTTGGGCCAATTATTTATCTTCTTTGTGTTTCAGTTTCTTCACCTATAAAATGGTGATAATAAACTCTGCTTCACAGGTTTTGTTTAAAGCTTATATCAAATAAACATGTAAAGCACTTACTATAGGGTCTGATGAATAGTAAGAACTAATTAAATACTTATCATTGTTATTTTTATCAGCTGTCCCCACTGTTATTACCGATATCCAGGCCACCATCATCATGAATTTCTGCATCTGGTGGTCCTGCTTCCTGTCTCATCACCCCACAGTGCAGCCAGCATGAACATTCTGAAGTGCACACCTGATCACTATTCCGATAAACCCTTCCGTGGCTCCCCACTGCCCTCAGGATATGGTCCAAACTGACCTCTCCGACTCAGGTCTGATTGCCACCCCTGTCCAAAATTCAGTCCTCTGAGTTACCAAGCTCCTTTTTTTTTTTTTTTTTTTTTTTTTTTTTTTTAGTCATTGGGGCTCTCCTGGGAGCTCTCTCTTCTCCAGGGGCCAACTTTCCCCTGGATATCTCCAACTCATTCCATAGGTCTCAGTTTAGACAAAATACCCACAGGGAAAGCTCCCCCATAGCGTGAAGTACCTACAACTGGCCATTGCCAGCCATACCACACTTAACTGTAATAGACACACACCTGTCTGTAGCCACCCCAGACCACAAGAGTGGGGGCTATTCCAGTTACCATTGCATTCCCAGCATCTAGCACTCTGCCTGGCATACACTTAATACATATTTGCCAGATGAATGAGTGACTAACTGATCACCATCAAGGGAACCGGTTAACAGAATCACAGACAAAATAGAACCCTGTGACCAACCTCAACTCCCAGCTGAAAAATCCAGCTCTCACACAAACCTCCTTGTAATTATTCTATTCCTGTTCTTAGTGCAAGGCTTGCTAAAAGCCCATAGATATGTTGTTTCCTAATTGCTTATCTGCCCCTTAATCACATAGTAGTTTTATTATTATTATCATTATCGTTATTATTACTGGTGACAAATAAAACAGAGCATAAAAGAACTTCCAGAAAAAAACAATGGTGTGATTTAGAATTTTTAATTAATATGAGTTGGGGTTTGTATTGAGTGCTCTGTGTGAGAATGGATAATCCTCAGTACCTCCCCCAACAGGTTTGGTATCTCAATGCTCCATATGGTAATTTACATGCTGAGGGGTCCACGTCACTTAGAAAACCATCAGTTCTCCAGTTATCTTGTTCCTATCAGCATCGCTTTCTCAAATGAATGCATTTCAATTAAAGGAAGGATTTACCAGAGGACATGTGAGGTGTGTATTTTGTGAATTATAGCTCTAACTTTGAATAAACACAAAACAACAAACATATTCTGAGCTCCTATGATATCCCAGGGATTGAAGATAAGACAAAGAGAAAGAAGGCTGGGCTCTACCTCCAAGGAGACTGCAGTCTTGTCGGGGAAGAAGGATGTATACAGAACCAAAACGTTCAATGTGATTCGGGGCAATAGCGGAGCAATCATCACAGGGTGTATGGGAGCTCCTGGTACAGACAATAAGCTATAGATATGTTCAGGAGAAAACGAAATAAAAGACTAAGACTTCACTAACGCAGATACTGCCATTTTCATGTTTCCAGACACAGTTTTACTCCCTTCTGTATGTGGTAACACCTTCCAAATTATTTCTGGGCATTGCCTTTTTCTCTCTCATCAGACCAGGAACAGAAATGGATATTACTATCTGTGGACACCAAAAGGTGACATTTTTGGCCAGTTACTGATAAGCTCTTGGCTGGAGCCTCACTGCCCCTCCCTCCCCATCCTGGGTCAGTTCAAGGGCCCTGAGAAAGAGGGGTGTGTGAGAATCTAAACTGACTAAATGATAAACTGGAGAATGGCAGTTCACGTTACGACAGAGCCTTGCTCATCGAAGAAACAAAGTTAAGAAAGAAGTATCAAGTCTATATATATTCAGATATAATTCTATTTCGATATTCAATTAAAAACCACATTCCCGGGCTTCCCTGGTGGCGCAGTGGTTGAGAGTGCTTTCCTAAAACCTCACTTTCTCTCCGGGGGCAGGGATCACTGTCCTGACTTATGACCTCACCCCAGATTGCCCACTACCAAGCGGGGCACAGAGGGCCACTCACTCCACAGTCAGTGTCTCATCTGCCAATTGGCAAGAGTTGTGATGTTGTTTCCTGAGAAGTCAGGGGGTCAGTGAGCTGCAGAATCGCTGGCTAATCCAAGTTGGCCTGGGATGGCAGACCCTCCCGTGTCCTGATGTCTCTGAGCCAATGGGGTGCCGTCCCCAGGGCCCAGGTTCACATAGCACCTGAGATCCAGCCTTACACCCCTCCAGGAATCAGACCCTCTGGAGAGAGGACCTGAGTTTACACCAGCATTTTCTCTTAGAACAGTTGCCTGGCGCTGTCCCTTGGCTGGGAGGGACAGCCACTTGCTTATATGCCATGGCCACGGCTTTCCTGACCTCCTAGTGGCCTCCCAAAGGTGCTCCACTGACCTCACCCAGGGCCCTGGGCAGGTGGGGTGGACATACGGACTCAGGGTCAGCCTTGGGACTGACCAGGACAGAATATCTCCAGGAGGCCTCTGCGCGGCTTCTGTAGCCAGCACTGTTACTAAGAAAAGCCCAGGGAGAGAGGGTAACACAACACGCCGGCCTGGGACAGACCTGAGGTGGGAGGAGGGGCGGATGACTCAGGGGACGCTCCGGAAGGCACAGGGATGTCTAACCGACCAGCATGCTATCCCTTTGCTTGTTAGGGTGAGGAGGCCCTGCGCTCTGGTTGTCTCCAAATCCTGCAGAAACCAGGCATGCTCCAGAGGGGCCCTAGAGAGTAGACATCCTGTGCTTGTCAAAGGTGCTGAGGACCAGAGATACACCCGGGACCCCTTGCTGCTGTCCCCTGCTCCTGGGTGAGTGGGTTTCTCCAGGGCTGTGATTGTCATGGCCACGGGACTCTGCTCTGCCCCACCCTGCCCCGTCTCAGCCTGGCCATTTGTGCTCCTCTGAACCCAGAGCCCCACGGGCTTCCTTCTCTGGGTAACACTGAAGCAGCAGCTCTTAACTGAGCCCCACGTGTGCCTGATGCCGGGGAGGCTAGGTTGTGTATCTGGCGTGGCCCATGAGAAGTTGGGACATAAACAAATGACACGCTAGGATATAGGGTAGAAATCCCTGAAGACAACATAAAAAAGTCATCAGGCAAGACCAGTTTGGGCAGTGCGGTGGGCTAGCCTGAGAACCTAAAAGGCAAAAATGCACTATGTAGTGGGGAGGCTGTTATGGACTGAATGTTTGTGTCTCTCCCTTAATTCATATGTTGAAATCCTAACCCCCAATGTGATGGTATTAGGAGGTGGGGAGTTTGGGAGCTAATTAGGTCATGAGGGGAAACCCTCATGAATAGGGTTAATGCCCTCATAAAAGAGACCCCAGGGAGCCCTCTTCCTGCCATGTGAAGATACAACAAGAAGTTGGCAGTCTGTAAGCTGGAAGACAGCCCTCGTCAGAACCCCACCAAGCTGGCATCCTGATCTTGGACTTTCAGTTCCCAGAACTATGAGAAATAAACTTCTCTCGTTTATAAGCCACCCAGGCTATGGTGTATTTGTTATAGCAACTAGAACTGAGTAAGACAGAGGTGCAGTCTTGTTTTTCACTGGGCATCTCGGAGCTAAGGGTACATCCTCTCCCACTCCAGTGGTTTTGCCTAAAGGAATTTGCTCTTACTCCAGGGCTGTAGAAGCTGGAAGGAAACCACAATGAAAAAGGGAACTGATAGCTCTCACAGAGCCTGGCTCGGTCCTGAATTCCCACCCTGAGGACTGAGGTGGTCCCTAAAGGGTCTGCCTTTTTCTGAGGGCATCATTCACAAGCACAGCATGGTTTAATAAGATCCCAGACCTGCCAGTGCTTTCCTGTGGCAAACCACTGAGAGTGGAGTCCTGAAAATATATGCCTGTTCCAGTGTGGAATTCTGCTTCCTTAGAGCCACAGAAATTACTTCACCTCATTTAACTTCCATTAGCAAATTATTAATCTAAATTCACACACCTAGAGTGAAATCACTGAACTCAAACATTTTACTCTCAAGGACGCTTTCCTCCCAACCAAAGCCCATTTAAAACGTATGTGAATTTTAGCAGCCCAGCAAATCTTGCTTCCCCTCTTGCTGAGCCTCTCAATAGCTCTTGCAGGCATTTATAAGTCCTTCTCCCCTTTTGAATGATGCTTTTTGTCTAGTTTTCGAGCATGTGAATATTTATGGGTTGGTACAGTACAGTGGAGTGGTCAGGAGCCCGGACTTGTGGGTCAGACAGATCCAGATTTAAATTCCAAACAGTTTGAACATTAGCTAACTGCAGATTAACTTCCCTAAGCTTCAGTTTTATTATCTGTAAAATGGGAACAATGGTACTTATGTCATAGGGTTGTTTGAGACTTCAATGAGATGATGCAGAGTGTTCAGTGCAGCATCAGATACACTGCAGGCAAGCAGTGATGATGGCTATCATTGTGGCCGTTGTTATTCTTAGCTAAACACAGGTGGACAGCACCAAAGGTGGCCTCTTCTGTTCTCTGACTCAGGGACAAGAACTTGATCAGTGGCCCAGAGCAGACTCTGGCAGGGAGGGTTCTGTGTGAGCCAGGTCTTTTCCCATCTCCCAGCCTGACGGATCCCACTTCTTCCTTGAGCTCCATTCTTTCTGACTGGAATCTCCCATCCAGAGAACATTCCATTTAAGAAGGTCTCATCCAGGAGTCAGTGGAGGCAATGCAATCAAAGGGGCAAAACTGTAAAAGCTGAGCTGGTGGAGGAACAATGCTCCCTGCACAGGAAGGCCTGGGAGCCCTGCCAGGTAAGCGTGGATGTCCGCTTGGGAACCTGGGACAAAGATACTCATTAGACAAGAGATCGGAGCCACAAACACCCAGTGCCCAGGTTGGAAGACCAAGGTCTTTCCGCCTCGGTAGTGAGTCTTTAAGCTTCTAACCCTTTCACTCGTTCTCCACTCCATGTTTTAACAATAATGCTATTTAATATGGGCCAGTCTGAATAACTTTATCCTTCCCTTAGATCTATGCCTATAAAAGGATGCTGTGTTGTCCAGAGTGCCCATAATTCATTCTGCTGAATTCCCTTCCATCTGGAGACACATACAGTTGTTGAAAAGCTGTCACTATAACCTATTGTCACTGCAACCTTTTATGAACCAGCCTACATTTTTATGTCAAAAATTTATCTTAATGGCCTCACAGCTCTTACCTCCAATTATTTCGGTGTCACCAACCTCCAGCCTGGGCTGTGTTCCCGCTAATATGTGGGAACTAATTTCCTCTTTGCTCCTACCCTGGTCCCACACTGGAAACCTTGTGGATAATGTGGCATAGCCCCTCAAGTGGCATATATATACGTTCACTGCAGAATGTGAGGGAGGGCCAGGACCTTTGGGGGACACCTTAAGGAAGGCAGTGGAAGGCTGTGGCTGAACCCAGAGGAGCTCTACGTAACCAACATGCAGAAGGAAGCACAGAGGAAGGACCTGGTACCAGTGGCGCCTTGCAAAGAGACGGGGCTCATTTTTCTCCTTTGTTTTAAAATTACAAACAGTAATACACACATTCTCTGTTCACACAGCAGAAAATGCTAGAGGAGAAAAAATCATGGGTACTATTAAGGGTGAGTACCAGTAGCCTCATTTAGAATGCTTCTTGTTCTTACTTTTCCAAAAGACATATGTGTATATGTACATGTATACATGTGTAGATATATGAATATTTCTCTATGTAAATATATATTTTCTATATTAAATGTAGATAAGATATTATATATGTTATATAAATTAAAATATTTACAGCTATTTCACTACTGTAGGAGTCAATGATAATTGAAAAGGTAGCTAAAGAAACCAACATTTCCTTCCCTGTCTTCTAATGATTACTGATGGGAAAAGCCCTGGCTTCCTCATTCGGAGAGCTCCTTAACATTTTCTACAACTACCTGTGGCATATTCAGGGGTACTGTCCCCACTTAATAGGTGAGGAAACAGGGACCAAGACACACTAAGAGATTTAGGTGAGGCGGGGGGCACACCTGGGCCTCGAACCCAGGGCTTGAAGCTCAGCCAGTGTCCTCACCACCAGCTTCAGACGATTCTGCACAATGCTCCTTTCTCCTCACTCTTGTCTGACATCAAGAAACTGAAACATTCTCTCCTTCTCTTGCCCCTGCCTGACCCAGTGTAGCTGCTTAAGTCATAAACGCTTCTTCAGTAGGAAAGAATGCTGGGATAGGAATGTGGGGCTTCCTGTGACCCTTCCCCGGGCAAGCTGGCCTGAGCGCTGGCAGCTCTTAAAGGGCTGCACTCCAGGCCTGGCTCTCCCATGCCCACCCCTCTCCCCCAGCCTTCTCAGTCTGAAGAAGGTCACCCCTGGGATCTGGCAGGCACAAGCCCTGCAGTTCTGTATTCTCAAGCCTAATTTCAATATGGCCATTTTGAGCTATCAGTCTCCCCGTGGCCCTGCTGGAAGGAGGACAGCCCAGGGACCCAGCATGATGAAGACTCCCCATCACAGGCAAAGCGCACTGCAGCCCAGGCCTCTGCCAAAGCCTCCCCCTGGGCCACCGTGGGGTTGTAGGCAGGCACTCTGGGAATTTTCTCTGTTGCAGACCCTGGTGTGCTTGTGAGTTTTTGATCTGCCCTTGGAGAGGGGTGATCAGTTCTTTCTGTGACTGTGTAGTGATAGTTCCCACACACCATCCGTGGTTGCAGGGGGAGCTGGCATCAGGGAACGTGGGTGCAACCAGGACTGGGCTGTGTGTGCCCGTGCGCAGCCCACGCGCGAGTGTGCACGTATGTATGCAAACAGTACGATGAACGCCACCAGAATTTTCATTTTTGCTTGAGGCAAACACAGGGATGTTAAACTCTTACACACTGTCTTGGAGTCAGGTGAGCCTGAGTTCAAAATCTTGGAAGTTTACTTACTTTGCAAATAACCTTGGCAAAGGAGATTCCCACACCTCAGTTTCTTCATCTTAAACTGGGGATGATAATACCTGCCTTACAGGATATGATGCAAAACATGTGCAAGGCACTTACTGATGCCTGGCAGGCAGTAAAATTCAATAAATGCCAACCACCATCACCATTGTTTTTATTACCAAACTCCCATGCCCTCAGCCTGGTTATTATTGTCCTCGTGATGTGACGCCATGTCCCCCACACCCTGCAGAGCTGCCCAGCTGCCTTTCTGACACCTCCAAGTCCTGTAGAACCAAGTGTTCCCCATATTGGAAAGGAGCCTTACTCCTGGCACCAGGCCCAGAGGAAGACAGGGCCCATCCCTTGACACCCAGGGGAGGAGAAACCCTCCCAGCACGAGGGCCCAGGGCTCTGGGGCAGGGTGGGGAAAGGACCTGGAGGATACACCTCCATGGAAGCCCCCGTCTCTTTTCTTTAGACGAACCTGCCAGGGATCCCCATGTCCTGCCCTGGATTGGTGACATGTCAGGGCCAGAGAAGGCCTTACAGATGCTGGTTTTAGAGATGGGTGAAGGGGCTTACAGCAAGTCTGTAGCACAGCCTGGAGGAGGTCCAGGGCTTTGAATCTCAATTCTAGGACTGTTTCCCTCCTTCAGATCAAGCCCAACTCTCATCCAGGCATTTGTGGCTCCTTCCCCCTTTCCCTCATGCAGCCTCGTTCTCCCGTCCTCTGCAGGGTAGTGTCTGCTCCTGCCAGGCTGGTTTCTTCTGAGCCATCCTGCTGCCCCTTGGCCTGTCCGTCCCAGTGTCTGCCACCCAAACCCATCGGGCCCAGCCTCCTTCAGGACGGCCGCCGTGTCTGCTGCAGCCAGGAGCCTAATTACAAGTGGCCCTTATCTTGTTCCCTGACCGCCTCTTTGCCTAGCTCTCCCTGTGCAGCCAGAATGAGGGCAAGTGCTGAGCTGAGCTGAGCAGACCAAGCAATACCCCCCTGAGGCCGTGTGACCTCAGGCAGTCTCCTCAGTCTCCATGCTTCAATCTCCTCCTTTATAAAATAGGGGAAATGATAAACAAACGCCTAATTGCACACTTTTAAAAAGGAAGACTGCCCCCAACTGTCTTTTTAATGTGCGGGCCTGGATTTCAGGGGAAGCCCATCTAACAAAAACGGACTCCACACCCTCGCCCCAGTATAATGCAGCAAGCAATCCGGCTCTGAAAGCTATTTTATTTCCCTTTTCAGGGGGAAGAGCCTTCGCCATTAGCTCTATTTGATTCTAAATGCAGCCCTGAGACTTTCTGAGTCCCCAGGCACCTATCTGGCTGGTACCAATCCAGAAGTACCACTTACGTTAGTGCCATGAGTAAGAGGGAAGAAAATCTGAAAAATGGGTAAAGGGTGCACCGGGCATTTCCTATTTATTTATGTCCTCCTGGGTCTGAGACGGAGGAAAGAATTTCACCATTCTGGGTAAGAGATGGCTTTGTCCTGGTATCGAAGTCTTCCTATGTCCCTCGTTTAGAGGGAGATGCTCACAGGGGAGGGATTAAAGATGAGCTAAGGAGGTATATTCCTGCCCCGGCAGGGGACTTCCCCCAGCACGCTGAATCCCTGCCAACGCAATCTCATCTTCTGTTATGGAGAAGGATCACTCATTGTGAGCTCTATTTTCTGCTTAAACGTAAGCCACGTTGTGTGCAAGGACAGTGTGGCATGGCCCCTGATTAATCACGCCGCGCGTAGCAGTGACTCTGTTCCGGGCTGACATGAATGAGGTTACTAAGTGGGCTCCTTCCTCTCCCCGGGGACATAGCCACCAGGGCACGAAGACCTCTGCCTGGAGACTGAGTCTCGCAGGGGCTGCTTTGTAGCTGGAGCCTGGATGAGAACTCAAGAAACCCCCTGCAGAATGAAGCTGGCGTCATTTAAATTTAATATGTTTTTAACCTGCTAATAACCCTGAGGGATGGGGATGCAGCTGGCTGGCTGGGTCAGAGCAGAGGGCACTGACCGCCCAGGGAGGGCACCAGGGTGGGAGGCGACTGCCCTGCCCTGCCCTGCTCCGGCTGGTGGGCGAGGGCTTCTTACTGCGTGTAGCACAGCTCAAACCACCAAAGGGCGCAGCTTCTCCATGGCAACCCCAAACAACCTATTCATTCCAGAGGCTATGCTGGCAGCAAAAGTGGACCTGGTGCCATGGCATGGTGTCCTTGTGACAGATAATGTGAAAATCGTTCCTGATTGACCATCGGCTGCCTTCTGGGAAGGCTTCCGAGAATGAAGCCAGCCGAGGGACAGCCAGAGACGGCCTTGGAGAGGCAAGGGAGAGTGATTTACACACAAGGCATCATGGGTTATGGATGGGAGATGCTTTTCGCATTGGGGAACTCATCATTTACTGACTCGGCCGCCTCCCTGAAAGAGAGAGGGTCTAGGTGGAAAGAAAAGGTGGCGGGGATGGGAGAGACCCTGGGGAGGGGCTTCCACAAGATTCAGCGACTCTAGGGTATCCAGAGGGATAATCCTGGCTGTGTGTTGGGGACACGGCCTCTAGGCAAGACTGGGGGCCTCTGCCCACTAGACAATCAGGATGCTTCTCCCGCTCTGCTAGGAGGCACACATTCACTCCCGCGGCCCGGCCAGCGGCCACTGTCCCCCACCCATCCTGCCTGCTTCTTCCTTCTCTGTGTCCCTGCTCCCACCCATGCTGGCCGCAGCCTCCGTCTGCCTCTGCCGGGGCCTGGGTCCTGATGCCTGTCCTTGTAGGAGGGAGGGAGAGGGGCTCAGCCTTGGGTCAGACACATGCGGATCTGAACCTGTGGCCTGGATTTGAGTGGCTGCGGGTAAGTTAGCTAATGTGAAGGCACCTCAGTTTTTTTTATCTGTATAGTAGACACATAACGCTGGCCTGGGAAGGGTTTTGTGGGGCCCTAATGGGTAAAACATGTAAACGCAAGTGACACCGTGTGAGAGAAGGGGTTCATTTCCCCTCCCCCCATTCCTCCCTCTCCACGCCCCACTGCCGTCTTCCCTCCCGGGCTGGTGGCAGCGGGTCCCTCTTTCTGGGCACCTGCACAAGATGACCAAACTTGGGAAAAGTGATCACCAAAGGAGACGCTGCCGAGAAAGTCCATCCGGATGTTCCGAATGTTCTGTCTCTGTTGTGGTAAACGATGACTTTAATTTACAAAGCAGACGAATACTAAATCTTCATGAAATTAAAAACTATATTATTTATGTGAGCGGAAACTGTTCTGTAGCTAGCAGCGATCTGGCTTTGTAGGAGGAACACTAAAATAATTAAAACCACTCGTGCTTCAGTAATAAATAATGATAATAAATAAATGTCCTGACCTTAAGCGAAAATATAAAATTAAAACCCATTTGGTATGTAAATTCATTCAGGATGCTAGCGAGTCTCCCAGCCTAAGACGGTGTGGGATGGAAGAAGCGTTCACTACATGAATTTTGAAAGGAAAATCAAAGAACAACAGAGTTGTGTGTGTATCGACTCATTATTCTCCTTTAATTCCATCTAATGCTGTGTGGAGCCTTGAGGCTGGGACATTAATTTCCTGCTTTTTCTGTTTCACCAATTCCTCATGGAGACCAGGAGAAAGAATTTCAATCCTCAAGGCTGAACTCAGGGGAGGCCAGAAAATTGCAGGAGGGGTGGAAAACTGAATCTCGGAAAGGCAATTTTTAACGTGTTTACAGAAAGGCGATGAAAAGGGTCGGCACAGAATGGCACCGGGGCTGCCTGGGGGTGCATGCCCGAGTGTTTGGGGCACACATCTTCCGGGGGGGAATGAAACGCCCCTGTTCCTGGGTCCATGTGGGAAGCATTCCAAGGCCTGGAGGAGCTGGGCAGGAAGACTGCGGACGGCCTCTGACTTAGGAAAATGCCGATCAGTTCCAGATTGTGCACCTACCCCCCTTGACAGCCCAGCGCCTGGCTTTACCATGAAACTGCTGCTCCATCCATGAAGCCTGCGGCTCCCTGGGCTCCCAAATAAGGCCAGCCCAGGAAGCTGCAGGGCAACGTGCCAGGCAGAAACTTTCAACCACTGCTGTATAACAAACCTAGAGACACCCTTTGCATTTTTGTCCCACCTCCAAGGCCTGTCACACCCAGCCTCTCATTTTAGGCTCCTAACTACCCAGTGAGGTAGGCAGCGCAGGGATGGTTATTCAGAGTGACAGGCAGGGAAGGCGAGGCATAAAAGCTCGCAGGAAGTGGCAACAGGGAAAGGGGCAGAACCCTGCTCCAGGCTGGGGTTCTTGTGTAGCTGGGGGCCTCTCAGCGGGGAGGGAGGAGATGGAAAGGAAGGCTCACTGGACCTGCCTGGCAAACAGGACTCTGGTCCTGACTCCACGCCCCCTGAGGGGTCACTGCTGCCCCAAAGGAGTGGCGGAGAGGCCGTCCCATGGGACAGAGGGACCCGCACAGCCTGCTATCCAAGGGGACCCAGAATCACCAGCATCCTGCGAGATGGGGCCTCAGAGGGAGTGAAAGCCCTGTGGAACTATTCAGAGCAGACAGCCCTGTTCACTCTTCTGATACGACACACAGTTCCTGGTGGAAAAGGAGGGGAAAATCCAACCCAAGTCCTTCAGTGTCTGAATGGCTCCAAACCATCCAGGCTTTATAAACAAAACACTGGGATAGGGGCTTCCCTGGTGGCGCAGTGGTTGAGAATCTGCCTGCCAATGCAGGGGACACGGGTTCGAGCCCTGGTCCGGGAAGATCCCACATGCCGCGGAGCAACTAAGCCCGCGGGCCACAACTACTGAAGCCTGCGCGTCTGGAGCCTGTGCTCCACAACAAAAGGAGCCACCACAATGAGAAGCCCTCGCACCGCAACGAAGAGTAGCCCGAGCTCGCCGCAACTAGAGAAAGCCCGCGCGCAGCAACAAAGACCCAACGCGGCCAAAAATAAATAAATAAAATAAAATAAAATAAAAGGGACACAGTAAATGTGTAACACATTAAAAAAAAAAAAAGTCTGTGTCCGGACTTCCCTGGAGGTCCAGTGGTTAAGACTCCACGCTTCCGGGGCTTCCCTGATGGCGCAGTGGTTGAGAATCTGCCTGCCAATGCAGGGGACACGGGTTCGAACCCTGGTCTGGGAAGATCCCACATGCCGCGGAGCAACTAGGCCCGTGAGCCACAACTACTGAGCCTGCGCGTCTGGAGCCTGTGCTGCACAACAAGAGAGGCCGCGATAGTGAGAGGCCCGCGCACCGCGATGAAGAGTGGCCCCCGCTTGCCACAACTAGAGAACGCCCTCGCACAGAAACAAAGACCCAACACAGCCATAAATAAATAAATAAAATTAAAAACAAAACAAAAAAACCCCACTGGGATAAATGACAGATTTACTCTACTTTTTTTTGTTTTTTTTTTTTGCGGTACGCGGGCCTCTCACTGTTGTGGCCTCTCCTGTTGTGGAGCACAGGCTCCGGACGCACAGGCTCAGCGGCCATGGCTCACGGGCCCAGCCGCTCCGCGGCACGTGGGATCCTCCCGGACCGGGGCACGAACCCGTGTCCCCTGCATCGGCGGGCGGACTCTCAACCACTGCGCCACCAGGGAAGCCCTTTCTCTACTTTTGAATCTCATTAGAAATCACCGAACTGTCAACAAGCCACCAGACCAGGTACCCTGATAACTGAGAGGCTCTCCATCCCTGCCAAGTACACCTGGGGGCCTGGGGGAGACCCTCCCTCCCACGGGACATGTGTGGCCCACTCCAATTCAACCAGGGCATTCAAGATCCCCTCCAGATCCTGCTTGCTAACTTCTGTGTGACTCCATGATGGACACAAAGACAAAGAAAGCCACAGCACTTGAGCAGAGAAGGTCCCTGAGAGAAGCAGTGGGGTAGTGGGGAAAATAGCCTTTTAAAAATCTTACAAAAACCAAATGGTGAAAATTTCCTTAAAAAAAGCTTCCTGGTCAGGTATGAAGTTCTGGACCAGTGTGCCAGCAGGGCAGGGCCGCTGGCTTACTTGCAGAAAGTCAGGGAGGCTCCCACACAAAGCCCTTTGGGGGCCAGAAGATGGTCCCTTTCTCCCAAAAGATTCGTGCAGAATCTTGTGTTCTTGGCTGTCTCCGAGAAACAGCAAGGTCACCTCGAGCTCTCTGTTCTTCCTTCTTTTCTGGGCAGATAAGCTACACCCCTGGCGTGTCCACTCTGGAAAGGGGATTGATTATTCCTGCTAAAATGTCTATTTTAGCAAAGCAAAGGCTGACCTTAGGGCACACCCGGGCTGCAGCCAGCCTGGCAGGGCCCTGAACAGGTCTCCGTGCTCCTTAAGAGGGGGGCCTGTCGCCATGTGGAACCTGAGCTGCTTCCTGGGGGGCTTACCTACCAGCCCCTGCCCTGCTCCCCCAGGTCAGAACGTGCCTGTGCACCTGCCCTATAGCACCCATGATAGCTCCTGGGGGGCTGAGTTCAGAGACACTGGGCTCAGCTTCCAGGACTTCTGGGTCTTTGGGTCAAAGTGACCTGGAGCTTCGGGTGGGCAGCATGGGGCTCAGTGTGGGAATCAATTCCCTGGGACTAAAGGACCCCACCCCTCCATTCCTGCCCCCCCTGTCCCTAGAGCTGCCATCAGGCAGCCTAATGCCCCTAACACCCGGGCTCCTAACACCCGGGCCCCTAACACCCGGGCTCCTAACACCCGGGCCCCTAACACCCGGGCCCCTAACACCCGGGCTCCTAACACCCGGGCTCCTAACACCCGGGCCCCTAACACCCGGGCCCCTAACACCCGGGCTCCTAACACCCGGGCCCCTAACACCCGGGCTCCTAACACCCGGGCTCCTAACACCCGGGCCCCTAACACCCGGGCTCCTAACACCCGGGCCCCTAACACCCGGGCTCCTAACACCCGGGCCCCTAACACCCGGGCCCCTAACACCCTCCCGAGCTCCTGGCCGTGTCTCTTTGCGAAGCCATGGCTGCCACACGCCAGGTGGGATCACTGTCCCTGATGAGGATGGGACCCTCTCCCCAGGGGCCACTCTAACGCCTCTCCTTCCGCAGCAGTGAGCGAGCACCGGCTGCCTCAAGAGGTGCTCAAGAAAGGCCCACTCACCAGCCCAACGGTTCCTGCACACCTGCAGTGGGCCCAGCCCAGTGGGCCCAGGACAGCTCTGAGGCTAGAGTGGCCAGGTGCTGAAAGAGGAAGTTGGGGGACAGTCAAGGGTCCTCATTTCTCCATCTGACCCTTACCAAGGACCTCTGTGTGTCAGACTCAGGAGAGAGAGAGGAGGGGAAGGTCAGTCCCACTTTCAGGGGTGGCAGAGGTTGGCCAGGAAGACTCAGGGGAGGAACGATAGGGCCGGGTTTTGGGAGATGAGGGAACGCTCCCCAGGTGGGAGGGGTGATGGGGGCGCTTCAGGAAGAGGAAGGCGTGAGGGCAAAGGCTGGGATGAACCTGCACTGAGAACCCGCCGCTCCCCTCGCAGGTGGCCACCCAGCAGGTGGGGTGGAGGGTGCGGATCGGCAGTTGGGGCTGGAGCCCAACGAGGAGGCAGTTTTACCCTGGGAGAGGGTGAGGGTGAGGGGACATGCTGGGGGGCAGGGGTGGGATGCTGGGAGGCCATTTGGAGGCCTGTGACCCAGGGGAGTCTGGGTTAGGGGCTTGACTGGCACCATGGCCTTGGGGATGGAGAGGAGGGGACGGATGACAGGGATAATTTAACAAGGAGGTTGATGGTGATTAGTCATGGGTTGTCGGGGGAAGGGTGAGGAAGGAGTCAGGGATGATACTGGGCTGGACATGGGGGTGTGAGTCCGGAAGCCCAGCTGGGGGCTGAGAGCTGGAGGGCTGCAGGAAGTGAGGCTGAGGTGTCCACGGGCACCCAAGGCTTGGTCCAGAAAGCAGCTGGCTGTATGGACAGCGAACCCAGAGAGAGGGCTGGCCTGGAGATGGGAGGGCATGCGGGGCCTTCGGACCTGTGTCCTGGCTCTGCTCTAGTCCTGTCAGTCCCCTCCCTCAGGAGGTGGCCAGAGGGGTCCGGTCCAAATGCCCCGCGAGTGGCGGTCTCTCACACGTTCCCTGCACAGGCCAGGTGCACCTCCACTTTTTCATCCCTCTTGCCCCACCCTCCCGCCGTGGCTCCCCGCCCACCTTCTTCAGGTCTTTGCTCAAAGGTCACCTAAACAGGATTTTAAAATGGCAGCATACCTCCCTCTCCACCCTGGCACTCTCTGACTTATTTCTCTGTTTTATTTCTCTGGAGCACTTTTCACCATCTGACATTTACTTATTCATTTGATGATCTGTCTCCATCCATTAGCATGTAAGCTCCATGAAGGCAGGGATGTTTGTTTTGATTAGGCACACAATAGGTGCTAAATAAATATTTGTTTATTAGTGAGTGAATGAATAAGTTAGTCTCCACTGGGTGGCCTCACTCCCAACACCACTGAATCAAGGATGCTTTGATTTGCCGCTAACTCAGGGCACCCTCCTAGCCTAGCTCCGGGTCTGGGAATTGAAGGCGTCAGGTCCTAGAAGGGCTACTTGGGACCCTCTTTCTAGGCAGCCTGGACTTCGGATGCTGCCCTGCAGTGTAGGGATGGAAAGTGGCCTCCCTGTGGGTGGTGATCTTAGCACGCTCTTGGCCACCCTTGGGCCTCACATAAGTCTGGAGAGGAATGCTTAGCTTGGGCAGGATGCCTGGAGTTGGATGGAATTTATTGCTCCAAAGGCTCCCTGAGTTTTAAGATCTTGAACATCAACCCACATATTTTGGCGGTGGCAGATGCAAAAAATAAAACCCAAAACCTACAGGAAACAATCTGGGGAGAGCTGGAGGGGGAGCGTGAAATGGACAAAACATATGGGCCAAAGCCTGAACAGAGAAGGCAGAAGAGCCAGCCCAGCCTAGGGCCTTTGAGAAAATTTAGAATGCTGCTTGGGAAGGCAGAAAACTCCGGAAGGTGATCTTCCTTCAAGACTGCATCCTTCACTGGTACCAAGGAAGGTAAATTATAAGAGGAATCAAACAGAAAAGGTGACAAGAGGCAGGAGGGGCCTGGGGGCCAGGAGGCCCAGCCATACAGTTAGCTCTGCCATAGATGCTGTGCTACCTTGGTCAAGTCCCTTCCCTCCCCAGGCCTCTATTTTTGTTTGTAAAGTGAGAGGTTTGAACACTGGGCCTTCTGGCTCTGCTAGCTGCTCCATTTCTTGGTATTCTAGCAGCCTCCTTCAAAACAGCCAGCTGGGCTATTCCAGAATGCCAGCTGTGTTCCCTTGCAAGTTATCACAATATAGCGGGACCCAGAATGGACGTCCACAGTTGTTCAGTGCACAGCTTGTGCAGCTGTACATGGCAGCCTCATCTGTCCTGAACTGCTGACACTAGCACCCATTTTAAAGTGTGTCAAGCCCCAGTATTTGGGAAGGCTCCTCTGAGAACTTCTCTGGGAAATGAGAGTACTGGATTTGGCTTCTGGGCTGTGTAGCATACAGATGACTGCTGGGCTGGCCCTGCTTTCCTGAAGTCAAATTTTCCTCTGAAGCAAAAAAGAAAAGCTTGTTTCCCTGTAGGTCTCAAATGTGCCTTCTGTCTGCTGACCCTTGAGCTGTGTCCAGGCAGGGTTTTAGGAGTTCCTCACTGGAGTCCTGCACCAAGGCTGCTCAGAACTGGGTTCCCGCTTCAAGTGAACTGGGTCGCCACTGCTGCGTTCCCCATCTCTGTCTGCAGTAGCACAGAGTGGAGCCGAGCTGAGGGCGGTGGGTGGGTGGGATTCCAGAGTCACCCCGCCAGGCCCACAGCTCCAGGGCTGCCCCACTGGCGCAGGGCCTCACCTCTGCCACGCCACGCCCAGGCTGCCCTGTTAATAGCCCAGCTGCAAGCGTGCTGCCTCCTGAGTTTCCATCTCACTTGTACTAGGTCTGGCTGTCCCAGTGGAGATGGCTTCCTTGCAAAACAAACAGCAGAATCAATATTCCCTTCACTAGGGGGGTTGTAGGGTCTTCAGACGGCAGGTCGGACCCTCTCTCCATTCCTGCTGCTTGGGTCCAAAGAGAGGAGCACACAGGCCGCCCACCAGGCCCTTTTCTGCCTCAATTCAGCGACTTGATTACATTCAATTAACAGACATTTATGGAGCACCTTCAACGTGTCAAACCCACTGGGTGTGAGGGCGATAAGGATGAATGAGAGGGCCCTGGGCCAGGAGGAGCACGCATGTCGCAGGAGACAGACCCCTGCACGGAGGGTTAGGGTGGGTGCGTAAGTGGGGAGGACGGTTCGAGGCCGGGAGGACCAGCGTCTGAACTCATCCATCCTGGGGCACAGTCGGTGTCAGACGCGAGGGGAACTGGACCCGGCAGGCCTCCCAGCGTGCACGGGCTGAGTGTGCAGAGGCTGACTCCTCGGCCCTTGTTGAGGCAGCTCCCCAGCCCTCACCAGGCCTCATGGGGAGCTCTGGGTGAGGCAGATCCTCCCGGGCATGGAGGGGCTCCATTCCTCTCTGCATCCTCCAGTCCACCAGCCGCGACAGCCAGGAATAACCTCGGCCTCCACCCTCTGTGCAGAGAAAGTCCTGGGAAAGCTTGTTAAAAGGGCACATCTAGGCTCCAGCCCCAGGGATTCAGCATCAATAAACTTTGGTGGATGGGCTTCCCTGGTGGCGCAGTGGTTGAGAGTCCGCCTGCCGATGCGGGGGATGCGGGTTCATGCCCCGGTCTGGGAGGATCCCACATGCCGCGGAGCGGCTGGTACTGTGGGTTATGGCCGCTGGGCCTGCGCGTCCGGAGCCTGTGCTCCACAACGGGAGAGACCACAACAGTGAGAGGCCCACATACCGCAAAAAAAAAAAAAAAAAAAACCCAACAACTTTGGTTGAGGGAGGGGTGGTGTCTGGGAATCTGCCTGATAATCGCACCTCAGGGACTGGCCGTGGGCTCCGTGAGCGGGGGCCAGGGGGTTCTCTCCCGCTTAGCCCCTGCCACCGCCTCCCCCTCCCCCACTCCAACACACACCGCCTGGAGTCAGTCAGCATGTGATGAATGAAATGTTGTAGGATGATCCTCCCAGGGTGACAGGGGGTGCAGAGCTGACCCCAGGCCTCCTGACCTCTAGGGCTCATTTCTCCACACCACTAATCTGCACGTCCAGCCCTGGCTCCGGGAAAACTTCCCTCGTGTTCTACCTGGGGGACCTTTCCCAGCTCTGCCCTTACAGTCCTCAACCTCAGTGGAGCCTGCGTGTGGGAGTATGTGTATGAGTGTGGACCATGTGTGTGTTTTATCAGAATCCTGGGTCCAAGAAGCATCCAGATTCCACATGCTGCAAAGATTTGAACACAACCCACCCCCCTTCCCTCACTTGTTCCTCGGGTATCTGATGGGAACGGGGAGGGTGGGTGATGGGAACAATGGCCCCCAGACCTACAGTCAGCCATGCTCTCCCTTGAGGGTTCTTTGATGTCTGTGTGTTGTTTAACCTGCTGGCCGGCTGGCCTGTCCTGACCCCCAGCTGGGCTCCACTCTGGGCAGGGTCCAAGTCGGACGCATCCCCGAGGTGCCCAGTGCAGAGCCCCACTGAGGACTGGGCTCTGGCTGGCACCTCGAGGGCCCTCAGCAAACATCTCTGCTGACTGGTCACCAGGCGTCAGGCTGCCCCACGCCGGCGGGCGCTGAGCATGGTGACTGGTCTCACAGACAGTGTGTGCTTGGCATGGATGCAGGGGGGAGCCTCGTGGACGGAGGCCTGTCAGGAATTTGGGAGTCGGAGTGTTCCTGCATTTCAGGGGCGTGGAGACACTCGGCATACATGGTATCATTTTGTTCACAAGTGGGGGTCTGTGTGACCACTAGCAAAGGACAGAGGCCGTTGCTCCATCTCTCTGAAAAACAGCTCCATGACGACAGCTTCTATCACCAGAGAACCCCAGCAGGACTGGTCACGAGTATCACCCAGAGGTACCACTGTCACTGTGTGCAGGAAGAAACCACCTAGACGGGGAGCCAGACCCGCCTGTGGCAGGAGCACGTGTCTCCAGGGCCCAGGTGGAGAGGCAGGTGTGGGTGGGGAGCACCCCGTGGCGCTCCGGCCTGGCAGCTGGCGGGAGGCGGGTGGTTGAAGCTGGTGAGCGGTGCTGAGACCCCATGTCTCTGCCTCCTTGGTCTGCTCCCTGGTGGGCGGGTGTGCTTTCCCACTTGGCAAAGGCAGAGGCCCGGGCCTCCTGTGGCCTCTTACCAACTCAGCCTCCCTCCCAAGACCCACTTGGCATCCCGCTCTGTGCCAGGCTAGGCGGAGGGGAGGCCGGAAGAAGGGGCAGGCCCGGCCACCGGGTCCCCACAGAGGGGACAGGACAAGCCGGAAGTGCGTGGTGGGGACTAGGACATCCAGCACCACCTGAGGTCTCTGGGGAGAGTGACCGGAGGTGGGGGGGTGCCCAGGTGGGGTTGGAGGACGGGGGAGGGCTGGGATGAGGGGCTTTGCAGAAACAAACCACCACAGAAGGACAGGCTGGAAGACACCAGAAGAATGTTACAACGGCGCCAGCACATGGGCTGTTCCTTCTCTAGCCCCTACATTTTCGGGTAAGAAAAACGAAACCACTTTCCGTGCCCTCGTGTCTGGATTCAGTGTGGCGTCAGAATGAGAAAGACCACTCGGACTTTAGACCCGGGACACAGAACCGCTCAGCAGGCATGTTTCAGGATAATAAAGGCGACGAGTGGAGAAGTGGTGCTTCCTTCCCCCAAAGCTCCGATTAAACGCTGGAATATGGGTGACACGTACGTGGAGGAGGACCCGGCACAGTCAGAATTCTGCCAGCAAACATTCTAAAATATTCATGAAACACAGGACCAGGCCTGACTGTTAACACTGCAATGGTTCCCTCCAATGGAGTGACAAATGGGCGCCAAGCACTGTCATCTGTTCCTCTGATCTTTCCAGGTCCCACCAGAGAGCGGAGGGGGAACTCGGCGGCGGCCCGGGGAGGCTGCAGAGGAGGGGGCCGGAGCCGTGCTCTCCTGGTGGCTTATTTTTCCATGTAAGAGGGTGAGAGAACAGCACATTTCTTTGGACTCTGAGGCAAAATAATAGATTCTCCAAGTCTTACTCCATCAGAAGTGATTAGTGGGGGGCCCTGGGGATTCCACTACACCACAGTAACCTCCTTTGTGAAAGGAGCATTGTTATATACACAAATCTCAGCGCACGGCACAGGCAAAAAGCAAAATGTCTAAAAAAAGTAATTGGTCTTCGAAAGAAAATAAGAAAAAAAGAATAAAATGAACTCCTGGCTTCCTTGGTTAAGAGCTTCTTCAGAGCTTCGAGACACGCTGAGCAGGAACCACAGTGCAAAACTGCCGCAATTTAACAGGGCATCTAATTAAAAGGAGTGACATGAAAGGCCTTTTCTTCCTACTCTGGGTTTTGCTTCTTTCTGTGCAGGGTTCAAAAGTCTGACAAGTGGTGGACAAAGAGTTATGTCCCCAAACAATAAAAAGCAGCATATCGGCTACCGAATTACTGGTTTTTATATCCTTCTGTCTAACAAATGTTGCCGAGGCTTGCTATGTGCTAGCTGCTATGCCAGGCGCCGAGGTGACAGAGAGCAGCTAGACGCTGACGGCGCCCGGGGGGGCAGGAGAGAGTTTAGACCACTGAATGCGCTCCGGGGTGTGCTAAGGCAGTGCAGCACGTGGCCTCCGGGAGGGGAGGGGCACCCAAGCACAAGGCCCTTCTCCCCCCACCGTGTCGGCAGGGTGGACATTCTGTGAGGCCGTCCTATTACCTTATCCTTACTTTAAAAAAGTAGTGCGTTCAGGGAGCGGGGGGATGGGGAGTGGCTGCGGAATGGGCCTGGGTTTCCTTCTGGGGTGATGCAAATGTTCCGGAGCTGGATACTTATGATGGCTGCAAAACCTCGTGACTGTACTGAATGCTGCTGAATTGTGTGCGCTTGAAAATGGTGGATTTTATGTTGATGTATATTTGAGCACAATTTTTGAAAAGTAACGTTTTCTGAGGTCAAATTCAATTTAAGCTCTGTTTACAACTTCAAGGGTGACTGGGCAATCCGTGAGATGAGGCAGGGCGGGGTGTGGGCACCCTAGACAACTTGCATCCTGCACAGTCCTGGCTCCCGGCTGGGCTTAAACATCCGAGACGGGAGGACCCATCAGGCCACATCACAGCCGCTCTCCGAAAGGCCACCGAGAAACTGCTCCCAACAGCATATTCTCCCGGAGCTTTGCCAGGTCTAACTGTAATCTCTCTCCTGTGGAGAGAGATTGTCAGACTTTTGAACCCTGCACAGAAAGAAGCAAAGCCCAGGGTAGGAAGACAAGGCCCTTCATGTCACTCCTTTTAATTAGATGCCCTGTTAAATTGCAGCAGTTTTGCACTGTGGTTCCTGCTCAGCGTGTCTAGAAGCTCTTAACCAAGGAAGACAAGTAAAGTGCGACTTGTCCTCCTGAGAAGAGTCGGTCAGTGCGTAGAAGTCCCCTTCTGGGAGGGTGGCTGGTGGCTTGGGCACAGCCTCTTTCCTGTCACCCCTCGCTGCCTCCCGACTCCGCCCTCCTGTCTCCAGTTAGGAGTGGTCCCCTCCTCTCGGTGAAGGCATTCACCGAGCCATAGGTCTGGGAGGCCACCAGGGGTGTGGGTGGTGCCAGGTGCGGGGGGGGGGAGAGAGGGAGGATGTGGAAATGCAGCTTCCTCAGGTTGGACAGAGACCCCAAACCAGATCCTTCCCTTGGATTTGAACTAACCACTCAGCATTAAACTTGTCACCTGTCTCCCCTCTTCTTGTGACTGTGCAAATATCTCTTTCACCTTCGTGCAGCCGGCAGTCCATCTGTTAACGTGCTGGCCAGACCGGAGCCTGGTGGCATACAACTGACCCAGAAGTAGGTATAATCCTCTCTTCTAAATGTGCTTAATACCACTGATAATCCCCTGGTGAGCAGTGAGCTGCAGCCATCGCCAGAGTCCAAGAATCTTTCAGTAACGGATTCCACCTCCTGGAATCTAACTCCTTTTTTATACCGATTTCAGCTGCCATGTTGCTGAGAGCTTGGGAGAAACGTCCTGATTTTTTTTTTTTTTTTTTTTTTGCGGTCCGCGGGCCTCTCACCGTTGTGGCCTCTCCCCTTGCGGAGCACAGGCTCCAGACGCGCAGGCTCAGCGGCCATGGCTCACGGGCACAGCCGCTCCGCAGCATCTGGGATCTTCCCGGACCGGGGCACGAACCCGTGTCCCCTGCATTGGCAGGCAGACTCTCAACCACTGCGCCACCAGGGAAGCCCGAAACGTCCTGATCTTTAACAGCCCCATTTTTCGGAGCAGTCTCTGGCAGAGAGAACGGAGCCCATCCATTCATTTGTTTGGCCTTCCTGAGGAACCCTGCCGTCCCTCTGCGCATCTGTGCCCACTGACGGCCATTTCCTACAGTGGGGTCTGGCACCACCGTCTGCATCTTCCACTTAATCTCTTTGTTAGAGGCCAAGTATAACTTCCCACACCAAGTGGTATTGCCCTTGACTTTCTCTGTCCCCCACGGTCATCCCCCAGCCTCCGTGCCTCCAGCACCGCCCGTTTGGAATTGCAGTGTCACCAAAGGCTTGGAGGGACATGATTAGCTGAAATGGTTCAGATGTTCCTCCGAAGAAATTAAACCTGAGTCCGTTAAATCACTTCCCAGACATAAGGTACCAGTGTGAACACCACTGGGCAGAGCCACTGCTTCCCAAACGTAGATTCTCTACTCCCAGAGTTCCTGCCACCCTACCCTCCAGAGGGCAAAGCTCTGCTTCCAATCCCCGAGGGGTTGAAGAATAAATATCCTTGGAGCAGCCGTGACGCCTGCCCCACTACGGGCTTTGGGCTGCCAGCAACAGCTGGGTTGTAATCTAATTTTATACCCAGATTCATGGGAACAGCTGGAGAAAAGACACAGAACACGCCCGCTAGGCTGATGATCTGGGGATCTCTTGCCTTCTGAAACAGGCCCATAAGCCACAGCTTGCATTTGGGTCTAAGCAGGTAAATGGGTTTGGAGAGGTCTCCTGCCCAAGGAGGTCCCACCTTGGATTATCTGGATTATAGCACCTTCTTGTAGTTTTGTAAAATGATCTGCTAGAAATAACAGGGTCCAAGTGCCACCTTTGAAGATGAGGAGCGGCCGAGACCACGGCTCCAGCAAATTCTTCTCCTTTCAATTACAATGAGATAAAGAGGAGCAGAGATGGCAGCAAAGAGAATTTTCTTCTGAACTAAAGTTGGTAACAAGAGGGGAGCGGTTAGTGCTTGGAGCTTTTATTTGACTTGTGTAGTTTTTTGATTTAAAGAATTTCCTTGATGGCTCTTTGAGCTTGATCTTGCAGAGGAATAACCAGCAGAGCCTGTCCATTCCCATTTTCTTACTCCAGCTAAACAAGAGACCCGACGCAGGCTCACTTTACATGGAGGCCACAGTGAAAGTCTCGCCCCGCACTCACACATCCGTACCTATTTTGTAGACACCAACACACGTCAATGTGCCCCGTTGCCTGCAGATTCCAAGGGGACACTGCCCTAGGTTGTGAGGGGGAGGAGGACCCGAGCAGCTCACTTTAATTGCCCTTTGAAAGTTTTCCAAATTGGAGCCCATATGTTACAGGCAGCAGGCGGGTGGTAAGTAGAAAGCTTATCGAAACATTTTTTGACATCGAGGAGAAAGGTGTGATGGTGTTTCATTTCAGCTTGGCGGAGAGGAGGTCAGTAGGCCATCCTGCTCCGGGATTAAACTCTGAGCATCAAGGGCAAACTTCGCAAAGAACCCAGCCCCCTGCTCAGGTGGGCTTTCTTTAAGGAGATCTGGGGAAGAGGGACTTGCATGCAGTGTAGTAGTTTCCTAGGGCGGCCGCAACAAATTGCCACAAGCTGAGTGGTTTAAATGACAGAAATGCATTCTTTCTCAGTTCTGGAGGCCGGAAGTCTAAAATCACGGGTTTGGCAGGCCACTCTCTTTCTGAAGGCTCTAAGGGAGAATGCTTTTTCATCTCTTCCAGCTTCTGCTGGCCACGGGCATTCCTTGGTTTGTAGCAGCATCACTCCAGTCTCCGCCTGTCTTCACCCGGTCAATCCCCTCCGAGTGTCAAAGCTCCCTTTCCTGTCTCTCAAAATGATACTCATTGCTAAATTTAGAGCCCACCCCAATCCAGGATGACCTTGTCTTGAGAACTTTACCTTAACTACATCTATAAAGACTCTATTTCCAAATACCCCACATTCGGAGGTTCTGGGTGGACATACAATTTGGGGGGCTACTATTCAACCCACTTCACAGACAGGGCCCTGGAATTAAAGTCCTGTCTTTCTAACTCTGCTTTCTCATTGATTCAAATGCTGTACAGATGAGATGGGTCTTTTTCGGAGGAGGCCTGTTCTTAACATATAGCTCAAATCCCTACCTGGTGGGGCTGGGAAATCTCAGCCGGTTCACAAGTGAGCATAGCACAGGTTTGGGGCACCAAGCCCAGATCCCCCAGCTGTGTTCTCAGCTCACAAAACAGATGGCTGACTGGCATCCCGAGAAGCTCCCTGTGGGGCAGGCCCAGCTCAGGCAGCCGGTGAAAGCCACTGCCGGTCCCCAGGAAGCCCCCAAGTCACCACCCTGAGATGGAGGCACCATGGGGCCTTCTCGCCCTCCACTCTCCACCACCGCTCCTGGCTCAGGGCTGGTGCTTAGAAATGTTAAATAACAACAATAATAATAACACATCTGAGTGTGACGCTTTAACAGCCAATCTGTCACTTTCCTACTTTATTCCTGAGATTTTAAGAACCGCGCCCTTCCTGGGTGCATCGCAAAACATCAGGGTGCATTTATATTAAAAAATGAAACTAATTAAAATGTTTGAAAAACGTCAACCACGCCACCATAAAACAGCAGCAGCCCTATTTTTCCAGTCAAAAAAGATTTTTCTTCCTCGTTTTGTGGCCCGCCCCGGTGAGCAGACTGCAGGAGATGGGAGCCTGGAGGCGGTGCTGCTACTTCTGAGTGAGGCCTCTGGTTCCCTGACCCTGGCTGGGCGTCTGAGGGAAGCAAGGCCGGGGCAGCGGCCAGAGGGCTGGACTCGGACAGGAGGGGCTGCGGGACAAGCTACCCTTTAGGTCATCAGAACTCAACCCACTTAATGAGTGCTTGTGTCTTGGGAGGGTTTTTCAAAGGCGAACACCAGTGCTTAAACACACGGTGATGTTGTCGGCCCCTCAGCGCTGAGCTAGGCAGGGGTGGCTGCAGGGGGACGCTGATGGGCTGTCACTGCCTGTGACTGGCATGTCCTTCACCACAAACGGGATGCCCCGACGGGAGGGACACTGCCTTCACAAAAGTCCATACCAAACGGCTGGGCCACAGCACCATCTCAGTAAACAAAGTGGGCACATTTGCTGAATGACTGCAGCAGGGAGAATTCCAGCAATGTCCCCCATGTGGGAAGGCAGGCAGGCCGGATGCTGGGGGCCAGGAGAGGACCAAGCACAGACACTAAAAGGCCAGAGTTTCACTCAAGCTGCCCCACGAGGCAAGAGGTGTGTGGTTCCCTCTGAAGAACATGGGAGAAACCAGCAAGACGTCAGTGTTTAAATGCTCACACTTTGTATTTTCTCAGATGAGAGTCCATTTCTCTAAACATTTTAGCCCCCAGGAGTTTCTCTGTAAAACTAAACTCATATCTTACACACTGTTACTACCACCTCCAGCATTTCCTGAGCAGTTCCTGTTTGCCCAGTGATGGGCAAGATTTTTTTTACCTGGAATTTCCCAAATTCATACACAACTCCTGTAAGGTAGTATTGTTGCTGTCCCCATTTTACAGATGAGGAAAATGAGGCTATAGATTGGTTAAGCAACTTACCCATGATATGAGCCCAAGGCTGCCTATCTTTAAGTTTAAGGCTTGTGTTCTTTCCAATTTGTGTTTTTCCTCACTTGGGCCCACAGGCCCACATGCATGCCCTGGCCGAGCTCACCTGCATCAGAGTTGGGGCTTGTAGCTGATGCTGGGTTGAAATGTGGGACACGAGGCAGGTGGAGGTGCAGACGTGAGAGACGGGGCTTGGTGAGGTGAGTGGAGGTAGGGTCACCAAGGGCCTTAAGCCACTTTATCTTCAGGGCCAGTTTGGGGTAACTACACTCTTATTTGTTTATTTATTTATGCTGTGCCTCGTGGCTCGCGGGATCTTAGTTCCCCAAACAGGGCCCGGCCCCGGGGAAGTGAAAGCACCGGGTCCTAACCACTGGACTGCCAGGGAATTCCTGGTAATTGCACTTTTAAAAGCAGAGGTGTGACAAGATCAGATGTGCAGTGGTGGCGCGAATGGATGAGAGGGAGTGGGCAGACTGGAGGCAGGTACGTGGGCAGGGAGGCTGTCTCTGCTCCCCAGGTGAGATCTGATGTGGCCTGGACCATGGCAGGGGAAGTGGAAACTGAGGGAAATGAGTGGACTTGAGAAACATCTGAAGGCGGGTCTGATGGGCAGTGATGGGGAAGCTGAGGAGAGGTGATGGGGATGAGGATGGAGAGGTGATGAAGATGGTGATGGAGAGGTGATGGGGATGGTGATGGAGAGGTGGTGGGATGGAGATGGCGGGGGAGAGTCCCGGTGGCTTACACAGCTGTGGAGGTGGTGGACCTGGCCCTGAGCCAGGAGTTCCAGAGGTAGGAACCAGTTTGAGGCTGAGGAGGTGGGGTTTAATTCTGGGCATTTTATATTTAAGGCCCCTGGCAGATATCTAAGGGCAGACATCCAGGGAAAAGGATTGGGAGTCAGAGGCATGAGCTTTGAAGTAAGAAAGGTCTGAGTTCAAATCCCATTTCTAGCACTTACGAGCAAGTTGCCCAGGCTCTGAAACTCCATCTCCTCGTGTGTAAAATGGGGATAATGGTGGGCCTACATGGAGTTGTTGTAAGAACGGAGGCAAAACATGTCAAGCTCTTGGCATGGTGCCTGGACCTCCATAAATGGTTTAAAACACAAAAGAACAATCCCCACCACAACAAAAACGCAACTGTCACCACAACCGCCCACAAACAGAGAGTGGGTTGGAGCCCAGGACGGTTCCGGGCACAGGGTTCTGGATTTGAGATCATCAAATGCAGGAGATGATTTTTCATTTCATGGAAGCACAGGAATTGCTTTGTAAAATGCCCTGCTTTGGGACCCCTTGAATCAGTGAGGAGCTAGTGTATTTCAAAACGCATTGAGTTATTTGTAGCTGTTGACTACCATCGTGGAGATGCCACGTGAAGAGCTAGAAGCAGTCGTGGCACGTCTCTGAAATGAGAATCTATGACCGTGGAAAGTGGGACACGAGTTTCAAAAGTGCACAACTACTTTTTTTTGTAAAACGAGCGAATTTCCACGACTACACCTTCTTCAAACAATTCAAGTTAATAATTCAACACATATTTACTGAGCACAAAGCAGGCCAGTGTGAGGCGCTAGCAATGCAAAACCTAAGAAGACAGGATCTTTTGTCTCAAGGACCCGCATTCTAGAGGGAGAGAAACAGAGAAGGGAGGCCACACAATGAAGACCATGGTCATAATAACAGATCACGCCTTCAGGGTGTGTAATAGACACCAGACACTTGCATTACTAATTCATCTAAACTCCTCCACAACCCAATGAAGTAGATTGTATTATTATCCCTTTTAATAGAAGGGGAAACCAGGCTCTGAGAGGGTAAGTAACTTGCTAAAAGTCACACAGCTAGAAAGCAGAAGAGTCGGGATTCGGACTCAGGCAGTTTGAAACTGGAGTCTGGGCTGCTTATCCCGTCACTGTGCTGGCACAGAGGTGTGCCAAGTACTTCTGTATCTGGTGTGCTTATACATCGGGTGTCCCGACTAGGATTGATTCATGCGGTTGGCTAACCAACTGACCATTTCACGCTCCATGTGAAAAACCTTCTGGCCCTGACTGCCTCTTTCATTGCACATCCACCTCCTCTCTCTAGTCGCCCCCAGGCACTCCATCCACAGACGTCAAAGTTGAAATCCTGAAACAACACCACTAATGATAAAGGGGTGTCGCTCATTTACCAGTGACCAGCTGCTTCAGAACTGCCCACAAACTTAGCAGTGGTCACAGGAGAATTTCTTCAGCCCCCAGAGTCCCTATATGGGGCAGGGTCAGCTATGGAGGGGCTTCTGAACAAAGCCAGAGACACGGGATGAAGGTCTACCAGCTCTGCCCAGCTCTGCACTTGGGGCAAGTGCTCGGGGCTTCCTCCCCTACTCTCCTTTCAGGTTTTTCTTGGGGGCAGCCGCTCCACTGCTCCAAGCCAAGTTCTTGGTTTTGATAGCAAATGATCGAACCTGGCATTAGCCAGGAAGCCCCATTTATCTCTCACAGGGCCATGTGGAGACACCAGGGGTGGCACAGCCAGCAGGTGATGGATCTTTCGGGATGGCAGAGCAGGACTGAGAGGCCCACGGGAGATGGGTGTTGCTGGCCAGGGCTTACTCCACCAGGGCTGAAGTGACCGATGCTTGACTGGCTGCCTGACCCTGGATGTATGGGTGTTCAGATCTCTGCCACTAAGACAGCCAGAGGCGGGCATGAGATGGGGTAGGAAGGCTGCTGCTGACTCGGTGATGCCACCAGAGCCCACCTGGGCCCCGGCTGCCAAGCCAGAGTTCCAGGGACTGGAGGAAAGGGACAGAGCATATCTAGACTCTGGAAGATTTTGCTAGAAAAACTCAGTGTCTAGTGTTGGATGTGGCAGGTATGGATTTCTGCTGGGAGGAAGAGTCTTTTCAGAAGTGTAATTCTCCTTTCGTGGTGCCTTCAGACCAGCCACATGCAAACTTTCCCCATAGCTGTGTGAGCTGTCAGATTAAGGCGGCCCCATCAGCCTGGGGAGGGAACGGCTGGGATCTCAAAAATGGATAAACCCAAATTCCGAGCACCAGTTTCTTCCTCAATTATTTACAAGGAACGCGATGTGGTGGAATGGAATCGAATTCATAACGCCTCATTAATGCCTTTGTAACACAATATTCACAGTATTCCCTTCTAATCTCAGCAGATAACAAGTTGCTACTATCGACTTCCTGTTAATATGAATTATGGGTACAATATATTTTGCCCAATATACTCTCCTCAGCCTAATATTGTGAGCGAATAAAGAATCACGCCCTCAGCATGTTCCTGACTCATGAGGCGGTGGCAGCGGGGCGTCTGTCTGCTCGTGGCTGCAGTGGAGGTGCCCAGGCGGAGCGGTCGGCGGGCCAGGCCCCAGCGCTCGGCCGGGCGCTCGAGGCTCCCCGACCCCTCTCCTCCCTTTCCAGGATCGCAGTCGCCATCGGACCCGGGCTGTTCCCGCCCCACGACAGGCCTGGTCTCCTCATCACGGCAGCATCACGAGGAGGCGGGAAGCTGGACGGCGGCGGGCTTGCAGTGTAAGCCTGAACGCTGCCCACCTTGCTGAGTTATATAATGAGGATGATCACGGCCCTCGCCTTGTACATCGCTGTGGGGATGCAGTGGGTTAACGTGGGCGAATACACTTAGAACCCTGGCCGGCCCATAGAGAGCGCTCAATAAACATCAGCGACCCCAAGGACATGTCTACGGCCCTGGCTGGCCAGCATTCCTGAGTTGCTTCCTAGGATGGCCTCTGAGTGTACGAGGGAAGGTGCACGCTTGTGCCAGGGAGGTCCGTGTGTCTAGCGTGGAGAGCACCCTCGCTGCCGGCGAGATTTATAACCGCTGCTGAACACAGCACAGCGGAGCCTTCACCTGCAGCCCCAGCTCTTCAGGTGCTGGAGAAAATGACCACAAATATACCCTCCATGGCTCCAGCATCCCCCAGGGCCTTCCTTCTCCAGGGCCTGGCCTTTCTGCTGTGCTTGGCAGTCACCTGCTGCAGCTGGGGGCCCGGCATCTTCCCAAGGCAGTAAGGCTGCCGTGTGAGGCAGGACAGGGCTCCTCCGTGACACCAGCCCCGCCGTCACCCAGGCCGCCCTCCGGCCCTTTCCTCAGGGGTTCTTCCCTACATTTTAATCAAGCCCATGTCGGTCTGTTTTAAGTGCCATCATTTGACTGGTCTCCATTCTAGCCACCATGATTGGCAGTCCCATTTCTCTTAATAAAGGAAGTTCCATGATGAGTCAGCTCTGCCTGGATTTACACAGATATTTCCTCTCTCTCTTTTGGCCGCGGGGCATTTATTTATTTTTACTTTTTTTCACTGTGGTCCAGTATATATGACATCAAATTGGCCATTTTCGCCATTTTTTTTTTTTTTTGCGGTACGCGGGCCTCTCACTGTTGTGGCCTCTCCCGTTGTGGAGCACAGGCTCCGGACGCGCAGGCTCAGCAGCCATGGCTCACGGGCCCAGCCGCTCCGTGGCATGTGGGATCCTCCCAGACCGGGGCACGAACCCGTGTCCCCTGCATCGGCAGGCGGACTCTTAACGACTGCGCCACCAGGGAAGCCCCATTTTCGCCATTTTTAAGTATACAATTCAGTGGCATTCATGACATTCAAAATGCTGTGCAACCGTCCCCACTAATCCAATACTTTTTCGTGACCCCAAACAGAAACTGTAGCCATTAAACAATAACCCTCCATCCTCCACTCAGCCCCTGGTAACTTCCAATCTACTTTCTGTCTCTGTGAATTAGAGCATTTATGTTTATAAAGCACTTTTGCTTTGCTATTTCATGTGGACCTCACAACAGTCCAGTGAAGTGGGCCCTGTTGTGTCCAGCTTATAGGTAAGGAAGCTGAGTCTTGGAGAGCTTAAGTGTCCGGCCTTGAATGCCATCTCCCGACCCCAGCCTGGGGTTTTTCCCCCCATTCTCGGGAGAAATGCCTCCCAGAAAGAGGACAGTAACAAACAGTTACCTTTTCCTGCTTCTTTCTGTTCCTCAAAGCAGTGCTGAGCTTACAGGGAAGGCAGCCACAAGTCATGGTTGCTTCAATCCTGCCTGATATTAAGGGTCAGCCCATGATTCTGTGGCATCTCCAGTGCTTAGCCTAGGTTTAAATCCAGGGGAACGCTTGAGACAGCCACAAGACAGAGCGCCCCCTTGAGTGCAGGTATTGCTCCAAGCCCATCCAGCAATACCTGAGGGCAGTTGTGATGATCTAGACTGGCCTTCTGGGATGGAACAAGCCAAAGCAGTCTGAACGTAGCCACAAACGTGGACACCAGCCATGCACTGTGTTGTGGACCAAAACAAGAAACCCTGAGAAAGAGAGAGAAGTTGTGGCCTTGTGGCTCAGCGGCCCCCCAAGATCCTGCATCTGAGCAGTGTCTACACCTCCCACATGGCCAGGCTGTTAAGGGAAGGAGGTCGGGCCGTCACATCTGGGAGGTGCGGGGCTGGACGACGGAATCCTACACTTGCTTTGGGCTTGATACTTGCAGTTGTTTCAAACGCCTATGAGCTCAGCTGCTTCACTGGGGAGCCCGTACTGTCTCTTTAGAAGATGCCGCTAACACCTGGGGAAGATGTTAATGGGAAGATGTTCAGCCAGTCGCTCGTTCAACAGATTTCACTGAGGACTGTCTGGGTGGGGCCTGTCCGAGCTAGATGCCTGGATTCTGGAGCTGAACTGCCCCGGGGTGAGTCCCAGCCCTGCTGAGTGATTGTGGGTAAGTCACCTGGTCTTTCTCATTCTAAGCGGTGGTTGTCATAACGACCTCAGAGGGCTATGATGAGGATTTAAAAAGTTAATGTTGGGCTTCCCTGGTGGCACAGTGGTTGAGAGTCCGCCTGCCGATGCAGGGGACATGGGTTCGTGCCCCGGTCCGGGAAGATCCCACATGCTGCGGAGCGGCTGGGCCCGTGAGCCATGGCTGCTGAGCCTGCGCATCCGGAGTCTGTGCTCCGCAACGGGAGAGGCCACAACAGTGAGAGGCCCGTGCACCGTGGAAAAAAAAAAAAAAAAAAAAAAAAAAGAAATGTGTCATGGGAGAAAAAGAAATAATAGCATTTTTTTTCACCACAGAGGTGTTAACATTTAGGGTGTCGGTTGTAGGATGAGCAGGAATATTTCTGGGCAGGCAAGAGAGGGAATGAAAATTCTGGTAAGAGGAAGTAGCAAGTGCAGAGGTCCTGGGGTATGAGAGCACCTCTCATGTTTGGGGATTGTGGCTGAAGTGGGTGATAGGGGCGAAGCCCTCAAATGACCCGTGGCTCAGGCACTCCAGTGTGTTGGTGGATTTCCCTTGGACAGAAACATGGTCCCGTGAAGTGTGAGGGTCATAAGCTACGCCCTGGAGTTGGCATTCAGGGAAGCAATAGAGAGCAGAATCCTTGTACACAGCAGTGAGCTGAAATAAACGAATAATAGGTAGACGGTGCTCACAAAGGCCGCTGCAGCCATTTTTAGCAAGTCAGTGTGCCAGGTGAGGTCTGGGAGATGGAAGAAGGCATCCAGCTTGGGAGCTGTCTATGCAGTGGAGGCAGTTTTAAAAATCATTTCTTTAAATACAACCAGTAAATGCATTATCTCAGGTAACAGAAGCCCAGAGGAAGGTAGGGGTGTAGCATTAGGGCTCTAGTTCCATATTTCTGGAATTCTCTTGTTTTTTCTATTCCTTGTGTGTTGGCTTCATCCTGAGGCTTGTAGCATGATGATTATAGCAGTTCAAGGCATCATGTCCAGACATGACAGTGTCCAGAGGAAGAAGGATTTCTTCTTTCTTGTGACTCTTCCTTAGAAGCAAGAAAACCTTTCCCAAAGCCCCCAGATAGGATTATCCTCATGTTCCACTGGCCAGAATTGAGGACCCTTCCTAAACCAATGATGGGGAAGGGGAAGGGGATTATCATGCCTGTTTTTTTTTTTTTACATCTTTATTGGAGTATAATTGCTTTACAATGGTGTGTTAGTTTCTGCTTTATAACAAAGTGAATCAGTTATACATATACATATATCCCCATATCTCCTCCCTCTTGCGTCTTCCTCCCACCCTCCCTATCCCACCCTTCTAGGTGGTCACAGAGCACCGAGCTGATCTCCCTGTGCTATGCGGCTGCTTCCCAGGAGCTATCTATTTTACATTTGGTAGTGTATATATGTCCATGCCACTCTCTCACTTCGTACCAGCTTACCCTTCACCCTCCCTGTGTCCTCAAGTCCATTCTCTACATCTCCACGCCTGGGTTTGAATCATCATAATCCCAGTGGGGACTAGGGCTCACTTCCCCTAAGCTTGGGAGGTGATGGACACCTGAACAGAACTGAGGCTGGGTAGACAGCCAGCAACGCCCAGGACAGACCTCGAAGGTTGCTTTGTCAAGCCTGGAGTGGTTCTCCAGCTTCTGCACGCCCCCAGTGAGGGCTACCTGACTCACTTGCAGGCTTGGCCATTCTACTTCCCTATTCCTACCTCCTATCCCCTAGCCTGATGGCTTTAGGGCCACTTCTCACTTGGTGAAGGAATTCTTTAAGGAGTAGGTCAAGAGTCTGTATCATATTCAATGCCAGTCTGGCGCCGAGTTGAGCAGGGCAAGAAGCTCTATACTTGCTGGCATCCCAGGGAGGGGCCATGGGGAAACTCTTGTGACCTTCCAGGAGCAAGAGAGGACAGCAAGCTTGATTGCCCGGGCCTCCGGAGCAGGTCTGGCAAGAAAAGGCTCATGTGGTGACAGAAGAGTGTTTTTCTTAAGGGACCATGGCAGGCATCAGCCGGCAGTTTAAGTCAAGAGAGGGACGTGCTGAATACTGGCCTTCTGTGATCGGAGTGGGCACCTTGCTTCTTTCCCAGCTCCCAGGACTCCTGTCATGGTGCCAGAGGGTCCAAAGTATTCACCCGTCTTCTCCATGAAGCATCAGGAGAGGAGAGACTGGGAAGGCAGGACCCCTACCCTGACCAAAAGGAAGGGCATGTGGAAGCCGTCTCTGAATGCATTTTGAGGCTCTGCTGAGTTCTCACGGCTATTTATTTGCCAGAGGAAAATGAGGTTTCCTGCCTACGGGTTCTAAAGATGCAGATTCCCAATGCAAATGAATACGCCTGGACCAGTGGACATGGCAGCAGAGCTGCACAGAGAGTTCTCCTAAGCCTTCATTTTAGGGCAGCGAATGCGGTGTTGAAACATCGATAATCTGCTACTTTCCAACAGTGTAGCTCTGCAGGGACTCCACCAGGACTCTTCTCAGTGGCATGATGTTTTGGGAGGACTAAAGCCAGTGTGGCTGCCTGTGTCATGACAGTGAATAAAACAGGGATAGGGTCTGTCTGGGTTTGGAGGAAATTCTCTCTGAAATGAAACTAAATCTGTAGATGCTGATGGTGAACAAATGATACCGAGGGGCATTCAACTCTCCTTTTCATGTTTGTTTCCCTGAGTTATTTTTAGTATTACAGACAGTTTCCAGTTAAAAATGGGTTGGGCTCTGAAAGTTCATTTGTAATTTGGCTGTTTAGATTTTGGAACATACTTTCCCTATAAAAAAACAATGCTATAAACGGTGATGAGATTCCCAGGCTAGTTCTCCAAAGCCTATTTAACCCATAATGTAGCTGAAATACTGTCCTTCTGCAATGAAAAAAAAAATTGTTTAATTGCAACATGAGTAATTAAATGAAACGGGGAAAACCATTAAAACTGAATAAGTAGATTTATGTTCATCCTGAATGATGCTGTTTGCAGAAAACCTAATTTAATTTAAGAAGAGGTTTTTCCAAGGGCTTTTTGGGGAATGGCACGGGATTTATCCTCTTAAGGAGAAAGAGCCAGGACTCTGTCTGATCTGCAGCTACTGAATATTTGCATCCTATAACTGGCTCCCTTTCTTGATTTTAGGCTCATCAGAAAGTCTTCCGGTCTAAATTTCTTTTCTTGTGTGGATTCTCACAGGGAGAGTGTCACTGCGCAAAGTCCATGAAAGTGCTCTCCTTGGGGTGGATTTTTGATTCTGAATCAGTAGGTTAGCATCTGTCCTTGTGAATGTCCCGGGAACAGCAGTGTCCCAGTCCCACCAACTCTGGGGCAGTGACGGGATCAAGCGTTGGAGCCTTTAGGACTAAGGTCCAAGTCCTGGCTACTCTCCTACAAGGTTCCCTGGGGGCCAGCTGCACTGCCTTCTCCCCGGCAACACAACCCTCGCCAGGTGTCTCCTTTCAGACCTCCCTAGGCAGCTCTTGGTGTGGATGGCATGTGTGTCATCCAGGTGTGTATAAGTCACAACTGTCCCCTGTTGAATCTGTCTACCAGGCCATGTAGATCGATTGACTGATCAGGTTGATCCTATTCCTTCTGTTTGAGGCATGCGAGCTTTGGCCGGAAG
The DNA here is from genome assembly GCF_025265405.1 of Mesoplodon densirostris. Classification (NCBI taxonomy): domain Eukaryota; kingdom Metazoa; phylum Chordata; class Mammalia; order Artiodactyla; family Ziphiidae; genus Mesoplodon; species Mesoplodon densirostris. The sequence continues at coordinate 18,533,291 of NC_082674.1, read as the reverse complement.
CTAGAGGGTGAATAACTGTGTTTAAACAAGTGTGCTGGCATCACTGGGGGGCATATGGCAAAAATCAATATGGAAGCACTTGTGCATATGGAAGCACAAGAGCTTCCCATCCTTGCATGCCTGCCCCTTTGCACCGTGGTGTAGCACCTTCTAGCCAGAGGCAGGGTTTTTTGTTTTGCCCACTCCTTGAATCTGGCTTGGGCATGTGACTGCTTTGGCCAATAGGATTTTAGCAAATGTGCCTCAAGCAGAGGCTAGAAAGGCACTTGTGCACCAAGCCTTGCCCTCTTGCTGCTCCCGGAGGCCTGAGACCCTCATGCGAACACGCCTGCGACAGCTGTGTGGAGGACGACAGCCCACACAAAGAACGGAGACATCTTGGCTGACAGTCCACTAAGCACAGATGTGTGAGTGAGGCCATCCTAGATCATCCACCAGCCACTAGCCACAGTTCAACTGACCACAGACAAAGGAGAGAGCTCAGCAGGGATCAGCCGAGCCCGCCCAGCCCAGAACTGGCAACCAGCCCACAGAACTGGGATGGTTTTAAGCCACTAAATTTTGGGGTGCTTGTTATGCAGCAAAAGCTAACTTATATACCCTACTGGCTCCAGTCAAGCACATCTTTTCACAACCTTCCTTTGGAATTCACAGCTACCTTTCATCCAGACTATGGCTCATCCCTTACAAACATGGGAATTTATATAATCTTCTCCCCTCTTTTTGCCCCCTTAATCAGAAATCTAAGAAATCAAGCCACTCAGGTTTACCCTCCCCAAACTGTAGGCTTTGACATGGATGCTTGGTCAATCATGACATTTTTCAATTTTGCATATACTTTGTGACCAATGGATGGGTTTTAAGTCAATGAAGATACAACCCAAACTGTGGCTGCCACTTAGAGTGCGGGTCAAACCCATTAGCTGGGGCTTCCCTGGTGGCGCAGCGGTTGAGAGTCCGCCTGTTGATGCAGGGGACACGGGTTCGTGCCCCAGTCCGGGAAGATCCCACATGCCGTGGAGTGGCTGGGCCCGTGAGCCGTGGGCGCTGAGCCTGCGCGTCCGGAGCCTGTGCTCCGCAACGGGAGAGGCCACAACAGTGAGAGGCCCGCGTACCGCAAAAAAAAAAAAAAAAAAAAAAAAAACCATTAGCTGGGTACGAACATGCACAAGTTGTCTTATGATGCATTATCAGTGCCTGATAATGTATCACACGGGAGATCACAAATTCTCATTCATGGGGCAAGAAAGAGCCTTCTAGAGAGAAGCACACACAGTCTGGAAATGCGCTACAAAAGGGGCTTGAGTGATTTTCCCAACTGAGCCCACTCAGTAGCCTTTGGTTTTCAATGTGAATACAAGAGGAAAGAGAGGTCTGCTTCTCACTTTGTGCAAAAGCCGCCTTTATCCATTCTTGGACCCCCCAGAATCACAGGAGAGGGGGGACCCCACTGCATGGGGCCTTGTGGTCATTCACATGATTCTCCATAGAAACCCCAGATCATCTCCCCCAAGAGGAACAATTCTCCAAAGAATTTAGGATGCACGAGGAAGACGCTGTCTCCAGGGTCATTGCTATGATGACAGACATTCCCCTTGAAAGCCCCAAATGCCCATAAATGTCAAAAATCTGGGTGTTTGGTGCTCTGAGGATGGAGCCTGCAGATTCCATGGCCCCTTTCGGTTTTCCCTGGGCCTGTGACACGGGCTAAGTTTCTCTCTTCCCGGCTCAGATTTATTGTCTTCCCGGCCCAGATTTATTTTCAAGGGCTTAGCTTCGGGGAACGATGGGAATGTTTCAGCTCCCATCAGGGAATGAGTTCTCCTGACCACAAGGAGAAAAAGCCCCCAATACATTTCACAGACATCAGCGAGGATTCTGCAAAGTCCATTCTTTCGAGAACAAAATTGCATTTTATGAAGCCGTCCCTTTTCTGTTTCATCTGTCAAGCAGGTTTGCTGAGAATAATTTAAATTTCATGCAGCAGCAACTGCAGGGCAGCGGTGCTTCCTTTCCATCCCATAAACAGGCCTGGCTGCCGAATCTCATTTATGCTTCTCAGCAGCACCCTCCCCCTGGAGCCATGACTGCCTGGAGCCCAGAGTGCTGGGGTCGGGGGTGGGGGTGGGAACATCCAGTGAGCTTCCCTTTAGCCTACTGGCTCCACCCAACAGGTGGACTGGTCTCCCCCAAATGTATGGATATTTGTTCGGACCCGGTCTCTGATTTACCTTTTTAAAATTAACTTTTATTGAGTGTTGAACAAGTGAGGTACTGTTCTATGCTTTTCTACACATATTAATGTAACCAATCCTCACAACATTTCCATGAGAAACATACTATTTATCATTCCCATCTTATAGACAAAGAAACTGAGGTTTAGAGACTTACTCAGCTCCTACATGGCAGAGGTAAGATTCAAACCCAGTTCTGTTTGACTCAAGGGCTTGAAGCTCTCACCAGCTGTGCCATGTTGAATCGACATAATCTTTGGCCTAAATTTTTCTACGTATAACACAAGATGTGTATATATATATATATATATATATATATATATATATATATATACATATATACCCATTTTCTTGCCAAAATTTAGCGTTTGCTGCCAGCTAGGTGGATGAGAGGATGGGAAAAGTTACTATAACAATGCTGCAGTATTGGTTACCATGGTGAATGCACTATGCCAGGCAGCCTGGGGTGGGGAAAGGAGCCAGTCCAGGCTGGTTCTTTCTCACTCTCTGGGTGACCTCTGCAAGTCTTTCTTTCTCCAGGTCTCACCCTTCTTTATTTTTTTTTTCTTTTTTTAAACATTAGGTTCTGTTTTCTTTCTTTTTAAGAATTAATTAATTAATTAATTAATTAGTTTTATTTTTGGCTGTGTTGGGTCTTCATTGCTGCATGTGGGCTTTCTCTAGTTGCAGCGGGTGGGGGCTACTCTTCGTTGCGGTGCGTGGGCTTCTCATTGCGGTGGCTTCTCTTGTTGCGGAGCATGGGCTCTAGGCGCGTGGGCTTCAGTAATTGTGGCACGTGGGCTCAGGAGTTGTGGCTCATGGGCTCTAGAGCACAGACTCAGTAGTTGTGGCGCATGGGCTTAGTTGCCCCACAGCACATGGGAATCTTCCTGGACCAGGGCTCGAACCCGTGTCCCCTGCCTTGGCAGGCCGATTCTTAACCACTGTGCCACCAGGGAAGTCCCAAGTCTTACTCTTCTAATCTACAGAATAGAGGGGCTGGGTGGCACGGTTATTCTACTCCTCCTGGGCTCTGGGAATTTGTGTCCTAGAGGATCAAGAGCTGATCTAGGCCTCAGGGAAGCAGTTTATTGGTCTGAGCAATGACAGAGTGTGTGTGTGGTGTGTGTGTGGTGTGTGTGTGTGTGTGCATCTGGCCAGGCCCTCCTCATGGCTCATTGGCCCAGGAGTCTGTGCTCGTCCAGTTGGCCTTTTGCCCTTTCATCTAAAACATGCAAGATATCCTCAGGCCCCGGAAAAAGGAAGAAGCCAAAAGATCAACTCAGGCCTGAAGGTAGCAGTGACAGAAAGCCTTGTCATCACTTGCCTCACTAGCTGTTGGGAGCAGAGCCAGCCCCCCGCCCTGGAGACGCCCGCAGCCCCCCGAGCATGTGACACGCAGCCTGCTCCACGCCCAGCCTCCTGGGGATGCCAAGGCCTGACAGTGTTGACGCTTGTTACCTTGTTGCGGACCTTTCCCCGAGTCCTCACGGGTGGCTCGGGCTCACATGCGACACTAGACTCTTCAATGGGGAAGCCAGGCCAGTACATTCAAGCAGCCTTTAGTACACGTGGGGCAGCAGGAACACACAAAAGGGAACACACAGCCCTGCTCCTGGCTTCCATGCGGCTCGCTGTCTCCCCCAGTCTTCCACCAGAGGGGGGCCTTGGCCCTGTGTAGATACTGGGCTTTCCAGGAGGCAAGGGCCCAAGGCTGACAAAGGCTTTAACACACCTCCCCTCCGCCATCTATCACCAGGTGGTGCTGACTCAGTTTCCGTTTGAGGCCCACTAGATGCCCTCCTCCCTCCAGCCCATCTTGCTGCCATGTCACCTTGCTCATGTCACGAGGTCAGCTTGAGGCCTAACCACTCACAAACCCAATTCCTCTCCCTGCCTGCTTGGGGCCTAGCTCCTGTTTCTTATCTGAAGACTTACGTTTTCCTCTTGGTGAGGCCAGCAATGGTCACCTTTCCTTACAGGGACATGGCCTCGTCCCAGAGGCCTCCTCTGGGTGACTGTGAAAATGGTGACGACGATAGCACCTCTATAGGACTTACTGTTTGCCGGGCTTGGCTCTGTTCCGAGCACTTTACATGAGTTTTAACTCACACAATCCTCACAACAGCTCTGACGGCTGGCACTACCACCTACTCCCGTGTTACACAAGTGAGGCCCAGAGAGGTTCGGTAAGTCATCCAGGGTCACTCAGCAAGCACGAGATAGAATGGAATTCAAATCTAGGCAGTCTGGCTCCAAAGTCTGTCTTTATCCACTCCATGAAGCTGCCTCTGTCCACAACCTCAATGGGGGTGACATTCTCAAGTCATTTGTCCAGGCCACAGATTCCTTATATTCTGGCCCGTAAGCTCCCAGAGGAGCCTGCCCTTGGCTGCTCAAAAGACGCAACTTGTTGACCGGGGAAACCGCAGATACCTCCGTCTGGCCTGCCTGTTGCTTGAGGTGGTCCTCGCGTAGGGTTAGACAAATAGGCTGGGGACAGGCATCTGGGGGGGTCGGCAGCTAGGCCAGAAGGGAAGAAAGACACCACGGCCCAAGGTCAACCACGGTGCCCTGGATGGAAGACACTGCTGCCTGCGGCCCTCCCTGCCCCCACACACCCAGTTCTCCTGAGCACCCCGAAGAATCCAGGGCGCAATCAGGCACCTCTGCTTGACGGGACAAGCCCCTGCAGGTGTGAAACTGGCTGGAGGTGGCTATGGGGGCAGGTGTGCTGAGGAGCTGGCTGTCCTCACAGGCATGAACTTTCAGCCCCTGTCCCCTCCCAGCCGCTCAGCTCAGTCCTTGCCCAGCTGTTGTTTTCTGTCTGACGCTGGGTTCCTTTCCTCCCATGTGCTGTGGTTGGGAGCCCAGCCAGTTAGAGAGGATGACTATTGAGCTGCTTGGGAGCAAAGCAGGAGCTGCGTGGGCAGGGCGGGCCCTCGCCGAGAGGCCTCGCCACTTCCCTCGCTTGGCGGGGCCCAAACCCCTGAGGCACAGCCTGACGCCGTCCCTAAAAAGGCCTCCATCCTTGAGAGGGCAGAAACCATCAAGTGGGCTCCCAGGTCCAGCTCCTCTCTCTCCACCTGGAGCCCCCAGCAGTCAGCTCAGAGGCTGCCATCCTCCAGATGGCCAACAGCTGGCCTAGCTGAGCGGCTGCCAGATGTGGCCAGCGGGGCAGCCAGCCGGGTCCACTGGGCAGAGGTCAACGCCTCGGAGCAGTGCTGGGGGCTGGCGCCTGGGAAGGAGTGTGTTTGGCTGGTCGGGGGTATCAGGCCCAAATCACCCTCCATCTCCTCTCCCCTTCCCTCCCCACCTCAGTGGGGCGGCGTTTCCATAACAGGAAAATAAAATCAATGAGGCACTGCAGAGGATGTCAGCGCACTCCGAGCTGGCCTCCAATAGCTCCATTGTCTCGGCCTCCGCCGGGAGCACTCGCAGTTATTAATGGGAAGCGGGGCTGAAAGGGAGTTTTGAAAATCGCCGAGACAAAGGCGCGGCACACCTGGAGCACGACTTCCCAATACCACGGCCGCCTCACAATGGCTGGGGCCGGGGCTCCCCGACCTTTAACTTCTCCCGCAACTTTTATGAAAGCAGAAAAGAAAAGACTAGACAAACACACACACACACACACACACACACGCGCGCGCGCACACGCACGCTGGCCCTGAGATGCTGAGATCGCCCCTAGGAGGCGGCTCTGAATGGCTGGCAGAGGCAAAGTGGCCTGCAGAGCCCCTGCCGGCCCAGGAGACAGGACGGCAATGAAAGAGCTTCCTGCCACCGCCTGGGTCCCCTTGTCCCTTCAGGGGCTCTGAGCAGCGTGAGGGGGCCCAGCTCATCCGGAAGCTAAGCAGGAGCCTTGGCGACATTTTCATTTTGATATCGCGGTTGGTAAAACAGACTGCTTTCTGCTGTCGTTCCCCGGGCTGTAGCCGCCTCCAGAAGAGGGGGAATGACCTGGAACTAACACCCCTGAGGCCTGGGTCCCCGAGGAGGGTCCACCTTGGACCTGCTCCCACAGACTCGGTGCGCCTCCATATACTCAACTGCAAGGCGGGTGACAAAGGTACTGATGTCATGGGGTTGTCTGAGGCTTGGAGGAGACAGTGATGTGAGCGTTCTCAGTACTAACACTGGTTAATAAGTAGCAGATTTATGACCATTTAGAACCGACTGCTGCTCAGGATCTTCTTCCAAACCCAAGTAACCGGTGCCCCAGGGGGCTTGCCTGGGTTACAGGCACCTAGTTAGGAAACCTGTATTGCCAACTGGGAGTTTCATGGTCATTTCACTGGTTAAATACCCTTCATCAACATGGCAGAGGACAACGCGGGGCCTCAGCCACCTGCTCGTCTTCCCATGTTAGTCACAGAGAGAGGCTTCATGGAAAATAAAACCACGCGCACTTTAACTTAAATAGGTGCCCGGCGCAGCTCCAGGGCTGCCCACACTCTGGAGCAGGCAGCGTCCAGGGAACGGGCTGCGGAGCTGTCCCAGGGCTGTGGGGGAAGCAGGCCCCTCTGCCCGGCTGCTGCTCACAGCGGACGCCAGGCAGGTCTTACCTTGGTGGTGACGGCAGAGGCAGAGCTGGCCACGAGGCTGGGGATGGCCTCGCTGCTGCCGGTGGTGCAGGGCGCGGGGGCCGTGGCGGGTGTGGGCAGCCGGGAGGGCACCCCGGGTAGCGGCAGGAGGCCGGGCCGGGCGCTGAGGCTGCTGGCTGTGCCGCCACCGGCCCCGGTGGTGGCACTGCAGATGCTGGTGGTCCCATGCGTCCCGTTGGCACTCCACTCGCGGCGATCCCAGCCCACCCGGTAATCTCTTTCGAAGCGGCTATGGTGCCGGGACATCTCGGTGGGCTGCGGCTGCTCCTCACGTGGAAACAGAGGCCGGACCTGCTGGCACAGAGTGGAGAGGAGGGAGATTTAGACCAACGGCAGCCCTGCCAGGACCCGAGGAGGACAGCACTGGCTTTCAGCATCCATTAAGCGCCTTCTCTACGCGCAAAGAAAGGGCTCTCAAGCGTTAGCTCATTCCATATTCACAGCAAGCCCACAAAGCATGGATCATTAGCCCCATCACAAATGAGGAATAAATGACTTGTCCGGGATCACATGGCGAAAGTATAGTCAACGAGATTTGAACCCAGTCACAGTTTAAAGTAATCCTTTCTGGTCTGGAGCATCACGTTGCCCTGGACGATGCATATCTGCGCCTTCTAATGATGGCTTGGGATTTTATCCCTCCATCCCCACTGGGAAAACAAGATCCCGTGGAGGCCCCAGGCTGCGTTTTCCTCAACCCTATGATGGGGTGAGAGTCTACAGTCTACAGTCTACGTCTGTAGACTCACTTTGTGGTGAACAAGGCCCTTGACATAGATCTCATTTGATCCTTGGAGTGGCCTGTGACGTGGCAGGGTCGTCCCCACTTTATGCACCAGGCAACTCATTCAGAATAAGTGATTCCCTCGAGGTCAGAAAACTAGAAGATGAGAAAGTGCCCGGGATCTCCAGCCTCCAGACCGTGGCTCAGTATACGACTCAAGTCTGAGAAGGTGTTAAGCCTCCGGGACTTGAGAGTTTTCTTTCATAACCTACAAACCCATTGCTGGCACCAGAGCCCCCCGTGCTCCCCGGCCTCTGTCAACCAGACCATCTCCCATACAACTTTCCCGAATATCCGAACATTAGGCCCTCAGTGTTGTCATGGAGACCTAGACACACCAGATACTCCGAGGGCCTCCTGCATCATCGGGGATCATATTTTGCTCAGCACGACAGTGACTTGCCTGGCTCCCTGCCAGCCACCCTCAGTCAGGAAGGATGTAAACATACAGGAGAGGCTGTCTCAGTCGGAGAGGCCTCAGCGAGGCAGAGGGGAGAACATAGGCAGTGCCGGGGCACGGATGAGGGTGAGTGTGGGGTCTGCCTGCACATCACATCCGCAGCCCTGCCCCTGCTCAGGCACAAGGGGTGTGGTCATCTATGACTCTTTTCCTCTCTCCACCCACTTCCTGTCTGGGGTGTGAGCTCCTGGAGGTCAGGGACAGGACAGCTCCTGGATCACTTTCCTATCGCACCAGTCCAGCTCAGCCTGGGGACTCCGGAATTGTTGGCTAGTAAACTGACCAGTTTATTTTTAAAATTTGTGTTAAGCCTGATCCTGGTCTGGCCTTGGCATGTCCAGAACTAGTGGCCAACTTCTGGCGCCACAGAGCCAGAGCCAGGGTCAGCCCAACCCGGGTTGTGGCTGGCGGGACCCTGGCAGCCACTGTCCCTTCCCTCGGCACTGTCCCCTCTTGCTGGGCGCACGACCCCGAGGCCTGGGCTCAGCCTGCAGGCCTACCTGAAGCAGAGCTGACCGTAACCTCTTAAGCTGGATGGTGGGTTCACTGTTTATTTCATCACTATGCTTCACGGCTTACACAATGCCACAAAAATTGTTTTTTCATCTATTCAATATTAATATCATAAAAATAAAAATAAATATCCCTTTGATCACCCTCACAAACTTTTCCGAGCCAGGTTCTCGGGAGAGATGTCTACACTTGGCTCTGGTCACCTTCCCTCCTCCAGGTCACACTGCAACCTGCTTCCATGTGGCCCTCACTCTGGCCACTCCTTGGGGGGTTGTTCTCATCGAGGTCAAGAAGGACCTGCTCGTTCCATTCAATGGGACATTGGTGGCCGTGTCTTCCTTGAACCCCCCCTCCACTTGGCGTGGTTGATGTCCTTCTGGAAAGCTCCTCTCTGTGGTTTCTGTGACGTCGTGCTCTCTCACTTTTTCTCCTTCCTCTGCTACTCCTTCTCGGTCTGCATTGCAGGCTCCTCTTTCTCAGCGCTTCCTGCAGGGCTCCTACTCCCTCCCCTTTGCTCACCCTACATGCTCTCCCTGGATGACCCCATTCAGCTCTCACCTCTTTACTGACGACTCCCAAGGCCACGTTTCCAGCTCCCTCCCTCTCCTTGCACCACGCCCACCATCCTACTGCCTGAAGGTACCTAAACCTTGTAGTCCCTAAATAAACTCATTGTTCTTTGCCCAAACACGCATTCTCAGGAATTCCCTCTCTCTGAGAAAGCCGCATGTCCATCCCCATATTTCACAGCGGGGTCTTTGCGTCTGTTGCTCTAGTTGTTTTTCAGATCTGCCCCCCTCCATCTGCACATCCATCCCAAATCGTGTCTCCCACATGGATTATCCCATCGGTCCTCTGCCCCCAGCTGCACCCTTCTTGTCCATCCTCCACCAACTGCCCTTATGGCTTTTTTTTTTTTTTAAACATCTTTATTGGAGTATAATTGCTTTACAATGGTGTGTTAGTTTCTGCTTTATAACAAAGTGAATCAGTTATACATATATATCTGTTCCCATATCCCTTCCCTCTTGCGTCTCCCTCCCTCCCACCCTCCCTATCCCACCCCTCTAGGTGGTCACAAAGCACTGAACTGATCTCCCTGTGCTATGCGGCTGCTTCCCACTAGCTATCTGTTTTACATTTGGTAGTGTATATATGTCCATGCCACTCTCTCACTTCGTCCCAGCTTACCCTTGCCCTTATGGCTTTTTAAAGCACAGGTCTGGTCACCATCCTCTCCTCTCCTGCTTTAAACCCTATCCTTCAGAATACAGTCCAGACTCCTCAGGGTGGCCCAGAGGACACTTGAGCATCTGGGTTGCCTCACTTTTCTAGCATCACTGTTCACTCTTCCCACCCCAGAGGCGATGCCCGGCCATTCCAAACGCTGTAGTTTCTGAGGGCATCGCACCCTCTCTCACCTTGGGGACAAGTCCCCCCGGCTCCTCTGCCAGAACTGGCTTCCCCCTCCCCCTGGCTAAGTCCTGTGTGTCAGTTATGACCCAACTCAGGCACTGACTCTTCTCAGAGGTTGCACTGACCTTCACTCCCGCCCCAGGTCAAGTGAGAGGCACTCCTTTGTCCCCCTGAACATCTGAACCCACCATCATCCCAGCATCCATGGATGGCTGTTGTACGTTTACTACCTTGAGAGTAAACTCCAGGCTTATTGTCTCTGTAATCTTAGCACCTAGCAGACTCTGGCATAGAAGGGTGTTCACGAAATGTTTGCTGAATGAACAAACACGTGTTTATTCCTTCTTAATTGCTCTATGTTTCAGGAAGGGACAAACACATTTGTGTAAAGGGAGAACCTCAGACACAAACACCTTGAGTCTTCCAGCTGGAAACTCTGTGTAGGCACTGGAGTTAGGAAATGTCCTACCTTTCTAGGAAATCAGAACTGGAGTCTCTAAGGACAGCTCTGAAAGGAGAATCTACGTGTCCAGGGTCAGCTGGACCACAGAGCTTAGACTCTGGTCTCCTGAGATTCACCTGCCTAGGCAGGGCTCTGGTTAATTACCAGTCCCCCCAGGGGCGCCTGCTTCCCTAGGCTGGATCCTAAGTGGGGCAGAGATGATGCTCAAAGTTCAAAACACTGTGTCCTCTTTCTGCTCACCCAGAAGACCCGTCCAGCCTCCCTTGTAGTTGGGTTGGGATCATGCATCTGAATTCAGGCAGACAGAATAAGTGGGGAGGGGCCCTTTAAAAACATCCTGTATGATCCTGTGGTTCTCTCTGCTTGCCGTGGCAACCTCAGAGGCCACACTTCCCAGCTGGTGCAGCGATCTGACGGGAGAGGGTTGTTCCCTCAGCGCTGGACTTGGAATGATTAGGACATAAATCTTTATCGTGTTAAGGCACTGAGATTGGCAGTTTGTTACCTAAAAGTCTAGTCTAGCCTGGTTGATACACGAAATCAGCCCCTACATTCCTACAAAACAACACAACCTCACATATTGTCAAGGAACCATCTCCTTCCAGCTGGTGAGGATGGAGATGAGGAGGGCTGGCATTCAGGTGGCCAGCAACCCTGCGCCCCTGAGACGCGCCCACAGGTGGCAGAGTGTGCTTGGGATCAGGTCAAAGGGGCCCCCTTGGCTCCAAGGACACCACTGATGCCGATCATACCTCTCAGCTCGCTGCCTTGGGCTGGGCCGCCTGCTGGACCCCATGGTGGTTCCCTCTTCCTCACAGCCCTGGTGTGAGGCAGGAAAGCTGGCCCAGCAGCTGCACCTCCGGGGATCCCCACCCCGCTGCTCAGCCCTTCAAGTCTCCTGAAAACGCCGGAGAGGAGATGGAAACTCAGGCAGCTGGAGGCCACACAATCTGGTCTCAGCCTCATTAAGTGTATCCAAAATAAAGGTCGACTATTTGCATGGCAGGTTTGGGTTCAACTTCATCCCTCAGTTTAATTTCCCCTTTCAAATGGTACGAAAGGAGAGTGCTGCCTGGTGTACCCTGGTGAGACGGCAGAGTGCCAGCACCAGAGGTGGCCATGTCAGTACTTCCTGCTGGGCTGTGGCCCCTGTGCCCACACGTGCATCCCGGGCGGTGGGGAGAGAGGCATCAGGAAGTGCTCCCTGGGGCGGGAGGAGGCCCCCAGCACACGAGGCATCTCAGACGAGACTGGTCAAGCAATTACAGACAGAACATGTAGAAATGCTTCCTTGTCATGGCGTGTACCTGGTAGGCGGCCTACGAACTGGCAGAGCCTGGCTCGGGGCCCGGCACTGAGAGAGGAGGGTGTCTGGCTGCAGCCATTCCCGAGCATGTGGGGCTGTTTACCAGGAACCAGGGCTCACACCTGGGTGGGGTTAGTGTGTGGCCCGCACCTCTTCAAATCCATGCACATGTGTGAAGAAAGAGCTCTAGGGTCTAGAAAATCCTATATTCGTGGGTGGAGGCAGGTCAGGCCGAGGTCCAGGGTACAGATGTTTCGGGGCAGGTCCTGGGTTAAATCTGAAAAGTCGCCCAGAGGTGGGAGTTTTGCGTGTGAGACTTGGCTCTGGCCTCTGGGATCCTGAGTGGCAAAACTGTTTCTCCACCACGAGTGCTGTCCTTTGCACCGTCCCAGGGATGCTGGGCTGACAGAGAGGAGGGGACATCCCTAGGGCGGGGGAACCCCATTTTTCCTTGCCTGAAGCCACAAGTCTCCCAGTCCCTAAAATGCACGCACCTCCACCATCTCACTTGGTGGCCCCCTGTGCAGACACGTGGGTTTCCACTTTTCAGAGCCCGACCCGGATCCAGAGAGGCTGAGCCTGGGCCCAGTGCACCACTCGGGAAGCCGGTCCCAGCCCCTGGTTCCCAGTCCCTTCCCTCTGTACACACCTCTCCTCCCCCCAGGGAGAGGGAGGGGAGAAGAGGCCCTGCCTACAGAAGCACAGCAACTGGGAAGAGTGGGATGAACGCCACCCTGGGATGCTCCTGATGGGCTGCTGTGAATGCACAACCAATGTTCCTGCACCACCCGTCCCCCACCCCCCGCCCTGCCCCCGTCTCCCCGTTCAGAGCCTCAACACACATGGGCACGCCCTGAGCCTAAGGACAGAGTCCCCCCAGCACCCCAGAAATGCAGCAGGGCCACACTAACCAGCTCCAGGGAGAATCACGGCCGTCAAGCCCAACTACCTCAAAGCTGAGATGATCCCTTGGAAGCGTTACAGAGGCCACCCTGGTGTGCCCGGTAGCACCTCCGTGCCCCGTGAGGAAGGCCTTCTTTGTCCAGGGCTCCTCTCCAGGAGAGAGTGGAGGGTCTGTTCTGGCCGCCTCCAATCCTGGGGGATGAGGTACCAGCTCCCATGACGGCTCACCTGCTCACCAGAAAGGGTGTGTGCTCCCCCGGGAGGGGCCTTGCCCTGGGACCTCCACACACAAGCTTCACCCTTGGGCTTCCCTTCCATCCGGAGTGAATGGAAGTTGGAAGCCGGCTTCCCTGCCTACTGGGCACTGGGGACAATTCCTCAGTGTGGCCAGTACCACTAGAGCACCAGGTGTGTAGGGACACAGGAGGGACCACCCGGTCCCCAGGCTCTTTCGATTCCCTTGGAGGAGTCGGCCGGGTTGCTAACTGGGATGAAAACCAAATGACAAAACTGCCCCAGCCCCTGACTTCCAGCTCTTACTCCAAACCTCCGCCCACTGCCTGTCCCTGGAACCCTTATCTCCCTGCCTCTCTCCTTCTCTGTGCTCCTGATGCCCAGATAGAAAGCATGTCCGGGGCCTCCACTGTGCACCCATCCTCCCTTGTCTTAGTTTTGCTGCAGCTGCTGAAAAGGAGTAATTCCACCTGTCTGGAGTTTGATCCAAAGTTTTAGGTGTTGTTTCTCTTATTTTTACATTTTCTATGCTGTGGTTAGGTTACCTCTGTAATGATAGAAAACTTAATGTCTCTACTTCAGAGCTGTACAGGAAATAGTCTGGTACTATGGAGCCTACCTTATGCATCCTTCCCCGCTGGGAAATATGGGCTCCACCCCAGTTGGTGCCCGGTTTAAGGTCCAGTTCAGACTCTGGAAAACATGCATAGAGCTGAACGCTTCCATGCTCAATGCTCCTGTCCGACCCCGAGAGCTGGGCAGGCCCCTTGGTGTCCGGCGCCTCTCTGGCCCTGTGCACAGGCTGGCCATCGAGCTGTTGTGTTCCGAGGCCTCTCTGCAAAGGGGTCCACACTCCTTGTTCTGTGCGGGGAAGCCATACCTAACTATCTCCCTGAGTCCAAGTGCTGGGCCTGGCCCCTCTGGTCTGCCAGCTCAGCCCTCAGTGACCACTCCAGGACTCAACCCGGGACCCCTGGGCAGTGGAAAGAGAGCTGGGTAGAGAGTCAAGAGGGTTAAGTTTGACCCCCAGCACCACCCCTTACTAGCCCCAGGAACTCGGGGATGCTGCAGGTTATTCATTTGGAAAGCGGGGATGGACAGCGCTACCTGCCCCCAGGGCCTCTGTGAGGACCAGACTGTAAATCCTGTGGGCCCTCTGCACACGGGGAAAAGCCCTGTCACTGGGTAATGAGCAGGTCTGAGTTACAGGGCAGAAAAGGATAGGCCTGCAACTCCAAGGCCGACAGCAGCCTGGCAAGTTTCTGGGATGAGGACAAAGGAGGCTGTGAACTACGAAGCTGTGTGGGTCTGTGTCTCACAGACTCCCCGAGACCCCCTGTGCTGGGGGGGCAGCCAGGACCTTGCAGGGTGCTCCGTCACCCGGGGCCACTGGGAGACAACACACTGGGGTGGAAGGCAGGTCATCCTCAGCTGAACATCTGTGACCTAGGGGATCTCCTACTGCAAACCCTACAGCCTGCTTTGATGGATGGGCTTCTGCCTGAAGCTCAGGGGTGCCATGATGGACCCAAGTCCAGGGCCCGAGGATGGCCTGGAGGAGGGCAACCAGCGGACACCAGGCTCAGCCCTGCTGCCCGGGCTGTATCTCTGTAATTCAGTCTCATGTACACTTGCTGGATACCAGGTCAGCATCCTGCCCCACAGACTTGCCTCAACGTGAATAATGCATGAATAAATAATTAAGTACTGTGACTGTCACAGTCCTTTCCTTTGTATTGTCCATGTGGGGCTGGGGCCCAGGGGCCACTGGCCGGGAACCCATGACACTCCTGAGGCCACGTGCTCGAGGACCAGCAGGCTGTGCAGCCCTGGACTCGCTGCAGGACGCGCTCTGCGCCCTCACTATTGACATGCCCCGTGTGCACACGCTGTGCCAGGGATCACAGGTGACCAATGACCCTTCCCTCCTTCCTATCATTAAGGCACGCGGAGGAGTGGGCGCTGGCTGTAAGGACCTGAAGGCGTGATTAATCCACAGGCCAGTGGGGAGCCCACACTACCTCCAGACAGGGGGCTGAGGGATGAGCCACGGCTCGTCCGGCCCCGTAGGAAAACGTGTGATTGCCTCATCTGGGGGAGACACACTGCCCAGTTGGCTGGAACAGTCGGTGTCCATCTTTCTTATTTTCGTTTCCCTCTCTGCATCTTTTAGCCTTTCTTCTGGAGCAAGATAATCAACAGCAGCCAGAACACCGTCTTGGCAAATGCAATACAAAGGAATTCTACAGGTGCTTCTGGAGAAGCCGGCTTGGCCCTGACTTGGCACAGATGTCAGCAGGAGCTGGGGGCACCCCTCGGAAATGCCTCCCAGCTTCCTGGGGCTGCCTCGGCTCCCACCGACCCCCATCCCCACCGAGACCCCACTGACTTAGACGACTTGATTCTGGCTGAGGCTCGGGGGTGGGCCTGCTCCAGCCCCTCCTGCAGGAGGCATCCTCTGACCAGCCCTCTCTTCTCTGAGCTCCAGCCAACGACCCAGCGATGGGCTGGCACGTTCCACCACCCAAGTGAATGTCACTCCTCAAGGGTGTGCTCCCTAAAGACAGGACCCCCCTCTGTTTTCTCCATGGACCTGACCGGGCACAGTCTGGGCACCCGGGCACGGGACACAGGAAATGCTCCCAGATCAAAGTGGCAAGCCTCTTCCAGCTTGGAACACACTCTGAGGCAAGAGAGGCGCCCAGGGTGAAAAAAGCAAGGAGGCCACCCTCTCAGGTCTGGCCCTGAAAGCGCGGCCTCCTTACAGATTTCCTCATCCGTCTTATCCAGTCCAGTTCCCGCTCCTGGGGGAAGGTATTCCTCAGCGGGCAGCAGGTGTTCAGCACCTCCAAGTGGATATAAAATGTTCGGGTAGTGGGGGCCACGTGTAGGTGCCAGACTGGACCCAGGGCCCTGTTTCAAATCCTTTGGACCAGCTCAGAAGCCAAGGAAGCTCTGGAACAGTCACAGGCTGACACCAGCCTCTTCCTGTTCTCAGCCAGAGGAGTGACCTAGGTGTGGTTTTATTGTTAGCGCCTCTCCTTAAATACCAAGGCCCCAGTGAACTGAGCACAGCCATTGCCGTCATATTTCACCCCTGCTCTGAAAGGGCCTTTCCCTTCCACCTGCTTTGGGCATCCAGGAGGGACTACTGTCCTCCTGTGAATACCACCCGCCCCCGCCCCCCGCCCAGCCGTCACTGGTCACTCACTCAGCAGGGTAAGTGTGAAGGTTTCCCAGTCCAGGTGCCAGGCTGCGGTAGCTCATCCCAGCCCCGCTGCTTAGCTGCTGGCAGTTTCCGCCAAGACCTGCTGCAGCACCAGGGTCTGGACCCAACCAAGCAGCTTCTACCAGGCCCGCCAGCCTGGGGGGAGAAGGGAGTCAGGGATGTGATAGCCCAGATTAGAAACCAGGGCAGTGACACCTGACCTCCGCTTCCCTTCCCTCAGGGGGCATCAATCTCTGTTACAGAGGGCTTGAGGGTGTCATCTTTACCTTTAAAGGAAGACAGGGAACCTGCTTCCTCCACCACCAGCTAAACCTGCGTGTATTTCCTAGGTCTTGGCTCATCCAAAGCTTTGGGGGAGACACACGCCAGCAGACCCCAGACCAGTGAATGGACTGGCTCAGGGGAGGGCAGTGAGGGAGCCCCTGCATTAAAGGTCCCATGGTGGTCACGGCAACAACAGGATGTGTTGACACTGGCTTTTATAAGTCGGGGAGATGAAGAGGAGAGGATGAAGACGAGGTAGTGGCCTAAGCACCCCCTGACCAAGTGCAGTCTGTGGATCTGCAGCATTGGCACACCTGGGGGCTTGTTAGACTGCAGAATCCCAGGCCCAGCCTCAGCACTACTGAGCTGAAATCTGCGGTTTTCACAAGATCCCCCGGGAGGACCTGAATGCAGGTAGAGCCTGAGACACACCAGCCTAAGATCCGTGCATTAGCAGGGCCAGAGTTGGCCCTAGGACCCCGGCACTCTGACGCTCCTACAGTGCTCGCCCCTGCACTGTGGTCCTCGGAAGGCCCCGGTGGGCAGAGGTATTTTGGAGAAAATCCACATTCCATAATTACAGGGCTTAATACATGACCTAAAAAAGACAAACGTCTCAAAATGCTTTTCTGATGATAGGTTTCCAGAAAAATGCCACCAATTCCTTTTCTGGGCCCAATTTCTAACGCAAAAAGCAATCTCCCTGCCTCGGAAAGGTGGTATCCAGTGCCTGTGTTAGAGGAACAATATTAAAAGCCCAAGCCTCCCACTGCTGTCCCTTTCCGTGTGCACCTTTACTTTGAGACGTTCTGGCTGTGGGTTTTGACGCAGTCATTTTTTTTTTTTCAGAAAGGCACACAGGATTCAGAGCCTTTTCTCATGGGACTAACTGACTAGGCATTTGTGCTATTGCTACTGGTGTAAATCATTATAATGGTGATAATGAAAAATAAAAAAGATATTGGAAATGACAGTTGGCAGCATAATATCAGCATAGACTGAGGGAAGAAGGGAGGTGTGTATAAATTAGGGGCTCGTAAACATCAGGATCGATGAGGAGCTCTGGCGGGCGGGTATGGTTCGATGGCACAGAGGACAATTATCCAGAGTTACCATGACGAGGAACCATCTTTGCTCCTTCTGACTCCCTGTTCTCGGTGGCTTCACAGAGAATGGAAACACTAGAGCCTGGAGCCTGCTTTCCCACGGCCCTGCAAACACACGGTTGCAGAACTGGGAGCTAGACTTTGCAGTTACTTCCCCTCTCCAAGCAGGCCTCCTGCCGTCTCACAGGCTGCCTCTGGCACGCCTGATTATTCCGAATCTTGCAGAATCGACTAATTCAACAAGATGCCTCTTCACAGCAAATGCTGTTCATCAGTGACCCAAGCTGATGGATGAATCCTACTCGGTGCCTGGAGCCAGACCTAGCAGCAAGAGTTGCGAAGAAGAAAGACGAATACTCGCTCTCTATTTGGCTGCCAGAAATGCTCTTGCAATTTGCTGTCTTCTAGACAAGGGTCTATTCAAAAGTCTATTTGGAAACATCAGGGAACGGCCGTCACATGGCTGGCAGATCATACTGCCTGTGACAGGATATTATCTTCCTTGGGAGAGACTCCACGGCTTTTTTTATTTCACTGAGTAAGTAGTGTCTGGGCTGATGGCCACAGAATTGCCCCAAGGGCTGGGGACATTAAAATCCCTGTCCGGAGTGAATGCAGAACCAACAGCCACTTCAGCAGCGAGATTTGTGGCACCTTCACCAGCGCTGGCGTGAGCACGCTGCTCCCTCTTCTCCATCTCTGGGGGCTCCTGCTTGCCCAGAACCCCTTCCTGGGAAATTAAGAGGTAGCCTGGGTTTCCCTGGTGGCACAGTGGTTGAGAGTCTGCCTGCCGATGCAGGGGACACGGGTTCGTGCCCCGGTCTGGGAAGATCCCACATGCCGCAGAGCGGCTGGGCCCGTGAGCCATGGCTGCTGAGCCTGCGCGTCCGGAGCCTGTGCTCCGCAACGGGAGAGGCCACAACAGTGAGAGGCCCATGTACCGCAAAAAAAAAAAAAAAAAAAAAAAGCGGTAGCCTGCTTCCTTTTCTGGGGCTCCACTTTCACGAGTCAGGACTCTGCCCCCTTTTCCCTCCCAAGCAACCCCTTAGGCATATGCTCTTGATTAATACACGTTCTTCCCTTTCCTTGTCAAGTCGTATCCAATTTACTGACCACCTCTTGCCTTCATTATGCCTGGCTCTGTGCAAGATCCTTAATGCAGGCAAGGAGGCGGCAAGGTTCTGGCTTTCGTGGAAAGTAGCACTGTCAAGAGGAAAGCACACAGTAAGGATACAGAAAAGCATGAGCACCCGTGGGCTCAGGGGAGGGAGTGGATGGTCTGGGCTGGAGCCCAGGGTAGCTCAGCTTCCTGGAGCTTCATTCATTTCAGAGAACAGACTGTATTTGAGCTAGGACAGTGTGAGGGTGAGCATGTGGGAGAGGAAATAAATGCCAAGGATGGAAGTCTCAGCTTTGCCCGCCATGCATCCGGCCCACTGAGCTCATCCCAGACGTGGGCTATAACACCCTCTCCCAGAGAGAGAGGTCCCTAAAAAGCCTTTGCTTCTGCTTTGGGAGCTGAGGGCCAACACTGCTCACTGGGGCTTCCTCCATGATCAACAGGGGAGGGGAGGAGTGTTTTGGGCCCCTTGGGAGAGGCTTTTGTCCCCTGGTTCTGGCCACTGACACTTTGCTTCGGCCACTCTCCTGCTCACCTCTCTCTCAAGGGCCTGGCTTATCTCAGACCTCAGAGCCTCCTCTACCTTCGTTTTGGGAGCTGCTGCCCTGTCTTGTTGTACTTGCTTCAGCTTTTCACTGTCTTTATTCTAGGTCTGCATTTTTAATTAAATTAAATTAAAAACAAACAAACAAAAACCCCAAACAACTACCCAGACCAGAGGGCAGCCTGTTTCGAGGTCGTGTGTTTTATCACCACCCAAGCATGCAAACGAGGCAGCCTCTGTTGACAAGTTCACATCTCCAGTGCAGAGCTGGCTGTTTGAACAGCTTGTGTGCAGTAATTGAGACATAGATTTTTGTTGCTTTTCTGTTTATTTTTAGATTAACCAAGCAGGGACACTTGGCTTCTAGGCTGCCACTTCCACCCTGTCGGGCACCCTGGGACCGCTGGCCCCATGCCCACCAGCTGCAAGGACCACCATATTCCCTCTGGGTTCCCCCTGCCCTGGGTTTGTTCTGCTTCTAACTCTGTTTGACCTTCACCGTGACCCTCAGGGCTCACGGCAGGGAAGCTGATGAATGCAGGCTGACCGCTGGCTGTTCCCTAACCCCCAAGTCCCTGAAGACTGTATCCCCACAATGCTGGACTCTCACAGCCACTCTGTGGTCAGACACTCCCTTGGACAACAGTGTTACCCGAGGCACAGAGCATTAGGGCAGAGATGGAACTGGGATCCAGACCTGCCATTCCCAGGGCAAGGGGGCTCCAACGAAGGAAAGGCCACAGGGCTCAGAGAAGATTCTCCCAGGGTTAGTTTTCTATTTGGGCCACTTAAAAAATTTATGTTTGCATTCACCTGGATAAGTGAGTTAGGCTACGATGATAAATAGCCAATCTCAGTAGCTTAACTACAATTGTGTGCTTTTCACTCATGCTACCCGCTCACCACTGGTCACCTGGGGTCATCCTTCTTTAGGACCCAGGCTGAGAGAGCGCCCCTCACCTGGGCTCTGCTGGTCATGGTGGCAGAGGAAAAGAGGGTTTGGGGAATCGCACACACTGGCTCTTAAAGCTGTCCCTTGAAAGGGACACGCGTCCTTCCTGCTCTCATGTCATTGGCCAAAGCAAGCCACGTGGCCATGTCTTCAAGCAGGTGGAGGAGTGCAACCCTACCATCTGCCTAGAAGAATAAACAGTTATGGGGAAAAGACAGAGATGAAAGTGTGTGTGTGTGTGTGTGTGTGTGTGTGTGTGTGTGTGTGTGTATAGAGTGCCCAGCCTGGGCTAAGTTCTCCTCCTCTGAACCCTACAGCATCCCTGAATCCCTCTATCTCACCAGGAGCCACATTTGCTTGACACGCTACGATTTTTTTTTTTTTTTTTTTTTGCGGTACACGGGCCTCTCACTGTTGTGACCTCTCCGGTTGCGGAGCACAGGCTCCGGATGCGCAGGCTTAGTGGCCATGGTTCACGGGCCCAGCCGCTCCGCGGCATGTGGGATCTTCCCGGACCGGGGCACGAACCTGTGTCCCCTGCATTGGCAGGAGGACTCTCAACCACAGTGCCACCAGGGAAGCCCGACACGCTACGATTTTTGTCTTCTCATCCCACAAGGCTGGCAGCTCCCTGAGCGCAGAGCCTGCCTCCTCATCTCACTGCCCCAGTGCCCCCCACCCACGCTGGGCATAACGGAGGGGCTCACTGATGTTTACTGGGCTGAACTGTCCCCAGGGCTGCAGCATGAGCAAAAAGGCAAAGACATGTACAAGGGTCCTGAGACCACTTTCTTCTCCCAGTGGTGTATCTCCACCTCTGCATGGCTTGAGGCCTTATTCTGTGCCACCTCTTCCCAGAAGCCTTCCTGGACCATTCAGGCAGCAGGGATAGCTGCTCCAGGTCTCCCCCCGCCCACCCCTGCACTCAACACTGTTCTTCTTACAGATCCTGTGAAATGATAATCATGTAACGGGCTTATTAAACAGGTTGAACTCAGCGGGATATCAGTAGCAAACAGATTTCTTTTTCTCCTACTACTTCCCTTCAAATCTACCCTGTTGGACCCAAACTGCTTTTTTTGGGGGGTCACTTTTGGGTGCTCCTTCTATTGTTATTACTGTTGCTGCTGGTACTTCTACTACTGAGAGCTGGTGCTTACTGAGCATCTACTGTGTGCCTGGCATTGTACTGAGGGCTGTCCACGCATCAGTCCTTTTAGTCCTCAGAACAAACCTATGAGGGGGGTACTTATAATGTTTAACTGAAGCACGGAGAGGTTCAAGTAGCCTATGTGGTCACACACCTAGTCATTGGCAAGGTCAGCTCTAAAAACAACCTCATCCTCAGCTTCTCCTTAGCTAAGTCCAATCTTTTATCGGAACTTTGATCTCATAGCCAGTTCAAAGTTTCTCCCCTTGGCCCAGCCCCCAATGACCCAGGCTCAGCATCCTGTAATGGGGGTGGGGTGGGTGGGATGTGACACTCTCCGGGTGCTGCCTCTTTGTCACTCACTAACTGCTGCTTCTGGCTTCCCCAGAGTGCCCAGGAGGGAGGCTGAGAGGACAAAGGCAAGGTGTGACCAGAGCACTACAAGCCTGCGGAGATGGCCTCTGGGTGGTGGAGACCCAGTGGGCACTGTTGTGGGTTCTTCTGCCAGAGCTTCCCGGATGGTCTGGCTGTGTTCAGTGTGCTCCCTGAAGGGCTCTGACAGCTCACTCCCTGCTGGGCTGTCCTCCTGGATGGGCTCTCCCAAGACGGCTCAAATCTGACTCCCTTGTGCATTGTCCACTCTGGAAACATGACCGGGACGTTACCTTGCCCGGCCACCTCTGGTCTTGCAGAGTCAGGCACAGTGCGGGTGTCTGGTTACATCCTCCCAAATGCTCCAGTCTCAGGGCGGCACCAGGTCCCGCGGAGGAAAGGCTTGGGTTGATGGCTGGTGGCTGGGGGTACATCCCCAGGAGGGGAGGGAAAAGCCTCAGCACCCCTCCCTAGGATAACGCTCTTCTCAGGAAGGATATTCCCTGTAGTCATCACAAGGTTTTTTAAATTTGGGGGCTGGGGGAGGTTGGGGGGGTCCTGGGGCTACCTAGCTCCCCCGCCATTTTTTTTTTTGCGGTACACGGGCCTCTCACTGTTGTGGCCTCTCCCGTTGCAGAGCACAGGCTCTGGACACGCAGGCTCAGCCGCCATGGCTGACGGGCCCAGCCGCTCAGCGGCACGTGGGATCTTCCCGGACCGGGGCACGAACCCGTGTCCCCTGCATCAGCAGGCGGACTCTCAACCACTGCACCACCAGGGAAGCCCCCTAGCTCCCCTTTTAACGTGGGGTTCCTGAGCACATTTCATGCTCAACCTTGTGCCTCATCTGAGACTCCAGGACAACAGGAATGGTCACATCAAACATCCTGCAATAGCTGATTCAATCCTCCTCCAGCTCAGTTCTGGTCTCCAAAAGGAAGCCTTCCTGACGATGCCAGGTTACTCTGCTGCTTTACCCTTTGGCCCCGCTCTCTGCCAGCCCTTGTTCTGCAGGGTCCCATGTGCCTGGTCACATACTAAGCTCTGAAAACACTCAGCATTGGGCACTCCCCATCGGCTGCCTGGCTGGAAACCCTACTTACACCCATCCTACTTTACCCTCAGTCACATTTGTGCAGACGCCGGCTCTACGGGGGCTCAGTCCCAGGGTCTACTGAGGGCAAAGGAGTGGGCATCCTGAGGACAAATGGGGATGACAGGGTCTGGGCCACTGAATGGGTGCTGCAGAGCTTAGCTGTCTGTGGGCCAGATCTCAGCTGCAGAGGCCCCTGGAGAGGGAGTGAGATGACCATCTGTTCCTGGCTCCGCCCAGCCCAGTCTGCAGGCACAAGCAGTCCATTAACAGAGGGCTGGCCTGTAGTGGCACCCAGAGCAGGGCTGATACCCCACTGTCTGGGGTTCAACAAAGAATGCTGCAGAGGTCTGGGCTTGGATGGGGAGGAAGTGGGGGGAGTCCCTGCCTGAGGCTGGGGGGACTCTGGTGTCAGATACCAGCCTGGCACCACCAGCATGGACTTCTGCGGCCAGAATAAAAGCAGCTCAGTATAGCTCAAGCCAGAGCAAAGGACTGACCTGGCATGCACTCCCTGGCTGTCCAGAAAATGACCTGTCCCCAGCAGCAGCGTGCTCACCCCACAGCCTCCAGGGCTGCCCACCCACGGGAAGTACCTGGTGACTCTCACCGTGAAGCAGAGACACAGGTGCCAACACCCCCTGGGCATCACTTTCTACACCCCTGAGCCCTTGCTGGCATCGGCCTCCTGATCAGGGGACCCCCTCTGTTGTGCTGACCCTTCCTCACCCGGCTGCAAGGAGACAGCGGGGAGGAGAGGCAAGGAGCATTTATCGAGCACCTGCAGCATGCCTTCACTCTGCAAGCCCCTTAAGTGAGTCCTAGCCCTGCGTCTGTTTTATAGAGGGGGAACCATCGCCGAGATTAGGTGGCTTGTTCAGGGCCACAAACGGAGGACGTGGTGGTGCCATGAAGAGAGCTCTTGTATTTGTGCTCTTTCCACACCCCCTCTGGGCCTCACTTCTGGACTCAAGCTCCCTGCCAGCCTGGCCCTGCAGATCCTTTGCCTCCAACTCACAATGCTTTTTATATGTCCAACTGCCTTGATTGATGGCTTTGAGTTACCTCCTGACCCCACCACTTCTCCCCATCTCCATCCTGGCCACCCTGGTCTGAGCCGCCATCGTCTCTCACCTGGGTTTCTGCCAGAGCCTCTTAGCTCAGCTGCCTCCTTCATCTCCTACCCTCACTCAGCGTATTCTCCACACAGCAGCCTGAGTGATCCTGATAAAGCCTGAGTCAGACCATCTTTTTCTCCTGCTCAAGTCCCTGCAATCGCCTGCATCTCACCCTGAGAAAAAGCCAAACCCTTACAAGGTCTGTGAAGCCTGGGGCCCACTTCCCTCTCTTACTTTATCTCCCCCACCCCAACTACCGACAGCTCTGCTCTAGCACACTGGCCTCCTTGCTGCTCTTCCAGCACCTTAGGCCCCTCCTACCCCAGGATCTTTGCACATGCTACTCCTCCTCCACCTGCCCCACCTGCCCCACTCTTCCCGTTAGCCCCAGGGCTAGGGATCTGCTTTCTTTTAGGTCTCTTCTTAAATGTTACCTTCTCGGTGAGACTTTCTCTAACCAACTTATTTTAAAATGCCAAGTTCTTTTCCTGTTTCATTTTTTGGTAGCTCTTATTGCCTTCTTTTAGACTACATAATTTACTTAGATTTCTCTGTCTCCTTCACACTGGAATGTAAGTTCTATAAAGGCAGTGCTTACAGATATTGATTCATTTAATCCACATAACAATCAGCTATTACGATGGCCATCTCCCTTTTCCAGATGAGGAAGCGGGGGCACAGACAGGCCAAGCACTTTGCCCAAGGTCACCCAGCTAGAAAGTGGCACAGCCAGGATTCAAACCCAGGCAGTGTGGCTCTCAGCCACCATGCCCTCCAACCACCAGTTCTATTCCCTGCTGGATCATGGCTCAGACAGTGCCTGGCCCCTTGCAGGCACTCAGTAAAGAATGAATGAATGAGTGAATGCTGCAATTCCATGTCAGCGTGGCTCCCATAGGCAGAGAAAACCCAGAAGGGCGACTTCCGTTGTCCCCTCTTATGCTTCCCCACCCACCAGGCCGCCCACACCTGTTGGTGGGCTATGTCAGTCAAGGTCAGTGAAGAAATGAATCTGCCCTGATTTTAAAGTGGGAACCACTTCTGCCTGTGGCCGCCGGGAAGGGACGGGTCAGGCTGGTTGGACAAATCCTCTTCCTTAGAACTGTGGTCAAGACCCATATATCCCACTCCTCTCCCCTGTCCTGTACCCTCCACAGGGTCCTGGAGAGCTTGCTGGGGTCACATCATGAGTGCGGGGTAGGTAGACTGGATGGGCTCCTGGCCCCAAGCATCTTCTCATAATGCACCGGCTCCAGGAGCCCTGAGAGGGAACAGCCAGTGCTCCCTTGGGGGCAGGCACATCCAAGAAGCAATTCCTTCGAGGAAAATTACTCAGGCAGCCATTTATTAAAACACAACTGCTCCTTTCGGCAGTGAAATACCAAATAGCTTTGAAGCTCCAGCCGTTCCCGAAACCGATGAAGCAGGCTTCTAGGCACTATCTGACTTTTAATCTGCCTGCTCTTTCCCCATCTGGAAGGTCTAATGAAATGTTACACTGCGAGGAAACAAGGAAATAAGCAGCTTCAGAGGTGAGGGACATGTACTTAATTTCTTGCCTTGGTCTGCCATTTGCATAAACCTCAAGCGAATAACTGGTAGAGGAAAGAGAAGAAAAATAACAATATCTCCACATCTCCGGGGCCAGGCCCTGTGCTGGGAGAGCCACAGCATCTTACATTTAACCCTCACGGGCAGCCCGGGGAAGAACGTCTTATTGTTGTCTCTCTGGAAGAGGCCACTGGTACTCCCCATGTCTGTGTCCCCCTCTTTCTTGGGGTCCACAGTGGGACAACACACCCCAGTCCCGCATGATTCCAGCTGGGGCCGTGGGAGTGATTCGGGTCCCCTACAGCCCTACGTGGTTGTGAGCAGGGCTGCCTTCTTCTCCCTCTCATCCCCTGTCCTTGGCAGGGCAGGACGAGGACCAGGTGTCAGAGACACACCGTGGAAGGAGCCTTGGTTCCTGTCAGGGTCACGGAGCAGAGCTCCTTCCTGGAGGCCCAGCCCCACTGTGGCCAAGAGAGAAAGAAGCTTCTACTGAATAACGCCACTACGATTTTGGGGTTGTTTGTTTCGGCAATCAGCCTGCCCGAGTGCAATCTTAACTCCACAGGTGAGGAAACAGAGGCTCAGAGAGTTGAAAGTGACTTTCCCGAGGTCCCCAAGAGCCTGGATCCAGCCAAGCAGGAGCTATAAACTAGGAGCATTAAATAGACCTGGTTGCTCCCCCAGGTGTCCCCAGTGAGAGCCCCAGGCAGCTACTCTGAGCCCATCTTCCAAGTTCAACTCCCAGTTCCGAGGCTGAATCCCTGAGGATCCAGGCAGGAGCCTGTCCCTGTGGGATGGTCCCTACCCTGCCTCACCCTGGGGAGAGAAGGCAGGAAGGAAAGAGGCCGTACCCTGGCTTCCTGAGGACTCTCTTCTTCCAAATGCCTGGGCAGCCCTGTGCACAGCACATGCTTTGTAGGAAAGGTCAACTCCAGAAAGCAAGACTCAGCAAATCTTCGAATAGCCAAACCCTGAGAGCGGGCCGCCCCATCAGAGCGCAAGTGCCTCATGGAAACAGAAGGAGATCAGGTTGGCGGGGGCGGGGGGGGGCACCTCCCCTGCAGACCTGGTTACAGCCGTTGGGCCCTGCCGTCTGCAGGAGCGTCTCTGGGTGTGCACGCCTCCAGGCGGGTGGCTCTATTGAGGCTGAAATACTTCCTCTAGAAGCCTAGCGAATTTTTGTTCCTTAATGAACACGTGCACAGAAAAAGATGCGATTGAAGGATGGAAAAAGAACGAACAAACCAGGGAAGAAATATGACCGTTGACTTCAGAGAGGCTATTTTAAACCAGAGATTAAAGGGATGGAAATTAAAACAGAGCAAAACAAAACACTGCTCGGCCCTGGTTGCCTGACTGAGCCATTTAGGCTTCTTAGTGCTGCTTCCCAAGGCCACCAGCAGGGCGACATTGTTGACAACACATGGCCCCCACCCCAACCACTCCCAGGAGTGCTAATTACTTCCCAGGGTGAATTCTTTACTAGACAGTGCCTGCAGCCGTGCCAGAAACAAGGGCCTCTGGATGGAAGACACACCTACTGTTTCCCGGGAGCTGGACTTTGGGCCAAAACCCACACATCCTTTTGCACAAGAAGAAGGCACCAGCTCTGCTGCTGTCTGCCAGGAGTATCCATTATGTGGATTTTTTTTGGCTTGGACTTTCTTAAAAAAACTTGTTGTATAGGAAAAACTCTTTTTCCCAGGTAGGGGAAAACTCAGTTCTTCCCTACTGTGGGTCTTTATCCTGTGCGTCTCCTGTTCTTTTACATAGAACACTTACTTCTGACACTTCCGGTCACCAAATGTGTGGGGACTTCCCCCCCACCTAACAAGCAAGTCTCCAACAGCAGCCAGGTGTCCTACAATTCAACTCACTTCTGACACTATCTACCTGGAGACAGCCTCAGTTCCCACAGGTCAAGGGCTCCATCCTACAAGACTGACCTCCCACCCCCAGTTCAGATGCCAATTGCAAGTCCAGGTTGTCACCTGTGCTTCTGACTGACCAACAATGGATGGAGTTTCCCATGACCTCCTCCTCGGGTTTGATCAATTTTTTAGAGCAGCCCACAGAACTCAGGGAAACACTCACTTACGCTCACCACTTTATTAAAGGATACGATAAAGGCTATAGATGAACAGCCAGATGCAGAGACACACAGGGCGAGGTCTGCGAGGGTCTGGAGGGCAGGAGCTTCTATCCCCATGGAGCTGGGGTGCATCCTCCTCCCGGTGTGGGTGTGTTCACCCACCTGGAAGCTCCCCAAATCCTGTATTATTGGGATTTTATGGAAGCTTCATCATGTAAGCATGGCCAATTATTAAGTCCATCTTCAGCTTTTCTCCCTTCTCAAGAGAATGAAGGGTGGGGCTAAAAGTTCCAAGCTTCTAATCATGGCTTGGTCTTTCCAGTGACCAGCCTTCATCCAGGGGCCATCTGGGAGCCCACCCAGAGTTGCCCCTCTAGAACAAAAGACACTCCTATCACCCAGGAAATTACATGGGTTTCAGGAGCCCTGTGTCAGGAACAGAGGTCAACGACCAGTATTAGCACAAGAGATGTTCCTGGTGTTCTTATCTCTTGGGAAATGACAAGGGTTTCAGGAGCCCTGTGTCAGAAATTGGGGGCAGAGACCCATATATATTTTATATTATCTCACACATGTTTTCAATTGTGAGGGGCTTGCCTAAGGATGGTGAATGCATAGTGTCTTCGACCAGGAACCCTGGGAGAGTTGCTGCCTCAGACAGCGGAGTAACACTGCATGACTGGCCAGCTCCTGTCTTACTGTCCCTCTAAAACAAAAGACGCACAGAGCCGCTGCCAGACACGCAGCCCACTAGCCAGCCCTGGTCGGCACTCAGTACTCTGCCAGGGCTGTGAGGGGTGCAGAGATGCTCTCAAGAAGCCCCCCGTCTGGCAGGGCTGGACCAATCCTCAAGGGGATCTTAGACCAGCAGACAGGAAGCGGTGCTTCTGCTGGGCATGAGTGTGAGTCCCTTGAGTTCTGGGACCTGGTTCTCTCCTCGTGCCTCCTCCACAGTGTTAGCTAAGCATGTGTGTATCCATCCTTCCATCCATTCAGTCATTCCTGCACTCACCCACCCACCCATCCACCCCTTGATTTCTTTATCTATCCATGAATGTATCAACTCTTTGTTGAGCATCTGTTTAGATGCTTCTCCAGGCATCAGGAAGATGACTGTCAAATGGAGAGAAAGGTTCTGAGCAGAATTGAGTAGTGAAATCTGTTGTTGTCTGATATCCAGTCCTTGTCTTCATGTGGTATTAGAAGGTTTTCCATGTGGAGCCCATTAAATATGGCTTGGGTGTTCTGACCCACCATTGGGGTCAGCACGTGACCAGGCCAGGCAAATCAGTGTATTCTATCCTCCTGGCCATAATTGCTGATTCAGGGTCCATGGCCCATACAGACCCAGATATTTTAGATCTGTTATGTGAACTCAGAAATCAAGGGTCTCTCTTCCCTTGGGATCATGAACAGTACGGACATTGTGAGCTGGAACAGCTCCTGGCCATCTTCCCCGGGCGTGGGGAGGAAGCAATGCGCACAGAAGAGAATGAAGCCAGCCACACAGAGAAGCAGAGATTAGAGCCTGAAAAGAGTTCTGATATTACATGAACTCCTGGGTGTAGCTATGACGGGAGCTGTTGCTGAAATTTTCAGTTACAAGAGCTGACACATTCCCTTTTTTGTTTAAATTAGTTTGAGTTGTGTGCCTGTCTGCTGCGGTCAAAGGAGTTCTAATGTATTCTTAAACATTCTCAGAAGGACTAGGCACTGTGCTGCTTAAGACGAGGTTTGGGATGTAAGGAAATTTCTTTGTGACTCTTTGGGAGGATTCAGAGAGAAGGAGAGGGAAGGAAAGATGCTAAAAATGAAAGAACGGTGTGGACCAGCACCGTCCAACAGAATTTTCTGCAACGATGGAAATATTCTGCAATCTGTGTTATCCAATATGGTAGCCACTAGCCACATGTGGCTACTGAGTACTCAAAAATTGGCTAATATGATTGAGGAACTGAATTTTAAATTTTATTTAACTTTAATTTAAATAGTGCATCTGGCTAGTGGCTACTGTATTGAATAGTGCGGGTGTGGACAGAGGCCTCTGAGGAGAAAGCGTGAGGAAGAGGAAGCACCTCTGCAGGACTGGGGGCAGAAATGAGGGGGACAGATTGGAGGTGGAAAACCGGAAACAGGGATGCAAATGGCCCAGGGAGGGGATAGATGAGGGTCTGAGCTGCCGCAGAGGAGACAGGGAGGAGCCAGAAGTGAGAAGTTACAAAGGGGGAAGACGCCAAAGCCAACTCCCAGGACTGGGTGATGGCGAGAGCATTCACTGACATGAGGAACGCAGAAGAGGATGGAGGTTTGCCAGGGAAGGTGAGGATTTGGGTTTGGGGTGTGTGGACTCTAAGGTGGGAGGACATCAGGCTGAAGGTCGTTTAATCCGAAGTTGGAGGCTGGAGACACAAGCTTTTGGAGTCATTAGGGCTTAGGGAGTAATTGGTCAGATTGTAGAAAGATTAAACATCTAGCAAGGCTAGAATTGTGGAGAATACGCCCATTAAGAGGTCAGAAAAAGAGAGAAAAAGGAAAAGAGATCTGGGACGTAACCAGAAGGAGGTAGAATAAGGGTGATGTAGCACCATCCACATTCACCAGGATTATAAGTGAAAAGTCTTATTTTTCTTACATGCAGACATAGTTTTGAGCTAAATGAAATCGAGTCCTTTAAATCCTGAATAAGAGCAACATATTTTAGCCATTGTAAAGACAAAATATTCTGAAATACACTGTATACTTCCCAATATGCTGAACAGAATTGAACGTAACAGGGACACTGGGCTGTTAAACCGCATCATGCTTAGGACTGAAGGACCCTCGTAGGACCCAGTGTCCCCACACTGACTGGTCCAGACTGTGGTGTTTCCTAACTGTTCATGTCGAATTCCAGAGTTTTGCAGCTGCTTCATCTCCGATTAGCTTCTAGCAAACATTTCTTGCTTCTGTTATCTTTCCAACCCCTCTTCCTTACTCCTGCCAGATTGGGAATTTGCAACATTTGCTTTGAATTTTGAATCTAGGTAATCAATCTTATAGTCAATTTGTGTTTTTTAAAGAATAGTTCTCAATTAAACCCCAATGGGTGGATGATGAAAAAAAAGAGTAAGATTTGGGTACACAAACTTGGTGATCTCTACTTGTTTTGTTAGCCTTCCAGAGCTGCTTTCTGGCCTTTTCTCAATCTAGGCTCTGGGTAGGCTTCCAGATAAGAGAGAATTGGTGGAAAAAGCCGAGGCCCTGACAAAGTCCACTGAGAACCTCTTATTCTGATGGAGATCCACGGCACACACTGTCACGTCATCCATAAACGTGGAGGACAGACACTACACAGGAGAGTTAGTCAAGCTGCAGCCCAGGCAACTCACAAAGTGATATATCTCGCAGTGTCCCTGCTCACGACCAGAGACCGTTTTCCACGCTTTACTCACACAAAGCCACAGGCACACACCTCCCAGTGTCTGGAATGTACTTTTTAGGCGTGATTCCAGCTTCCTACAGGCCAGAGAGCACCAGGGATCTGGGGGCAAGGAGCTGACAAAAGGTGACACACAACCTACTTGTTGGGGGTCTAGGCCAAAAGCTTTTAGACTTTGTGGTAAAAAATAATAAATCAGGGCTTCCCTGGTGGCGCAATGGTTGAGAGTCCGCCTGCCGATGCAGGGGACATGGGTTCGTGCCCCGGTCTGGGAGGATCCCACATGCCGCGGAGCGGCTGGGCCCGTGAGTCATGGCCGCTGAGCCTGTGTGTCCGGAGCCTGTGCTCCGCGACGGGAGAGGCCACAACAGTGAGAGGCCCGCGTACTAAAAAAAAAAAAAAAAAAAAAAAAAAAAAAATAATAATAATAATAATAATAAATCAGAACAGGAATGGAGCCAAGCAAGTATGATGGAGAATTAGGAATTCCAGCTCTGCACCCAAACTACTGGCCTCCCTGCCAGTGAAGCTGGCCGCAAGCATCTTTGTTTCCCCCAGTGTGTTCCTAGGGCCAGCAGTGCCCGCATCACTTGAGAACGCGTTAGAAATGCAGAATCCTCACCCCAGCCTACGGAATCAGAATCTGCATTTTAACAAATCCTCAGGAGTGCTGGGTGCACACTGAGAGTGCTGCCTTCCCCAGCTCAGAATACATTTAGGTGATCAAAGAACTGTATTGGGGGCTTCCCTGGTGGCGCAGTGGTTGAGAGTCCGCCTGCCGATGCAGGGGACGTGGGTTCGTGCTCCAGTCCGGGAAGATCCCACATGCCATGGAGCGGCTGGGCCTGTGAGCCATGGCCGCTGAGCCTGCGCATCCGGAGCCTGTGCTCCGCAACAGGAGAGGCCACAGCAGTGAGAAGCCCGCGTACCGCAAAAAAAAAAAAAAACTGTATTAGGAATCAGGGGAAACCTGGGTCCTAGCCTCAGTTCTGCCACTTATTGGTGGTGTGAATTTGCATAAGCCCTTTCTCCTTGCTGGCCTCTGTTTTCCCAAATGCTAACTGGGGTCCAGCCCAATGGGCTCAGCCTTGCACCTATTTTCTAACAGGCAAAGTGAGGTCTGTAGGTACCCGTGGGGCCAACAGAGCCACTGTGCTTTACAGACAAGAGCAACCTTCGTCCCCACAGATAATTCTCATGGGATTTCAGAGGTGTTTCTTACTGTCATGAAGCCTATGGCATAAATCCTGACATCTTCTGGACACGTTCCGAAGCTTCCAGCAGCCCAAAATACCAAACCAAAGTAGCACCATTAGAATTCAGCCCTGGGGACGTCCCCGGTGGTTCAGTGGTTAAGACTCTGCACTTCCAATGCAGGGGGCACGGGTTGGATACCTGGTCGGGGAACTGAGATCCCGCATGCCATGTGGAGCAGCCAAGAAAAAAAAAAAAAAAAAAGAATTCAGCCCTTCCCCCCTCATCAGGAGTGTATGAAGGTGCTGGGCTGGCCTGAGGTCTTCCTCTCCAGCTCCCGTTCAACATGCAGCTTCTTGGAGGCAGCCAAGCCCTAAAATGCCTAGAATCCCAGCCAAGAGGCGATGGACCATCCCTTCGCAAATACCCAGATGGGGCGTCCTGCTTCCCTTAGTCCCTGTAGTTCTGTGCTCTGTGCTCTAAATTCTGCCAACAAATGAATCCTGGTATATTTTATAGTTAAAACAACTCTGCGTTCCAAGCACTAACGCAGCTGACATAATACTGGTCATGAGTGCTTAAACAGACACCTCCTCTTGATCTGCTATAGGTGTGTGTGTGTGTGTGTGCACGTGCGTGCATGCGTGTGTGTGTTCAATTGTGTTACATCTAAAGCATCATGGAGTCCATGTTTCTGCCCACGGCAGGAATCTAGAGCTCAAAGCCAACTGAGAAGTTACTCTTTCTTCCTAAAGGACTTGAAACGCCCTTCTCTTCACAGAGGCATGACGGAGGGGACAAAGAGGGGAAAGCAGACCCCTCCCCCCAAGTCCAGAGTGTCCGGTGAGGCTGCCGGCTGCCCATGGGTCCAGGTGCCCATGGACGGCACTCACAGGGAACTCGGAACAAATGCAGAAGCAGATTGCAGGAAGGTGATCACTGGAGGGGGCTGGTGTGAAGTGGGAGCAACACACACTCATCCAGGCTCTGCAGAGAACAGGAACTTAACAGACGAAAGGGGATGCTAGGCAGGTTCAGAACAGTCCTTTCCACCATCCCTGGTGTATGTGCGTGTGTGCGTGCACGTGTGTGCACGTGTGTGTGTGTATGTGGAGTGTTTTGGTTCCCACTAAATCAGGCAGGAGGAGAGACTCAAAGTTTGTCTCAATGTCGCTGTCCTTGTTTACCATGTGTGGTATGTATTTATTCATATCCATCCAAGGGTAGACAGTATATGGTTTCTCTCCACCGAATGGGCTCAGGCAATTTTTTTTTTGGAGGGGGGTGCTCAGGCATTTTTGATGGATCCTCCCTTTGTTCCCTTCAAGGCCTGAACACAACATACTCTTATGGAGAGAGATCAGGACTCAACATTCCGGGCTTGTTTGGCAAACAGAAAGGTCAGCAGCCCTTGCCAAATGCTGCTGTGCCCAGACGGTCTCTCCTCTAAGCGCGCAAATTGTTAGCACTGAGTTTGAGGTGGAATTGTTAGCACTGAGTTTGAGGTGGTGATGGGTGCAGCGTTACGACATTCAAGGGACAAATCCAATCTGGTCCCCCAGGCAGAGGTGGGACAGTCAGCCTCCTTAAGTCCTCAGCCATGTGGCTGTTTGAGGGCCCGGCTCCCTGCTGTGACAAGTGCTGTGTGTCACTCCGCATTACAGACCAAGAACGAACCCATCCTGACAGCCAGGCTCCTTGCACAGAGTGTGCTCTAATTTCTGCAGCTTGGGGTCCCCGGGTCTTGAGGACCGGGTCACCCCAATTATAATGCTTGGAGTTTCTGGAGTGATGGAGGAAAATTCACCCTCAGCTGTCAGGTTGAGGCCAAGCATTGCTTGAGAGAGTCAACAAGAGGAAATCAAGTTAATCCAGTGGTGTGAGTGCATCTGTCTCGACAAAACGGACCCCAGCATTCAGGAAGGATGCTTGTTACTCTGAAAGGGTGTGCACTTGGATTTTAAGAAAGGGGTAGGCATCAGATGGCCTCTGTTTTCTTCTGCTTTGTAGAAACCCAATCCTTAGCCAAGCATCGCCTCTGGAATATGAGATGTCAAAATTTATGGGGGTCAGAAGGCAGGCATAGGCCTTGGATTGTTGCTGTTCTTTTTCTTAAAAGATTTTTTTTTGATTGTACCGGATATAAAAGTGATCATTTTTTAAAACATTTTACTTTTATTTATTTAGGCTGCGCTGGGTCTTAGTTGTGGCACGCGGGGTCTTTTAGTTGCAGCGTGCAGACTTAGTTGTGACATGCACACGGGATCAAGTTCCCCGACCAGGGACGGAACCTGGCTCCCCTGCATTGGGAGCGTGGAGTCTTACCCACTGGACCACCAGGGAAGTCCCTAAAACTGACCATTTTAAGCATATATCTCCATGGCATTAAGTACATTCACAATGTTGTATAGCCATCACCACTGTCCATCTCCAGAACTTTTTCGCCTACTCCAGCTAAAACTCTGTACCCATTAAACTCTTAACTCCCCATTCTCCGCTCTCTCCAGCCTCTAATAACTTCCTGTCTCTATGAATTTAGCTACTCTAGGTCCTTCCTATAAGTGGAATCCTGCAATATTTGTCCTCTGGGGTCTGGTTTATTTCATTTAGCATAATGCCTTCAAGGTTCATCTACGTTGCAGCATATACCCATGGATGTAGTAGTTCCTGCCCTTTAGAGGCTGAATACTATTCCTCTGTGTGTATGCACCACATTTTGTTTATCCATTCATCCATCCGTGGACACTTAGGTTGCTTTCACCTTTTGGCTATTGTGAACAACACAGCTACAAAACATGGGTGTGCAAATATCCATTGGAGGGGCCTTCAGCGTTTACAATAATGTTAACTCCTCTCCCATCTGATGAGAGGTGGACTCTAGCTCAGGGTTGAGCGAGGCTGCAAAGCTGAGAGCTAGCGCTTGGCTGTTCTTTAGCGGCAGGCTGGGGGTGAGGTCCAGGGGGGAGGGTGGGGAGGTACCCCTGCACCGAGGCTGAGCTCAGGACTGAAAGGATTACAATCCCACAGACGCAGAAGCTGCTCTGTCCCTCTGTTCCTTTCCTCCCAGAGCAATCCTGGGACATCCTAGCTTTAGCCACACGTCTCAATGCCACCTCAACCACAGTGGGAGGGGAAAACACAAAGACCAGAACAGGGCCCTCCACCTGGCCTGTCTGGCTCGGTTGCATTTTTTAAAAAACTAACTAATTTGATGGAGGTAAAATTTCCATAAAGTAACTGCTCAGATGTTAAGTGTACAGTTTGAGAAGCTCTGACAAATGTATGCATCCTCATAATCACCAGCCCAATCAAGATACAGACTGTTCCATCAGCCCAGAAAGTTCCTTCGTGCCAAACTGCAAGTTAGCAGCTTCTTGTAGAGCCAAATTGCTGCAGCATCAAAAGGGTTAGGGGACTTAGAAGAAGCCTGTGGTGGGGGGGGGTTTCTAGGCTGTGAAACCCCGGGTGTCCACGGCTCTGTGTCACCACAAAAAGCACTTTCTTTTCCTTTCTAATTTTGCAGTTCAGAGCCATCCACAGTAGTCTGGCAAGGGATATTTTGAACCATTGGAGCCCAAAGCAGACTGTGGGACCTCAGTGTGACTCAACAATTCAAAACCCATTCACTCTACAAGCATGTCCTGAGCACCCGCTCTTTGCCCTGCCTGGGTTGAGTGCGACCGTGGCAGGCCAGGGGTAGGAATGGCCCCAACGAGCAGAAGGGGAGACACTGAGCAGAATGGAAAGAATGATATCCGGGCGGGAATACACGTTTGCATCTTGGGATGCCACAAAGGTATCCGGTATTCTGGCTGAGGCCAACGAGGAAGGCTTTTTGGAATCAGGGGCACGCAGGCTAGCCTTTTCAAGGATGCACAGCTTTTGAACAAAAGGCAAGAAAGAGAAGAAGATTCCAGCCTGGGAAGATATTACGTGTCGACAAGGGCACTGACACATAAGAACTATCATGTACGATGTAATTTATTATTCTGTACTAAGCATGGGGCTCAGTGTTTCACATTCATGATTTTGCTTAACAAAAATGAAAGAATAATGATGAAGAGTACCTTACGAGGAAAGTTCTATCAGGTGCAGTGTGGCTGAGTGGCTGCCCAGGTTCACAAAGCATTGCACCTGGATTCCACCCCGGGTCTGGATGTTTCCAAAGCCTTTGTTGTTCTGCTCTTTACGGTTACACGAAATACACGAAAACCGAAGCACCGCCTGCCGCATGCACAGAGGGGAAACAGGAAAGGAACCAGTGTTGCTTTGAAGGGCTTTCCAAAGACTGGGGACTTGGGTGGCTCCTCACTTGGTTCGAATTTCAATTGACATGGTGGCAGCAATATTACAGTCACAACGAGGGCTCTGTAAACTCTGCATTATGCACACATATATCTCTGGGTTTTTTAATGCCATAGGAAAATCTCATTTACTTAAAACAGGGGGGGCTAATTAGCAATATTATTTTTTCCTAAGAGCAGTCTTATTTATACAAAATGGCCCAAAGCAGGCTCACAAAGGTTGCAAGCACAGCTGGCCTGTAACTAGCACTGGCTGTCCAGGAACGGGCCTTCTAGAGCGTGTGATGGCAGGAGGAAACTCTGTTCTCTTCAGTACTGTGGATGCCCCCGTTCTTGTTATACTGTTAGTCCCTGGGGTGGGGGGAGGTGGTCCTCAAAGTATTACAAACATCATTTCTCTTCCCTTTACCCTGAATGCCCCACCCCATCTGGAGCTGCCATGGGGGGAGTTTTCCGGGAGCTCCCGGGTCTTCCTGGCTTTTCTCCGTGGGCTAGGTCAAGGCTCCTGAGAGGCCGCACAGAAGCTGCGGCCACAACCTGGAGCTCTTTGCTTTGTATCCGAAGCTGAGCTCCCAGGAGAGGCTCATGAATTCTCTGACACCAAATGCTGCCAGCCCTGAGTCCTGCCGGGCAGGAGCTGCAAGTCTCCTCAGCGCCCAAGCCCAGCGTACCCTCCCAGTGGGTGTGACGGCAGCCTCGGAGGGTGGGGGAGGCTCAGGCTGCTGAAGTGCATCTCATTTCTCAACTGTTTAGAAGGATGCTCCCAGAAACGCACGGTCCCTGGATGCACAGCCCGCATTAAACCCGCAGCCCCGGGGGCAGCCAGGTCATGAGGCACAGCTTACTTGTGCACACGCAGATCTTCGTGTACGTGCACACACACACACTCAACCTACACACGTACACACATGGTTTCTTCACCGCCTCTGGACAGCCAGGGCTGCCATATGTGCACACCACGCCCCATCCTCTCCAAGTATCTCCAGACCACTTTACGTGCATGGAGGGACCAAGAACCACCGTCAAAAGGAGGAGCCCCCGGCTGGCAGAAAGCCTCTTGAGCTCCCCAAAGACCAGGTCACGCTGCCCCCCGTCCTCCTCTTTGAGCTTGGGGTCTCTGAGTTGCAGAGACAGGGAGGGAGCTCTCCCCTGGGTCCCTGGGGCTCCTCCCTGCTGGCCAAGCTCCTGCTCTCTGCCACGTGCACACACAGCTGCAGGGCTGCATCCTTTCTCCACAAAAGTCCATCTCTCTCCAGTCGGTAGCCTGCAGCCAGGCCAGTACCCGCCTTCTCCCCGAACGCTCCTGGATTTGCAGAGGCCCGCAGCGGCCAATGAACAACCTCCCTGCCCTGTCCCTTTCCCTGGTGCAGAGGGGGGGTGGGGTGGGTGACCCTGGGGACACACCCCCTCCTGCCCGACACACATTCTGATCCCCAAACCACAGGTCTCCTCCCCGAGGCTGTACCACAGCTTGTAAGCTCATCACTCTCATGGCTCAGTCTTGGAAGAAGTGTTTGAGCCTCGAAAGCAAGCACAGTTTAGGTTTTGACATAAGAGCCAGCCAAAGTCTAACCTGGGCCGTGTGGATCCCGTGACGGTCTACTCGAAGGGGCCTCGCTCTTGACCCAGGAGCAGGAAGCCGGGCACGGGGCAGAGGGTGTGTGGCCCCCTCCGCACGCTTCACCAGCTCCCACCAGCCTCCATCCTGCTGCAAGCGAAGCACGTTGCCAGCGAGAGTATTTTTTCTCCTTGCCAGTGAGCTGTTGCTGTCTGTGTATTCCAAGAGGAGGCCATTACAGGGAGTTAATAGAGTTTTTAAAATTTGTTTCTAAATTTTATAATGCAATTCATCAAATTCAGCAACGGAGCACAGCATTCATGTTTAGACCAGGCAGCATATGTCAAACTGGCCCCAGCCTTCCCCTACCCTCCCTCCCAACCCCAAAATGAGGAAAGGCTTAACCCTTTAGGGTAACTGCCAGGCACGGCCCCAAATGGCGTGGGAAGAAAGGCGGCAGAGTGGGTTCTAGTCTGTGAGGGTCATTCTGGAATTGGCCTATGGAAAGGCTAGGGACTTACTTGAGGTGCTCTGGGCACCTTTCATGGTCAAGCGTGCTCGAGGCTGCCCGCGGCCTTGGTCGCCTGGCTGAGGTGGCCACCTGGGGTCACCATGACTTGCTTCTTTCAGACACGCGTCTGTTACAGGGCCAGGTGTCAGTGAGAATGGGGCAACACTCAGGGCACGGACATGGAAAGCAAACGGTGAAGTCTGCTGGTGAAGACAAATGGGAGCTCACTTCTGCTATTTTTCACCCTGAAGGGTTTCCTTTAGGGATGTGTTCGGCTGAACTTAGGATCATTATTGTAACTAGGGACCTGTTGCTGCTGAATTGGAACTAAGTGAGATTTAAGGGACCACGGTTTTGCGAAGAACATATTGGATTTCAGGACTTGCAGCAGATCTGTATCATGAACGGCAGTCAGTCTTGTCTTTTTTTTTTTTTTTTTTTTGCGGTACACGGGCCTCTCACTGTTGTGGCCTCTCCCGTTGCGGAGCACAGGCTCCGGATGCACAGGCTCAGCGGCCATGGCTCACGGGCCCAGCCGTTCCACGGCATGTGGGATCCTCCCGGACTGGGGCACGAACCCGCGTCCCCTGCAGCGGCAGGCGGACTCTCAACCACTGCGCCACCAGGGAAGCCCAGTCTTGTCTTTTCTTAAGCGTTAATAAGTGACTTCGGTCCTAGGGAAAATTCCAGAATAGACGTTGCCAGCAAGTAAAATCCTGTTGGTCCCAGAGCTGACTGCAATAAAACAGCTGCCTCCTGCGGTCCCGACAGCAGGACCTTCAGCTTGTGGAGGCCACAAAGTCCCACAAGGGAGTGGAGGGTCCCCTTGCCCAGCACAGCCTGGCGGTGGGTGGGAGGTGGGGGCATAACTGTCAGCGCACAGCACAGGCCTGGTCCTGGCGCTGGTCGGCTTCTGAAACCTGCCTGTTCTCAGTTAACAGAACTCACAGGGTGGCTGTACCCTGGTCCCAGCTCTCTGGGCACAGGTCAGCAGTGGCCACCAGGTGGCAACAACTTGCGGTCACTACTGATTGGTGACCCTGCCTGTGCTGGTGCCAAGGACGAGGCTTCAGGCGGCTTCCGCTGAGTCCCAGAAACCATCCTCCTCCACCTCTCTGAGCATCCAGGTACCAACCTGAGCTTTGTACCTCTTGAAAGGAACAGACTGCAAGTAGAAAGCTAACCCTTCTTGGAAGCCACACCCAAACATCCTATACTTACTTCTCAACTCTTGGGTGACTTTCGCCCAATATTTTGTGCCCTTCCAGCTGGAGCCTCCGCGCTCCCATTCTACATAGCTTCAGACATCCTGCTTCTGATTTCACACGAATCGAGATGCCAAGGTGGGGCGGTGCCAGAACCCTGCATGGCCTTGGCTCTCCTGAGCAGATTCGGAAGCAGATGCTGAGGACTGGGCACAGATGGGATACGGGACTGGGGTGGAGCTGGGCTTGGCAGCCGGCGGGGGCAGGGGGTGGGCTGGGATGAGGGAAGAGCATCTTGAGGTGAGGGAAATCTTTTTGCATTCAAGGGCCTGACGGCTTCCAACTTGCTACTTATTGCATTGACAAATATTCCACACGATTGGAGAACTATTTTCCCAAACAAAATGCTGGTATTCATTGGGAGGCGCGGGTTGTGCAGTGTGAACAATTCACTTTCGTTAAGTACCATATGGCCGCTGGTAGGAAAACGCTAACATGTTTCAACAGTACAGCTGGGGTAGGGTTCCTTTATTCACCGTGCAGATGGCTCTAATTGACATCTCTCCTAAAACAGGTCTCCAGCATTTCTGCAGGATCATTAGAGTAATTAGTTATTAAATACCATCACCACTTTTAGAGAGAGGGTCTGATCCCTGGCAACATTCCACCGTGATGGAACTGACAGGTCCCGGCGGAGGACCAGCCGTGGGAGGGCCAATGGGAAGGGCAGGAAGGGTATGTTAGCTCCTCCTCCTCAGTGGCAAGGCCAGGGAAGGACAAAGACGTCGTTAATGCCGCAACAGCCCCTGGAGACAATTCGGGCAACCAAAGAGTTCTGGACCAGTGTTCTAGAGCCAGGCTCATCTCTTCTTTAGCTTGTGACCACACAGCGTCAATCACTCAGCCTCAGTTTGTTCTTCCCTTAAGTGGGGCACTGCACTAGGGATCACACCGGGTCTGGGGAAAGAGAGGGGTCCCAGGAATGCATGTGCGCCTAGGAGTTGTTCCAAAGAGTAAATACATGTATCCAGAGGGCAATACGGATGGAGGAAATAGCCTTCACTCTGAGCTCTTTCCCCATTGATTGAGGGTTAACAGTATGACATTATTAGTTTAATTTCACAGTCTAATCAGTTTCCTGCATTACTGATCAAAGGACTTGGAGCGATTGTAGTTTTGTAAAACTCTCGGCTAAGGGAATAAGGCTAGGAGGCTCTTAAGCTCAGGGACCATGAGAGGGAGTGCTGGCCTCGGCACACAGTTCACCTAAGAGGGACCATTCAATCCACAGGTAAACTGTCCTCTCACTGCTGAACCACGTGGAGGATCAGA
Organism: Mesoplodon densirostris; assembly: GCF_025265405.1. NCBI lineage: Eukaryota > Metazoa > Chordata > Mammalia > Artiodactyla > Ziphiidae > Mesoplodon > Mesoplodon densirostris. The sequence continues at coordinate 18,492,258 of NC_082674.1, read as the reverse complement.
GTGTCCAGACTCCACACAGGCTGCTACCCAGCATCAGGAATGGAGAGCAGCCTCGGAAAAAGCCCTTCTCCCAGGCAATGCTGGAGCCCAAATCCACCCCGAATGCCATTCTGAGCCCCCAGCCAGCCTGGGGCTTCATTGTTAAACACCCTCCGTCAGCAGGGCCCCATCTGTGTGATGGAATTTTTTTATTTTTTTGTCACTTTTTCAAATCAGAATAGAAACAATTTTTAGTCTATAATTATCATTTCTTTTCTCAACAGACAAATGTTTCCTTTTAAATTGTAGGGCAGAAAAAGCAAAGAACAATATTTTAAACCGAAAAGAAAGACTAAAATTAATTTCCTCTTTACAGAAAAATAAAATACAACAGCTCTAAGAAGCCAGGTTTTTCTCTTCCCAAAAGAGCAAAGAAAGCAACAGTGTATTCCCTGCCAGCACTAATGCCCATTTTTAAGAGGCAAGTCCTTGAGGGACGGTGGTGATGGGGTCTGCAGACCTGTCTCTGGGGTCAGGTCTTGGATCTGATCTCCTGGGGGAGGCTGGACTCCTCCTGACATCTGAGCTCACTTGGGATGAACCATCTGAAGCCCCCTAGTTCAGGGAGCCAGCTCGAGATAGAGGATCCCAGGAGTCAGGGTCAAGGCTTGGGGTCTACCAGTTGGCCCTCAGTTTCCTCATCTCTGAAATGGGATTTTACATTTTACATTTACATCTTACAAGCTTGTTGGAAGGATCCTTTGGGCCAAGTGCTTTGTGACTCTGAAGCATTGAACAAATCCTGCTGCATTCACCATGTAGTGAAGAGTAACCAGAATCACTGTTAAGAAAGCAAGCCCCGCTCAGATGCTTTCTCTGCCGGCGAGCTCCTCTGCCCACCTGGAGAAGCCAGTGCCCCCCATCCCGGCTCTCACGCTTGGCCAGCATGTAGTAGGAGAGCTACGGGCAGGTGTGCGTTTACTGAGTGCACCCTCAGTGCCAGGTTCAGATGGAGGAGAAGCAGGCTGCGTTTCAGATGCTGAAAGCAGTTCAGTGTGGCCGGGACAGAGCCTGCTCAGGCAAGGCAGTGTGAGTTTCCTCCGGCTGAGGAGGGTCAAAGTTTGCCTAGACCACGCTAAGGAGTTTGGTCCTCAGAATCGGCCAACAGATGGTGAAGACGGCTCAACCCTCTGGGCCCAGGGCCACTACCATGCCTACCCTCCAGCCTCCTCAGCAGGGAAGGAGGCACGACCCACGTCCACAGATACTCTCTCCCAGTTCAGTGTGGTCACGGCTGACCCCACTCTCACTCCCCAGCGTAAACCCCTTCAGGGGCTCGTCATAACCCAGGGCTGTGCTGGTGAAGGTTTAACAGCCGTCTGTGATGGCGATGAGGGATAAGACAAACAAACCAAACCAGCTAGACCCTGACTCCTAGCGTTTGCCAGTCTCTGTTGTATACACATTCCCACTTCGATTTCAAGCTACCAACAGAGTGTCAACGAGGACCGAGCCAGGACGAGCTGTCAACGCTGGGCTCTTAGGAGCCACCAAGCCAGCCCCAGCTTACCGCAGCCTCGGGACTTGCGAACGGGGTGTGGAGGGCGGGGCCGCAAAGATGCTGCCCCAAGGATGCTGCTGCTGCTGCTGCTCTGTGACCGGGAAGACGCCACGTCATCCTGGCAGCAGGGATCGAAGCTAGCCAGCACCCTGCCACACTCCCCTGCCCCTCCCCGCTCTGACCCCCGGCGGCTTTGACCCCTCAGAAAACATCCAGACACCTCACCTGGTATCCAAGGCTTTTCACGCCGGGCACCACCTCGTGGGCTTTCCAGGCTCTTGTCCTGTCCCTGTAGAGCCCCCTGCTCCAGCCTCACTGTCTCCTCGAGGTTCCCATCAAAACTTGGATGAGCCTGCCCACAAGTTTTCCTCTGCTTGGCACACCTGCCCTCCTGTATTCCCTGATCAAACCTCGCCCATCCTTCAAGGCTGAGCTCTTCTTCTGAACGCCCCCAGCTCCCTGCATCTGTTGGCAATGAACCCCAGGGCGCACACAGCGAGCCCCTGCCTGACAGCACGCACTGTGCGGCCGCTCAGTGGATCCACGCTCCTCATGATGGGCTCCCGAGTCAAGGTTCTTCCTGACCTGACTTTACTTTCGGACCTTTGAAAACTCCCTCTCAAGGAAGCAGAGGAGGCCAAGCATTAGTGCCCAGTGTCCATGCTTCCAGCGACAAAACGACTATGGGCCCAAAGACTCACTTGCCGTGGCCAGGCGAGGCGGGAGAGATGACTGGGTTGATCGAGAAGGAGCTTGGTGGCTGCCCTGGCCACAGTGAGACTCTCATGGCAGAATAGGCAGGGCCTGTGGCAGAGACACAGGATCCCTATAATGACCCCAAACAGGTGGAAAAAGCAACTGGGTGTCCTGCACACCTGATAGCTTTCTAAAAATAGCCGGTGGGCCCTGGCTCTGCAGGCTCGCCTCTGGATAGGGGCAGGGTCTGGAGCTGGTGGCTATTTGATCACTAAGTTTCAGAGGAGAGAGGCAGGTCCTGGCTGGTTCTGTACCTTACCGTCCCCGGCCAGGCTGAAGCTGAGCCTCAGCCAGACATGCAAGCTCGGGACTGGGGTCCTGGGCCTGGCCCATCACCTCCCCCTCAGTTCTGCCCCACTGCCTGGGGGAAGGAACTGTTTCTTGTCTGAGGATCATGTGGAAGAGGAAGGGAGACAGGCCGGAGCAGATGCCAGCAGGCTCTGGGCACTATTTCTTCTTGGCCAAGTGACCCGGGTACAGAGAGATTCTCCTCAAACCAAGGCACTGACAGCATCGAACAGAAATGTCATGGTCTGGAGCCATGTGGCGTAGGAGGAAGCAAGAAAAGAAGAAAGGAATTCTCCAGGCCGAGCCCCAGAGGTCTCCTCTGCCCTTCTGTGGGGTCAGGCTCAGGGACAAGCAGTAGGCAGTGGAACAAAGGGAGAGCCCTTTTCTTTGGGGCGCAGGCCTTTTGCAGCTCCCGTGACCCCGTCTCCTCTGGTCCTCTCCTCCCTCCTCCGTGTCTAGACGGAATACTTAGCTCCTGGCAACCTGACGTCGTGCATTTGGCCTCCGGTCCCCAAGGCCAGCCCTGTGGCTGCACCCGGGCGCTCCGCTGGCTCAGGGAAACCTTTTAAAAACAAATCTCACAAAAGCATCTAAAAAAGAGTGGATACATGTATATGTATAACTGATTCACTTTGCTGTGCAGCAGAAACTAACACAACATTGTAAATCAACTATACTCCAATGAAAATTAATTGAAAAAATCCCACCCATTAAAAGTAACTGTATTCTTGGGGGCCCGAATGTCAGCACACTTTGGAGATCACCACGTCACCCAGCTGAGCACCAATCTGAGAAGGTTTAAGTAAAAAATTATAGGGAGTAAAATGACTTCCAAGTAAGATCTCTAGCGAATATACATTGTGTCCCCCCCCCGGCCCCTCCCACACTTGGAATATGCCGTTTCTAATTCTTTTGCTGAGAGGCAAGGAAACTGGGAGGCTTGCATCTTCCTGGAACATTTTCATTCCGAGGGTACTCCTCTCCTTGTGAAGTCCTTCAGATACTCTTGACTCTTAAGCACGGTTTTCTTACTGGGTCTTGGGAGGGACACACGGCATCGCTTATTCTGAAAAAGCTGGCAAGGCCAGCAGAGGAATGGAACACACAGAGCCAGAGAGACTCCCGACACTGCCCGGCCCCCAGCCCCTGTCCCAGCTGAAGACCGCAAACGCCGGGCGGGCACATGTTTCCCCTCACTCTCCAGGCCGAGATCATGTTGCTGAAATGTGATGCTTGGCCCTCTGACCTGCCAGCTGCGCGGCCACCCTGGCACTAGGGCCCCGTGAGCTCCCACCTGTGAGCCGCGAATGTCTATCACCGTGACTCGGCCGCTGCGGCCCCGCTGTGCCCCGCGGCACCTCTTATGCATCTAGGGCGGTGCAGCCTCTCCTGCTTCCTCGGCCCCTCTGAGCACCAGCTTCTGCAGGGAGCCCAGGCGGACCTGGCTGGCACCTGTGCCACTGTGGTGTCATCTGCCCTCCCAGCTGGCCTGGGGCTCAGTGGAGTGGAAAGAGATGCAGATGAGGAGCTGGGCACTTGGTTTAGGGGGGCGCTGCCGCTCCCTCGCATGGCACACGGGAGGGGGAGCAGGTCACAAGCTACCTCCCCTCTCTGGCATGTGCTTCCTTCCCTGTGAAATGCGAAGACTCAGGGCAACTCCACCTACCTCACGGAAGTGTCACCGGGAAGAAAAGAAATGCCAGCTGGGGAAGGACTGTGGAAGAGTGCTAGTAAAAAAGTTCACTATCATTCCAGAGTAGGGCTGAAGGTGTCCAGGCAAACTCCCAGGCAAGCCTTCCTCTGTGAATCGTCTCTTCACAAGATGAGTACTGACTTCAAGGTTCCTGTTCCCTCTTTGCTAATAGGAATTGCAGAATCGTTGCCAAGTCCAAGTCGTACAAACAGCAAATAATCACTTGGATGAGAAGCCTGTTGAAACGGGTCTTTGCTGGGGAAGAGGTCGGCTGGCAGCTTGGCCCATAAATCAGGGCTCCCTGCTCAGCTCCTTGGCTCTCGCAAGGAGATGGACTCAGCTACACTCTGATGTTTCACAGCTCTCACTACGCACCCTGCACACAGTAGGGATTTTGACAATGTTCGTTGAACTGATCACTGCAGAGGCAGCCGGAAGTGTGAGAGGGCAAAGCCCTGTCCACTCAAATTGGAGACCCACTCCATCACGCGAGGCAAGGGGACAAATCCTAGTCAGACAGGACCTGAGGCTGTAACGGGCAGGGCAGTTCATTCTGCAGCCTTCACTGAGAGGGATTTCGGGGGGCAGGGGGGCTGAGGGAGGTTGGCATGAACATACTTACTGTATTATGCTGCAGCAGTGATAAGACTAAAAGTTTAGGATTTTCTTAATGAGACTCCTGTATTCACTGGTTTTCCTTATCAGCCCTGGCAAGAACCACAGTTTAGCATTTACATCCTCTGCTTTAGAATGGAAGAAGGATCATAGGGGGATTTGAAAACTCACTCTGGAGAATAACTATATGCATCCTTTTTGCTCTCCCAGTGGAATGCGGGTTCTCTGGCCCCCGCCCTGCCCCAGATGCGCTGTGCTGTTACACACCCGATCCAGGCGGCAAGCTTTTCCACTTTGGAGTTTGCTGAATGGAACGCAAATTGGGGCTGGGGAGGGAACCAGTGGAAGTTAGAATGCCAGGCAGCTCGAAGTGCCTCTGCCCTCCCTCTCCTGCCCCAGGCTTGGGAAGCCATCCCCGTTCCCCGCCAAGTGTCCGTAACCACCCCCGAGGGGCAGGTGCACAGGTTCTAACACTCTGCAGAGACATTTCTAGCACGTGCCATGGGATCAGCTCTTTGAGGGCTGCAATCAGGGCAACGGCAAAGTCAAGGCCGTACCACAAGTCCTCACACCGACGTGGCACTTGCTGCCTCTGTGGGGTGGTGCAGGCACAGCAGCACACCCATTTCACAGATGTGCAGCCTGGTCCTTAGAGATGGTAGATGCCTTGGCACCACCTAGAGAGCTAACACTGGAGTCAGGAATAGAAGCGGGGCGTCCGGACTTAGGGCTGGGGTTAGAGGAGACCAAACCCCCTTCCCAGGGCCTGAGCCTCGGTTCCTCCTCTTGCACCCCAGGACCTTGGATCCCCTGGGGGCAACCAGCCCACTCTGTAGGGAAACCTGAAAGGCTTGCCTCACCTTTCCATCCCACCCACTTGGATGACTATCCAACCCTGCAAAAAAGCTTTTTTTTTTTTTTTTTCTGATCAGATTTCAAAAAGGTGAAAGTTCTCCAGTCTGCCCAGAAATCAGGAAGAGCCATCCTTCCTTTATTCTAAACATAGCCACAAGTCAAGAAGCAGTTGGGGCCTTAGAACAAGCAAACCAGATGGCATCGTACTGCAGAAGCTCCTTGTTCACGGGCAAGTCCCAGCATCCTTGTTTGTAGCCTATGAATGCTTCCTTTGCACATAATTCTAACAAGCAGATCCACATCAGGTGAGCGGGTGCTATTGCCTCAGGCAAGACAAGGACCAGAGCAAGTTTAAAGGCTGAGAATGAGAGGAGAGGCAGAAAGACTGTGGTGAGCAGGGGCACAACCTCAGCAAGCGCAGCAGCCTTGAGTCATTTAGTTCAGGGACAAACCTCCTAACTGCCTCCACGGGCCCGGACCCTGGAGCATCATGGCATCACTGCATAATAAACAATACTCTTAAGGCGGCAGGCTTTGGAATCCAGCAGAGCCTTGTGTCCTGGCTCTGACATTTATCATCTGCGTGTCCTTGAGCACTTGGCTCAAACTCTTGGAGCCTCTGCTTCCTCCTAGGCAGTGGGGACACAGGGAGCTCCCACTCTCAGCTGCGGGGAGGCGGCTACTGTCAGCTGCTTAGGGGACAGTGCCTGGGGCACGCGGAGAATGTGCCCTGACATCCAACATGCTGCAGGAGAGGGGGGCGTGTGAGCCATCCCTTCGGAAGGATTTACCCAACATGGTTAAGATAAAAGAAAGTGAGGGCTTTCCTAGGGGTAAAAGTGGCAGGGAGAAGACCCAGAGGAGAGCGGGAGGGAGCGTGGGTGGGCAGGAAGGCAGGCCCTGCCCCCGCTGCAACCGCCCCATCACCTACAGAACACCTAGGGGCGCCAGGCCCTGGACAAGGTGCTTGACCGGTTACTTGATTCCATCCTCCCAGCTGGGCTGTACCTCTTACAAAACTCCATTTTACAGACGAAGGATCTTACACAGAAGTGAGGACACGTTCCTAGGGTTACATAGCTTGTCAGTGGGGTTCAAATACAGGTTTATCTGAGTCCAAAGCCAGTTTCTTTCTCAAGCCCTACACGGCACAGGGAGGAAGCATGGGCTTCGCAGAAAGTCCACGGGGGGAGGCATTTGCAAGCACCAGGGAAGAGGTGGAGGGAGAGAGGGGCAACCGCTGGGCCTGAGCCGACTGCCCAGCTGGCCCCGATGCCAGCAAACGGGCCACAAGGGCAGGCGGCACAGACAGCTTCAGTGCACCAGGGAGAAGGCCTGACCCTGAAACCCCCCGAGAAGTCTGAGTGTCAGTCCTGCCTGAGGGGAAGCAAGTCCACCTGGAAACTTCCGACACACCAACCTCTCACCTCCAAGGCTGCCCTATAAGAGCCCCTTCCCTTCCTCCTGCAGGTAGGGCCAGCCAGGAGGCCTTGGGACCACAGCCTTCTCCAGGGGTCCCTCTGGATTGCCAAAAGGAGGGTCCTCTGGGGGAGCCCCCTGCATCAGCCACCTCCCCCACTACCCCCCATACACACCCCCGCCCCAGGCTCCTTGCCCCAGATGGCCGGCAGGGAACAGGACAGAGGACACAGGAACCCTCCGTCATAAACCTTCTTAATTCTCATCACCTGATTTGTGCATCCAGAAAAGAAACATACCTACAAAGAAAATGCTGGCGTGAGGGAGAGGGATCTTTGTAAAATGCGGGAAGTAATCAGACTTTGTATCCAGAGAGAAACGACAATTGTGAAAACCCTGTATGTGGCCTGAACTCTGGTTTATGATAATGTAACATTTCCAGCAATAATATTCGGGGAAGAAAGAGAGATGAAAATGAACTGAACTTTATTTGGGGATCTCATTACTGTGGGTATGGTTCCTTTCACTAAAATACAGTAATGTCTATAATGAGGATTCGTGTTGTCCTAAGGAAAAAATGTGTGAAAAAGTGACCTTCAAGCATGGGAAAACGTTTATATGCTGTAATACAGAAGCTTGTTTCCCCTTAGAGAGTGGGGGTATGTAAATAGCTCCCTGAAAGAAAAGACTTGTGTAATTAATCACCAGCATCTACCCTTTCCAGGGCATTCTGGCGGTCTCAAGGTCTCCTGGCCTTGACCTCCAGCAAGGGGTGGGGGGTATGCCAGTGAGTGCACTCCTTGGATTCCAGCACAAGCAAACAGGCGTGCTTTGTCCTCTCTCTTCCTATCCCCCACATCCAAGGCTTTGTTTTGGTTTTAAGTATTCAATGAATCAGAGAAGGGCAGACTGAAAGGGTCCCGCAGCCTCTTCTCCCTCTAGCCCTCCCATTGCACAGATTAGGAAACTGAGGTCTTGGGAGGCACAGGCATTTGCCCTGGATCCCAGGAAACTGCAGAGGACAAGCTTGAGAAAATTACCACAGTGGACATCCCCACCCAGTACCCCATTTCCAGGGGGATTTGGCCCTGCCTGGGTTGGCATGTGTTTGACCAAGGGCTTCACTCTCCCCTGGAGTGGCCGCTGATCCTCTTCAATGAGATGCAGAGGCCTTCAGCTCTATCCTGCTCTTCCTGTGTCTCCCCTACCTGGCTACTGTCCCAGGTGGGTGATACTGAGAGGTGGATTATGCTGACACCCCCTCTGCTCAGCCCTCAGGCTGGGTGACACCCTGGTCCTGTCATGGGGATGGCCTGGTGCTGAGCAGCTGTCCAGAGGCCATGGTACATTGGCCATCAGGGAGTTAACAGAAACCACAGAAGGCATATTCTGGGGCTAAGCTAGCAGGTGGGAATGCCCTGGGTTGCGGGGGAAGGAGGAGAAGAGGCGGGGATGGTGGGGAGAGCGGTCAGGGGTCAGGGGCCCTGGGGATCTCAAAGACTGAGGAGGTGAGAGCAGGAGCTGGCTGCAAAAAGTGTGCTGGATGGAGGGCTGGAGTGGATGGACCAGGCCTGACAGCAGAGGAGGAGCAGGACACAAGGTCTGCTGACCCGGGGGAAGAGGCACACCCACCAAGCCTTCCCCGTCCTACCCCCACCCGCGGCCTGGCGACTGCAGCTCCTCCCATAACCTCTGAGCACAGGCGGCTATGGAGCCTCTAAACAACCCTGGGCCCTGAAAGTGCATCCAGGGCACTGTGTGCAGGACCTCTGAGATGAGCTCCCTGTCCACACGCTGCATGGTGGCAGTGTCCCTCGCTAGGCTCACAGACCAGGCCTTTCCCTGCGCCCAGGAGTCACTCATTAAAAGAAAACATTGCTCTGGGAGCTCAACGGGGATGGGGCACTTTGACTGCTTCCTGACCTGCCCTTAGAGTTTCAGCTCCACACACCATCCAGAGTCAGTCTCTAGGGGGACTGTCACTGGATTCATGATCTGGGGGCAGAAGAAGGGAGGGGAACAGCTGTGGGTGGGTGGGCCAGAGCTGGGAGTGACTGCGGAGGGCAGGCTGTGCCCAGGGCCCAGAACCAAAGATATGGCTTGGGTGGGCAGCTCTGGCTGGGAGTGACAGCTGGTCGGGGGCTAGGAGGTGTCCCAGGCTCTGGCTCAGGCCAGAGGGTGCCAAGGTGTGGGACATAGCACTCCAGGAGGGCTGCACTGGGGGCTGGGTTTGGGGGAGCCCACTCTGGGATGGAGCCGACGCAGAGGCAGTGGAATCCCATTAGGAGAGAAACGGAAACCAGGAGAGTCCAATATCCACTCTATGTCTGCATGTGGAAAAGAAGCGAGAAGAACTTGGAAAGGCTGATAATTTCACATTTTATATATATTGAGTTTTTAAAAAAATTTCTGCCAATCTGCTCATATTGCTAAGTTTAAAGAAAAAAGAAGTCTGCAGATGGCAGGCTCCTGGGCCAGAGGAGAGAGACTAAGTAAGAAAGGGTCCTACTCATGCTGGCCCTTGAACACAGGGGCACGGGAAGCACAGCCAGCACACTGTGCATGCCTCTTCCCTGCGGGCCTTGTAGCCTCAGCTCCACGAGGCAGCTGAGACGGGACAGGCAGAGGCACAGCGGTCACCAGCCCGCCCCAGCTCACTCTGCCTCTGGTTCCCTAAGCCTTAACGTCCACTCTCCTAAGAGTCATAGGTTTGGATGCCCATGGGTCAGGAGGACCTGGTTCCAGCCCAGACCTCGGGGGTATTGGAACCAGGGGTTCTGTACCTTAATTCCTCCTCAGACTCCCCAGGGCCCAGCCCAGGCCCAGACCAGGGTCCCCGTGAATTTGGTGATTGGCCAGCTGGCCTCAGGGTCCACTTCTCAGGCCCTGGCTTGTAAGCAGTTCAGATTCCAAAAAGTCTGCTGGGGAGTCAGCTGTTCGCAACTCAGATTGTATCAGTACTTCCCTGCAGAGTCAAAGCCATCAATGGTCATGGGCCCATCTGTCTCCACCAAAGAGGCCAATATCATAATCCAGCTTGCTGAGCAGTGGCATCAGAGCCTAAATCTGTCCCTGGGGTGTGTGCAGGGTGGGTGGGAGGAGGATCCACTTTGTTTCTTGGTGCTGGCAGTGAGTTTGGCCAACTTAGCATTCGTGTGTGTGTGTGTGTGTGTGTGTGTATAAGTGAACTAAGGGGAGACTTGTTGAAATCAACAAGTCTGGAACCTGTGACACTTGATAAATGCGATTGCCGGGCTGCACACAGGGTGCCGTGTGAACAGCTGTTCCCATTTAGCTGCTCCCACAGCCCCAGAAGCGAGGGTCTCCCGGAAGTGGGGCCCTGCCTTGGCTTCTCTTCCCACTTCCTCTATGGCTCTGCTGGCCAGGGCAGGAGGGATCCATATGTTACCCTGAAGCTCGGGTCCTGGAGCCTCAGAGTTATGCTAAGTGGAATAAGTCAGACAGAGAAAGACAAATACTTTATGCTATCACCTATATGTGGAATCTAAAGAATGCAACGAACTAGTGAATATAACAGAAAAGAAGCAGACTCATAGATACAGAGAACAAACTAATGGTTACCAGTGGGGAATGAGGAGGGGGCAGGGCGATCAAGGGGTAGAGGATTGAGAAGTACAAACTATTAGGTCTAAAGTCAGCTACAAGAGTACATTGTGGGCCTCCCTGGTGGCGCAGTGGTTGAGAGTCCGCCTGCCGATGCAGGGGATACGGGTTCGTGCCCCGGTCTGGGAGGATCCCATATGCCGCGGAGCGGCCGGGCCCGTGAGCCATGGCCGCTGGGCCTGCGCATCCGGAGCCTGTGCTCCGCAACGGGAGAGGCCACAACAGTGAGAGGCCCGCATACCGCAAAAAAAAAAAAAAAAAAAGAGTACATTGTACAACATGGGGGATATAGCCAACATTTTATAAGCACTATGAATGGAGTATAACCATTAAAAACTGTGAATCACTATGTTGTACACCTGTAACTTGTATAATATCGTACAGCAGCTATACTTCATTAATAATAAAAATATTATTAATTAAAATCATTAAGGGTGATGGGGGTCCCTGCTGTCCAGCTCCGTGTTTATTAAGGCCAGGGCTTGGGCAATCAGAGCAGAGCTCATAGCCTGAGAATTGCAACTGATCATTTACCTCTTCAAGAAAGCATGCTTGACTAGTCGCATCCTTTGTGGGGCATAAATATCAGTCCCTATGTGAGGCCAGGGCTCTTCCGAGCTGGCTCGCTGCCGGAGCCTCCCTGAGGGACACCTGCTCTGTGCTCAGACACTGCTGGGGCTGGAACTCCTCAGCCTGAGTCCTTGTCCACAGTGAGTGCTCAGGTCCTCAGCAGGACAGGCTGGACTGGCGCCTGACCCACGGGCTGTGTGCAAGGACCTGGTCCCCGACTGTGCAGGGGTGTGGTTTTTTGGGAGAGCCGTCTATGAACTTGCTGCAGCATGTAGTCGTGTACTGTCAGGGCTTAAATGAGCTCTCTGCCCTCCACGTGCTCTTTGAGCTTTAGCTCAAGTTCCATGTAGAACCACGTTTATGGAACCCCCTTCTATGCGCTGGGCGCTGGGGATGTTAAGACAGACAACAGTGTTTCTGCGGTTGTAAGAGTTATCACAGGGGAAAACACCCCAAGGCCCACAGGTATGGCTGGAAAAGGCTTCCTAGAGGAGATGGTGCCTGAGCCATCTCCGAAGGGGAGAAACCAGGTGAGGAATGGGAGGTGGACGTTTTAGGCAGAGAAAACTGCCTTAGCAATGAGAACAGAGGCAGGAAGCTGCATAGTGTGTTGAGAACTGAGAGGGGCTTGAGGAGCAGAACAGGTGACGGGAAGGGAGGAGGTAAGGCAGGGGGCAGAGACCAAGGCACAGCCTCAAACACCAACCACGTCCTACAGTGCTGGGGGGCTGATGGGGGCTCTCGTTGAGAACAGCTAAGGGCCCACCCGAGGGCCGTGATAGTCCGTATGGGGAAGAGGGACAATGTGGAGAAACAGTCAGGGGGCGATTGTGGTAACCGCCTTGGCAATGGACTGGCTGTTGAGTTCATTCATGAGAGCCCTCTGGGTGCTGAGCTAGCACTGGGGTGGAAGGGAGGAGAGGGGTCTGGGATGAATCCCAGTTTTCAGGTTTGAAAGCCTGGAGGCTGGTGGTGAAATTCTACTGCGATTGAGAATACTGGAGGAGGAACGAGTTCAGGGAAGACTTTGATGGAAGCGGAGGAACGTGAGGGCTGGGCGGGTTCTACCCGGGTGCGGTGAGCAGGATGGAGCCTTCCAGGTGGGGGAGCCAACAGATCAAACGCAGTGCGGACAGATGGAGCGTGGTCCACTTCAACAAGGAAGAAACTTGACCCTCTTCCCAGATGTCTGAGTTCTGAGGGAGAGAGCATCCCCACCGCACCCCAGACACGGCCTCTCTTCCCAACAGCACCTCAAAGAAATCAAGCGACATCAGCGATTCACAGATCCGCTGCGTATCTTGTGTGTCAAGATCCGGGCTCCGTGACCAAGTAGATTCTTTTCCAATTTTGCAGACAGAGGCACCAAGAAGTCCGCCAGCGTCTGTCTTTGGACCCCCGCTGTCGGCCCTCACTGATGAAGCTGAGTGGGCACTTGTCAGGATGGGCGAGACTGAGTGAAGAAACCTGCAGGGACGTCTGAGGCAATTTCCAGAGGAAACCATCTGCCCAGCTTCCTGCAGGGCTGCGGCCGCCTGCCCACCCCCTGCTCCGCTCCCGGGGCCACTTGAGAGCTCTCTGATCCGGGGCACCATAGCTTCGAGGCCCCATGCTGCTAGTCCCCCTCCACTCAGGTCTCTGAAGGAGCCTGGAGGCTTCCAGGAACGGGAAAAGTGGGAAGCCGGGTGCACCCACAGCTCCTCAGGTGAAAAACAGGTGATTGTATTTCACGCTCCTCCGAGGCTCCCCAAACCCACTCCTTAGCAGCATAATTACAGATGTTTCCCTCCTTACAAACCCTTCCTACGCACTGCATAAAGGAATACAATATCTGGCTGTCCAAATTACAAGAGACCATAATGCACAAAAGCAATAAACACAGGTTCTAACAGCAATCAGATACCACTTATCGTAAACAATGGTTTTTGCGATTTATTGCATTTGAAGCAGGTTCAGCATCACTCCTTAGAAGATTTGGTTATTCTTGTTTTCAAGCAGAGTTGCCGGCAGCCAGCTGATGTCAGAAAAAATTGCTCAAGCGCAGCAGATTTTTAAAATAGGGCCAGTGTGGTGTTAAAATAATAATAATAGAAGAATTGGGGTGGCTGTAGGCTGATGCAAAAGTCTGAAGACAGGGCCATTTGGGCTTTGCAGGCTCCCTCGCCAAAGCCCATGCATCCTCAGTGGGTCCTGCCTTCTTACTTCCTGGGGCCCAGCACTTCTGATTCCTCCCGCTGTACTGTCCCCTGAGAGACGTGGGAGGGAGGAGGAGACTAGTAACCAGAGTGGGACAAAGGACAGTCTGGATGGACACTTCAAGCTGTTCAACTTCCCTGCTCAGGCCTCAGTTAGCGCTGGTGGTCAGATACTGGGAGAGCGCAGGAAAGTCAAGTTCCAGCAGCGCAGCTGAGGCAAGAGGTCTGCAGTGATGATCCAAAAGGACACTGGCCCGATGCTGGCAGGAGTGGTCCTTCCTCTCCTGGACACTGTCCTGTTTGCTCTGCAGGGAGGGGGCTGTGGACACTGTCAGGGACGGAGGCCAGCAGCAGGGGACGAGCTAAGAAAGCAAGGAGGATGCCCAGACTGCAGCAGGAGTTTTCCACCTGGCTTCGGAGACATCTTAGCATTCTGTGTGGGATTTTCAGGGGCTCCAGAAGGAGGGCACCCCACTTTAACCAGGGAGCTCTGCTTTTATGGGTCATCTCTAGTGCATTTCCAAAAGATTGTTTGCACACAAAAAAACTGGATTAGAGAATTAATCCACAAATAGGAGTCAGTGAGTCCTGACACTTTGACCTTTTCCCCTTCTCCTCGAATTCAACATTTCACCATGATTTTAAAGTACAGGCACAGGGAAGGACTCGCTCCAGACAGTGTCACAGGGAGGCCCTTGCAGAAGTATTGTGCTCGCAGTCGGGAGTGGCGGCGTTGCCCTCTGCCCTCATGGGCACTGTCACAGGTGGAGCCCGCTAAGGGTGAGTCACAGAGGACTGCAGTGGGCCACCTTGGCCACATCGCAGCCCCGTGCATGGGGACTGGGTTCTAGGGGAACCCGGGGCAGAGTAAATAGTGTGCATCAGGGCCATTGCCGCACAGGAAGCAGAGCCCCCAGTGCATGAACAGAACAGTCCTCTGAACAGGCTGCTCGTTCCCAGAATCTTCAGGAACTGGAAGATTAACCAACACACAGCTACTTTGGGACCGAAGGCGTACGTGCACACATGTGTATACACACACGTGCACACACGGCCCCTGGCCCTGCCCCTTGTAAGATAGCCAAGACCTGCACAAATGGCTGAGGCTTCTTTTCAGTCTGGGGTGGGGGCGAAGCTCTCTTGCCTCAGCTTGGAGCAGAGAGCAGAGAAATCACTGAGCTATAGAGATCATGATAAGGAAATGGATTTGTTAGTGACTAGCCAGTCCCTAGAGAACAACCATGATATCTTGTTTGAAGTAAATCTCTCAGAACATGGCTGGTCCAGGTGGAAAAAAATATATTGATCGCTAATGTTTATTGCATACTTATATTCCAGGCACTCTTCAAAACTCCTTTCATAATCAAGCTACTTAATGCTCACCACAGAACTGTGCCAGAGGTATTATTATTCTCCCTGTCATGCAGATGAGGAACCCGAGGCACAGAGAAGGAGGGTGACCTGCCAGGTGACCCATCCAGTAAGTGTGAACACTGTTCCAGGCCCACAGGAGTCACTGTGCTTCCTGTCATTTCCAGGCCTGACATATTTCTTTCCATGTGGTCTCCTGTCACGTGTTCGCTGGCCGGGATAAGTATACATACAGGAAGATAGGCGGGACGAATGTCACTTAAAGCAATGATATTTACACCCGCCCGCTGGAGTCAGAAGCACCAAGCCATCCCGTCTGTTGTTCACCGGCTGAGTGACGCCACCACCCACAAACCTCCATCCAGAGAGAGGAAGCCATCCCAGCCACAAACCACACAGAACGCCCCAAACCTTGAAGCCAGCAGCCCTCTGCTGAGCACTGATGTGTCAGGCACAGCTATCACAATCCAAGACAGCAAACAGGAATTCCAGAAAAAAACCCAAATTTGCTTTTTGATAAAGCCAAAAGTGAGACACAGCTCAAAATCTCGAGGGGCTTGAGAAGGCACCTCTCACCAGCCCCATGCCTGCCTGGCCTTGGGATTCAACCACAGCACCTCTCCCAGAAGACAGGAGTCACCCTTCCCCTGCAGCTGCTCTCATCACTGTCATACCAGACACTCACTAAGCTCTGCTCTCCAGGGCCAGATGCCACCCAGCTCACGCCACTTTCTCCGAGGGGGTATGACTGTCCTCCTCGCCGTCCAGAAAAGCCCGGCATTTTCACCTGAAGGGCCTGGCTGGTGACAGACCGGGGCAGTGTGGGCAGACCCTCGGGAAGGTGATGTGTCTGCTTGTACAGGCCTCTGTCTGGGAGATGGGAAGACTGGCAGCATAGCCTGTGGAAGCTCTGCTCATGGGGACAGCTCACTGCCATCCCCCCCCACCATGCCTGGGGTGGCCCCAGACAGCAGCCCATATAAAGCTCAGGTGCTAACAGCCGGGGCTGAGCTAAGGGAGGGGCTCCTGGGACACCAGCCCCAGGAACTACAGTAAACTCTGTGCGCCAGACGAGGGGGTGGTCTGCACCCAAACCTCAGCAGACACGGTGGACACCAGTCATGCTTCTTGGTAAAAACTCCTCCTCCTTCTGGACATCTTGTTTCTCAATTCATCCTTTGCCACGATGACTAGAAATAAGCCTGCCACGATGACTAGAAATAAGCCTTTCTGCAGGCAAGATTTAAACGAGCTCTCCTCTCACGGGGCACATGGCCTCACACTGAATAAAGGGTCTTTAGAATGAGCTCAGATCCACCCTCTTCTCATTTCCTTCTCTCCTTGATCCTGTTTTCTCCCTGGGGTAGGGGGTATGCAGCCCGTGTGATGAACACAGCTGGGACTATAATCTTGGGGAGGAATGGAATGAAAATCATTTTTGGAATATAAATCAAATAGGATTTCAGTTGAAGTTATTTAAAAGAAATTAATTGACTTGTACTCGCCACAATACACTGATAAGAGTTCATTGCCAGGCCCATCAGGAGTAATGAAAAAACAGTTAATAAAATTCAGCTGTCAAAAAGCAGCCTGCGCTGGGCTTTCCAGGGACGGCCCACAGGCCCCGGGTCGCAGTGGGTGGAGCCTACTGGTTTGCCGGGGCCAAGCGCAGGCTTTGCTGTATTTTCCTCTCGTGTGGGATAATTCGAGTTTTAACACTATAAGATTCTCAGGGCTGAGACTTTTTCCCCAAGCTGCTTTGTATTTCTATACAGCCCTGTGCATATTCTAAATCACAACCCAAGGAAGGATGTGGGCTAGATAATATTTTTTGCATTCAGTCATTCATTTTTTTTTTTCCATTTGCAAGGCCTTCTAAAGAGCTATTTCTCCTTCCCCTTATTGACTATACATGACCTTAAGAAGGAGGGAGGGGCAATGTTTAATTAAAGACAACTTTGGCTCCTCTCTGCCACTCTCTCCCAAAACCATGGACGAGAATAAGTTATGAACTTAAAAAAAAAAAAACCACACGCACGCCAAGATGAAGAAAGGTGAAATCTCCACACTGCAGCTCAGTGTGAGACCTTGGACTTGGTGGCCGGCCCATCGCCCCACACTGCACTTCCCTGCCCACATGGGTGTGATTTGCCATTCTCATCAAAGACATGAGTCCTTGCAATGCAGCGGCAGAAACTGCCTGTGTCCCCAGGACTCCACAAACCACAGTCATCCCGGACACCCAGAGCAGCTCCTTCTTGCCCTGGGCTCCTCTCTCAATTATTTTCATTGTATTTTATAGTGGTTACCACAGGCCAAGCGCCATTCTAGACATGTCCCAAACAGTGATTCCTTTAATCCTCATGGAAGCCCTACAAGGAGGTGCTTTCCGTGCACTGAATTGGGTTCCCCTCAAATTCATGAGTCGAAGCCCTAACCCCCAATGTGATATGTTTGGAGGTGGGGCCTTTGGTAGGTGATTATGTTTAGATGCGGTCATGAGGTTAGAGACTCATGGAGTGAGCCGAGGGCATTAGTGTCCTTATAAGAGACACCAGACAGCCATGTGAGGCTGCCATGTGAGGACAAAGTGAAAAGGCTGCCGTCTTTGAGCCAAGAAGAGAGATGTCGTCATGCTGGCACCTTGATCTTGGACTTCCGGCCTTCAGAACTGTGAGAAAATCAATTGTTCTTGCTTAACCATTCAGTCTATGGTATTTTGTTATGGAAGCCTGAGCTAACACAGGAGGTACCATTTTTATCATCCTTATTTTATTTTATTTTATTTTTATTTATTTATTTTTTTTGCGGTATGCGGGCCTCTCACTGTTGTGGCCTCTCCCGTTGCGCAGCACAGGCTCCGGACGCGCGGGCTCAGCGGCCATGGCTCATGGGCCCAGCTGCTCCGCGGCATGTGGGATCTTCCCGGACCGGGGCACGAACCCGTGTCCCCCTGCATTGGCAGGCGGACTCTCAACCACTGCGCCACCACGGAAGCCCCCTATTTTATAGATAAAGGAATAAAGGCACAGAGACCTTAAGTAATTTGCCCAAGGTCACACAGTAAGTGACAGAGCCAGCCCTGGAACCAGCAGTCTAGCTGGTGTCTCTGCTTCTACCACTACATGGAAGCTGCCTTTTGCTGTGCTAGGCTGCGATTTATGTTAAATGGTCCCACAAAAAAGTCATTGTCACTGGGAACTGGCTTGCAGAGTTGCTTGTATTAAACCACGGGCCACGGGAGCCCAGGGTGGGAATCCCAAATGTGGTCAGGCTCGAGGAATCTGCTCAGAACAGACCCATGAGCACCTTATCAAGGCTGTGGGTTTTTATCTGCAAAATGGAGAGGCCTGCAGCAGGGATGCTGTGGCAGACTGTAATCTCATGCCCTTCTAGAACCTGGAGCCTCCTCCATCACGAACCTACCCCATTCCCTCCTCTGGAGTCCAGGTGGACTTGTGATTCCCTTGTAACCGACAGAATGGAGCAGAAGTGACAGGGCGAGCCTTCTGAGGCTAAGTCATCAAGGGATACACACACCCCTTTCCCCCAGTCCCGACCTTCCATGTAAGAAATCCACCCTCCTGGGCCACCACACTGTGAGAGGAGAGGTCATACACAGACGCTCCGGAGGACAGCCCCAGCAGAGACCCATGGGCAGCCAGCCTCCACACTAGCCACGTGAAAGAAGATGTCTCTGGATGATTCCAGGGCCCGCAGTGGAGTCGCCCAGCCTGTGAGTGTTCCCAGCCAAGGTCACACTCTCCCTGCCATGCCCTGTCTGAAGTCCTGACCCACAGACTCTGTGAGCATGACAAAACACTTGTTTACACCTCGAGGTCTGGGGGTGGTTACACAGCAACAGTGGCCCGAACAGATGCCAGGTCACACCGCCTCTCTGCTTCCTGCCATTCCCCGCTCCCACCCCATGCTCAGCATCAGGCCACAGGGGCTCAGTCCAGACCCCTGCTGGGGAGCCGAGAGTAGGGGCCTGACAGACCAGTGGACAGATGGACAGACAGCACCACAGGAGCATACCTGCTGCTCTGGGTGGATTTTCAAAGGCCAAGCCTGCGAGAGGTGGCTTCTCAGAACTGCTCACAGCGATGCGCAGTTTGGGTCCTCAGTCTGGGCTTTTCGAATTAAGAGATGGGCGAAGTCACATGCAGAGCAAATGCTGAAAACTTAGGCTTAAAAATGCAACCTCTTCCCAGAGGCTCCACAAAGTCAGAAAGCTGAGTCCCTGGTGATATCAGATCCCCAAAGTGAGCTGTTCCTGTGGCTGTCCTTAAAGGGTGGGGAACAGGAAAGGAAGGACGCATGTCCTGCCGTCACACTGCTCCGGACGCGGGCCGGCACCGAGCCCAGTCACGGTGGAGATAAGGAACTTGCCATCCCATTATCCGGCAGGTCAGAGCATACAAACAGGCCTCTGAAAGACACACTTCTCCCTCACGGGTTATTTCTTCCTCACGGTAAGCATTCTGCAAGCCTTGGCTATTTCCCTGCCCCTTAGGTTGTAGGATTCTGACATCTGTGGTGCTCACAGGCCTGGATCCTGAACCAAGAAGTCTGGGACCACGTGCACGGGAGCGCTTGTGTGTGCAGACAGCTGGCCCTCCTGTGCAGCCACGCCCAGAAAGGTCACCTTCACAACTTGGCTCAGAACCCCAGGGTTGGCCCCATGCTGGCTCCAGTCATGGCTTGTATAAAAAGAATCTAAAGGCTTTGAGTGTGGAAGCTTCTCTGACATAAACTCAGCAACCTCCCTTCCCTGAACCCCGATCTGGGGCTCCCAGGCGGCTCTTGAAGAGAGAGACTCTCCCCCCTCCCCGCAGGTGTGAGAGGTACAGTACACATCGGGGCCAGAGGCAGAGAGTGGGCCTCGAGGGAGCTCTGCCTCCGGCTCGCCTGCCCCTGAGGGTCCTTTGAAGAGTCGATGCTCAGGTCTGAGCTCTGGGTACGATGATGGCATCTGCTCTTTGGCTGAACCCAGGAAAGGAGTTGCTGGTGGTTCCTGAAGGAGATGCAGATGCTGGGGGTGGGGGGCAGATGGTCCAGTGAAGTGATACTCTGTGTCTTGTTTCCCTGTTGCTCTCCCATGGCCCTTGGTGAAGCCCCTTTACATGTTCTAGTACGATCGCAGTGGCCACAGAGAAGGGAATGGCCCCGAACACCCATACTCAGGCCAGGGTGGCATAAAGGGAGCAGGTAGCTGGAGTCCTTGTCCGACAAGGGGGTGGAGCAAACAGCATTGACCAGAGCCGCCTGCAGGACAGGTGACTCAGGGGATGAGGGTGGTGCTGAAGGACCCTGTCGTGCCCCTCCCGCCGGGACAATCTCCAGCATCACGTTGGAGGGTCTGCGGGTCATTTTACTAAGACAGGCAGCACTGTGACAAAGGCACCCAGGGGGATGCGGCTACACTGAATGTGCGGCCGGAAGGTCAGGACGTGTGCCTTCCCAGTCCTTCCAGCGCACGAGGAGAAGCATCCGTCTTCTAACGAACGACCTGTTAACAAGAGCAGCTGCCCAGCCTGTTGGAAAATGAAGCACCAGAGGCAGGAGAAGACTGCAAATCATGCTCACCTGGAATACGTCTGGACAATGCCCGCCACTCCCAGGGAAATCTGCCTGTTTTCTCATCATTGTCTCGAAAGAGGAGATGAAAGGATGGCGGGGATTCGCCGCGCACAGGGCTCCCACGGCTTTAGAGGGCAGGGCCAGGCTGAGTCATGATGCCGTTCCTCCTAACTGAGCCGGCCCCGTGGTCGCCGCCTGGCTGGGCTGCACAAGGAGGGGAAGCCGACCTAATTAGCTTGGCCGGGAGCTGCCTGGCCTAGGCGGTGACAGACGGAACGTCCTCATCAGAGATCCCAGGCTGAGAGGCTGTTCCCAAACTGGGTCAGGAGTCCTTGGCTGCCCATCCTCCAGGGAAAGGCTGGGAGGTGCTCGTCATGCAGATCCAGCAGCAAATACCAGCCCCAGCGCCCTGGCCTCTCTTCCGGCGCGTGCACTCACAAGTCTGCAGCCGTCTAGGGGGGCGTGTGTGCCACCCTTGAAAAGGCTCCTTCCCCGTCACCCAAGGTGCCTGTTCTCTGGATCTGTCTGTAGGAGGTTCTTGGGGGTGTTGGGCGGAAATTCCTTTCTGGACGATGGGGCCCAGGGTAACAAACCCAAGTTGGGGTTTTGAGAGCCTGTTTGGGGTGCAGGGTGAGACAGGACAGGCAGGGTGGCACCAAAGCCAGCGTCTGCCATCTTGAGAGTCACCCAGACAACCCGACTGAACGTCCTCAGGAAGAGTCAGAGGGACGAGGCAGTGTG
Source organism: Mesoplodon densirostris (assembly GCF_025265405.1). NCBI lineage: Eukaryota > Metazoa > Chordata > Mammalia > Artiodactyla > Ziphiidae > Mesoplodon > Mesoplodon densirostris. The sequence goes on along the minus strand of NC_082674.1, from coordinate 18,471,008 downwards.
GACAAGGACGGCCAGGAGGGTGGGCTCTGGACGGAGGGGAGGCTCCACCCCGGGCCTCACGCTTCTCCTCATCCACCCAGGAGGGAGCGTCCCCCGCACACAGCATGCACCCACGTGTGGGGAAAGCATTCACTGGGGCGGGGGGGACCCTCAGGGACCGACCTGCCAGGACGAGGCTGGTGTCCTGATACCCTGAATCCTGGCTCTGAACTCCAGTTCTCCCCTCGGTGCCTGGGACTCAGTGTCTCCACTTGCAAACAATGGTGAACGGCACTTACACCTTGAAGGGTGAGAACTGTTCAAGTGTAGTGTATAAAGGCCAGCGGGCCAGAAGACTAAGCATTCTAGCCGAGGGGAGGAGCTCCATTAAGGGTGTTTGTTCCCTGTGGGAAGATTAAAGGCAGAAGGGCCTTCAGGAAATGACTGCCTCTGGGGGGCAGGTTGGCAGATCAAAGCCACCCTGTGCCCCTGGAGGTTTGAGTTAGCCACCTGGGTGGAGACAAGGTCACCGAGACCATCAGGGAAGCTGGGGGTTTGGGGGGAGGGATGGGGGCGCACCCACTGGCCAGGGCTTCAGGCCACAGGCCGGGACCCTCAGGGACACTGCTGCCCAGCTGGCCCAAGGGCACGTGTTGACCCAAGGGCAGGCCTCCCCCAGGGAGCGCCAGAACTACAGGCTGAATCCCAGCCCAGCCTGCACTAGAACCAGATGAAATTCAGAGTCCAGCCCCTTACGACCCAACTAAGGCCTGTCCCTCCTCTAGTTCCAGCTGCAACAGGAGCTGTGACCCCCTTTCAAGGAAGTCCCTGAGCCAGGCTCAGGGAAAGCTGGGCCTCTGCCCCCAGACCTCTCCTCCCCGGCCCCGGCCCCCAGATGGAAACCCTAGGAACTGCCCTGGGGCTCCAGAGGGCATGGCTAGCCAAGCTCGCCTTTGCTGCCCACTGGAACACAGAGCTGAGTCCCTGCCTGTGGCCACAGGCTTTTCACAGCTGGGGCTGGAGAGGACTGAAGCAGCCCCTGCTCCTCATGGATGGTGGAGGCTCCTACAAAACAAAGTGCAGGGGCTTTGTGGCCACGGGCCTCCGAAGCCCCTTCGGCTGCCTTCATTGTGGATAACTAAGGCCGCACCATTTGAGCATGGCTGGCGGAGCTGCTGGGTGCTGGTGGTGATGCACAGAGTTTGCACAAACCACAGCCATCGGTGGGACAGCACTAACTTCTATACCGTCCTCTGTATTTTCTGGGCTGAGTCTCTAGAACCTGCTAAATATTCACCAGTCTAATTGGCAGTGATCATGGCAAATATGTAAGTTACCGGCGATATCAAAGAAGTTACAGAGCCACAGAGCGTCAGGCTGGAAGTGACCTTTTAGTCCAACCCTCACTCGAATGGGGCAGCTGAGGCACAGGCCAGAAAATGATTTGTCAACAGTCAGAGTGACAACAGAGGCAGAGTGAGGACCAGGCTAGAGCCCCTGTATCCCAGTCCAGGGCTGTGCCCTGCGTTCCCCCTCAAGGGAGCACCGCCAGTTCTGCTCCGCCTTCACCTGCTGCACTCCCATGCATCTTAATGATTCACATCTTTAATTCTCATGCCTTGGGGTAATTTTGCAAAGGGCATGACTGAGACATTCAAACAAAGCACATACGTTCGTTCTCAGGTTAGTTTTCCTGATTTAAATCCTTATGATTAAAGAGGAAAATACAATTATAGGTAAGAGAAGAAAAAAAGAAAAGAAAAAGAATTTTTCTAAGCTTGGTCACCCCCAAAACACCTGAATCCTGATGGGGTTTTAATAATCAAACCAAAGAGGTCCAGCGCAGAGGGCTGCAGGGGAGAGACCTGACCTCGAAGGGGCATGAACCACGCCGCAGCCTGGCTATTTGTTCACTTTTGTCTTGCAAGCCGGCATTCTGGCTGCTTCTATCTAGAAGTGTCCACGGTGCCTAGCAGAGTCTGATGATGACTCACCAGAAGAGCAAGGGTGGGGGGTGGTTGGGAACCCAGCACAGTCCCCATAAGAATGTGGAGTAGGGGCTTCCCTGGTGGCGCAGTGGTTGAGAGTCTGCCTGTCAATGCAGGGGACACGGGCTCGAGCCCTGGTCTGGGAAGATCCCACATGCCGCGGAGCAACTAGCCCCGTGAGCCACAATTACTGAGCCTGCGCGTCTGGAGCCTGTGCTCCGCAACAAGAGAGGCCGTGATGGTGAGAGGCCCGCGCACCGCAATGAGGAGTGGCCCCCACTTGCCTCAACTAGAGAAAGCCCTCGCACAGAAATGAAGGCCCAACACAGCCATAAATAAATTAAAAAAAAGAATGTGGAGTGGCCATCACCATCATGGGAATAAGACTCACGTTGCATCTGGGAATTCCCTGGCGGTCCAGTGGTTAGGACTCTGAGCTTTCAACTGCCAAGGGCGCGGGTTCAATTCCTGGTCGGGGAACTAAGATCCCGCATGCCACATGGCGGGGCCGAAAAAAAAAAAAAAGACACACACTACATCTAAAGAGGCAGCGAAGTGGCCAGAATGGTGGCCTGACCACCTGAGGCTAGTGACAAGAGCCGGAAAGGCTGAACACAGATGGGGAACCCACCTGGCAGACAGGTGGGTTTGCAGGAATTTTATTTCGTGAGGGTCAGAGGGAGGAAGGGGCACAGAAGCCAGAGCCACCTCTAGCCTCTGCCAGGTCCCATGGGAGTCACCCCCTGCTCAGGAGCCAGAGAGTCTGGGGCCAAAAAAAAAAAAAAAAAAAGGAGTGGTGGGCGTGGGGGAAGCTACTGAAATACCCGACTCCTTCCCCAAAGAGCCGCCCACCAGCGAGCCTCCCAGCTACACAGCAATGTCTCAGGAACACACTGTTCTCTTTGTTGGGGCAGAAATCTGCCCGCTGCTGATTATGCAGCCCGATGAGTAGGCCCCTCCCTCTCTCTGTCTAATCTGGAGTCGTCCTGCTCAGCAGGCACAATTGCATGCAAGCGATCCCAGAAAAAGCACAGAATGAATTTTCTTGCCATCCGCATTGTCCTGCAGGTATTGCGAATGTCTGAGATTCCAGGTATGGAGTCGTGCAGAGACAACCTCTGCAACCAGGGGCACTGCAACCTCTGAAGAATGTCTCCCTGGGCTGGTTACGGTAGGGCACACCGTGTGCCCAGAAGCCAGCAACTGACATTCCTCCGAGAAAGGAGCCCTTTTCAGTTTCAAAATGCGAGTGATGTTTTAAATTGAAACATCAAATGAAAATACTTGCGAAAAAAAAACCCTTCAGTGGCTGCTTCTGGAGTAGGGAGGTTGACTGGGAAGGGGCACAGAGAACTTTCTGACGGAAGTGTGCCTTTGGTTGATGAGGATGTGGGTTACTTGGACGTCTGCATGTGTCAGTCAGTGCATAGCTGATTGAACTGTACACCCAAGATCTAGGCACTTCCTTGTTTAGAGTTACACTAAACCATTATTTAGAGAGGAACTTCGGGCCGGGGTGATAGTGGTAAGGAACCCCAGATCAATGAGTTTTCCAGATAAAAATGGTAACAGTTTAAAAATCAAAAATAATTTTAGCTTTGCAATTTTGAAAGAAAAGGAACATACTGCAAAGTTCTAAAACTTAGAAACCAAAGAACACCAAGTTATTTAGACTCTTGCTGACACAAGCTCTTCAACCTGAGCGCCAGCGATCGGGCTGAAGGAAAATGGAACGCAGGGTGTGGCCCCAAAGCTTTCTCTGTCCACTCCGCAGTGCCGTCTCCACGGCATCTTAAATCCACCTCCCGTGCCTGTGACCTCTTTCCCCGCCACCAGCAGTTGCTACAGTGCCTCTCAATTAGGTTCAGTTCAACTTGTAACAGCCCCTAGCCCTCCCTGGAGAAGCTCACGGTCTAGCAGAGAATGGACCCAAGATCCCAACCTGCACCAGAAGGGAAGCTGGCTACGCGTCCACGCTGGGCAGAGCTGGAGATTTTGGACTTAACTCTGGTCCGTCAGCCACTCTGAGTCTCAGAGCTGTGCCTGCATCTCGCATCGCTGAGATGACCCAGTTTATCACAACACTGACACCCCCAAACTACTGCAGGAAGCAATTTCAGCTAATCAAGGCGCTCATCAGCTCTCCAGACTGGGCCACTCCTTTTCCAGACAGCACACACAGGCCGGGAGGCGCTCCGCGGCGGACAAGCAGATGCTGTTTCCACTTTTGTTCCCGTTAAACAGTAGCACAATCATGATTTATAAAAATATTCAAATCTTGAAAAGCATGTCAAAGTGCAGCCTCGTCAACTGCACTCAAAGAAGTGACTCACTCATTCCACGCGCATGATTTGAAATTGGATTTTTTAAACTAGCCTCAAAGAGATGTGGAGATGGGGAAAGTAATCAGGTTTTAAAACTCTTTTCTAGGAAATAGTTAATTATGTTCCCAAGCTCAAAATACATTAGTTATTCTATAAACCTAGAAATCAACTTCCAAAGCTCCAAACAGGTTTCTAAATCGGAGGAAATGTGTTCAAAGTGGCTTCAGAGTCACAGCTGAGTAGGCATCACATACAAATCATGTCACCGCTGTCAGAATCCTGTCTGTTTCTACACCTTTCTGCTCTGGGAGGAGATGGGGGAAGGTCAGGGGGCATTTCTAGGTAGTAAGGGCAGAGTTTTTCCCTAACACTGGTCCCGATTGCTTGAGTCACAAACCAGGATCTAATAAAAGGACACCTGGTGGTTTGTAAATTCAAAGGTTTAAACATAGCAAGTATATACCCAAAGAATTGCAAATTATAATAATACAATTTTCTCTGTGGCTTCCCATTTACCTATTTCTTCTCCCACCACCACATCTTTGTGCCAGCTGTTGAAGACCCCCTGCACTCTTTCCAGACATCTGAAGTCTGCTACTCATTTCAAGCCTCAGCTTCAGTTTCTCCTGGACTCCCTGTTTTCTGCACACGGGTGTCCGGCATGACCACACCACCCTGTGTCCTTCTGAACACTGTCTGAACATCTTGCTCCTTTCCACCCCGAACTGTGCTGGAAAGAGTCTCTGCTTTAGGGCAGAGACGATCTCACTCACTGTTCCCTTGCTGGGGGACAGCACAGGGCCTGCCATACAGTCGGCATCAATACATATTTGTGGGTTAAAGGAGAGTCCTGTATAAATTAATTACTCTCACAATACTAAACCCAAAGCAAATGCACTTCAACTATGGAGGCTTCTACCCTAGGAAAAGTAATCATCTGTTCCCACCCTTCTCAGCCAGTGGACAAAGCTCTATTTCTAGCAATGGATCCTCAAAAGAGTAAGGTTTTAGAATCCTAAGCGGTCCAGGGAGAAAAGATGTGTCATAAACACAATGAGATTGCTGAGCTATTTCCCTCGCCCCTCCATTATTTCCTGAGACCACACCAGGGATCTGGGAAATTCTGGATCTCCAAGTCCTGTTCCACTCAACCCCCTCCTCCCCCAAAACTTGCTTCCTCTGGGGGTGGCGGGGGGGAGTAGGCACAGACCAGGGGCTGGCTCCACGTCCCCCAGCTCTGACTTGCTCCAGCTGTCCCCTTTCTCCTCAGCATCCTTGTCCAACTCTGGGAAGTGAGATTGCTGAAATCAGGTGGGGATTCTGATGCCTCCATCAGTTACCCCAGAGCCAGGGCACATCACCAGATCATCGAAAATCCAGCTGCTGCTTGGGCCTGACAATCGTGGAGCAAGAAAATAAATACCTATCCAGGCATTCCTAACTTACACCCAAAGAAGGCAGGCACTTTAAGTGGAATGTTGATCAAATTGCTCCCATCTGCCCATTTTCTGTATGCGGTGGCAGCCAGCCCCTTGATTCCCTCTCCAATCTCCCCCCAGAAAAGTGAGAGATGTGGGCAACTCTAACGGGTCCCCACCACCCTGGGCAGGAGGGAATGCCCAGCAGTCAGGAATCAAATGGTAAGTGGGAACCTGCGTACAACTTCAGTGAATTTGCTGAAAATCCAAAAATAATGAAGCCTTGCAAACCCATTTCCTTTGACAGAAGAAACTTCATGCAGCAAGAAAGAAAGGGCTTTGGGAAAACCTATAGGATCTTCTCCTGTGCCTAATACAATTTTAACCACGAAAGGAAACCTCAGCCACAGGGACCTCTGTTAAGTGTTCAGCCCGTTCAGGTTTTCAGGGTAATTTCTCTCTGACAGCTGTTTGCTCTGCCACTTTGAGGCACAGAAAGGGACAAAATCAAAGATCTTCTGGAGTCTTGGGAGGCATGGGGCAGCCTCACTCAGGCTCTGCCTTGGGTCTTCTAGGGTCATGTTGCTGATACTGTGGCCGCTAGTCAATGTGGTTATTTCAATTAAAATTAATTTTATTTGAATAGATTAAACAATTCAGTCCCCCAGTCACATGAACCACATTCTAAATACTCAACAGTACTAGATAGCACAGTATAGACTATCTCTATGACTGCAGAAGATTCTGGGCAGTGGGCAGTACTGTTCCAGGGAGTCCCTGCCCCGATCTTTCTGAATTTCCTAATGCAGGCGCCAAGCAAGACAGCAGTGACATGGCTGGGTAGTGGCTACAGCAGGATCAAGTTCACTTCTAGTCTGCTCGCTCTCTTTCCCTCCAGCCCCTCCTGACCCTGCCCAGAGGGGCTTCTCCCCACCCAGAGGCCTGCAGCTCCTGGCTTTGCAGAGCACGCTGAGGCCCCAGGCAGCAGTCTCCTGCCTGGCTGGGCATTTGCTCCGACTTGCCGTATCCACCTGGATGTCAAAGCACCTCACTGGCACTCCAGCCCCCGGCCCACTTGGCCAAGCGAGGGACGGAAGAACAGAGTCTACGTGGGGGTCTCAGAGAAAGGAGACTGACTACAGCCTCTCAAACCCCAGACTTCCAGATTGTCAGGGGGATCCTTGCCTGCTTTCCAGATGATGACTTTTACATACAAACAAACAAACAACAGCAGCAACAAACACTATCATGCCCAGCATTTGAGTTTGAGAACTCACGGGATCTTGCTTTCACGGCCAGTGTATAAAATCCTAGGATCCTGGCCTGAAATCCGGAGTCAACCATTCCCACAGTCCATCTTTGTCCCCCTGGACATTCTGTGCTCAGTGCTCACGTAACACAGGATTCTTTTTCAGAATGGCATCCACATGGCTGGTTTCCCTTGACTTCAGTGCTGAGGAAACGGCCCCTGGCCCGCACACCTCTGACCGCGGTCAAGCTCAGGTCACACGCACATGCGCACCAGCCTCAGCCCAGCCTTCTCTCTCCACCCAGCTGGCATTTCGCTCTTCTCCATAGACCTCAAGACCGTATTGTTTTAGGATCCAGCGGAAGATGCTCGGGGCTAACACACCTTCCCCGACTCCTCCGGCCGTCCGCTTCCCTTCTCTGAGATGCCTACAGTACCTTCCCACCTGGCCCTATCTCTCCGGGCAGAGGTGAGTTCTGGTCTCTTTCTGCCACCTCTGCTCATCCTGGCTGAGTCATTGCTGCACCGTCCCCGACACAGGCCTGTGTAACTAACATGTTTTTGGGGCGGTTAGGATCGGGGGAGCATGTGCACATGTGCACTGCCTGAGGTGCTGAGCACGGCTCTACCCTAGGAAACAATCGGAAGGAGTAATAGAGAGAAAAGAGGAAGGAGAGATGTAAATGGACAGCAGCCGCCGGAGAGGCAAAACCATGGAGAGATTGCCAGGGAGGAAAAAAAGAGAGATTTACTTTAATCCTGTTTTCAAAGTAAACTGTAGTTGCCAAGAAAAAAAGCCAACCTGCTCCAAATATGTGAGGACCGGAGGGAGTCAGTAATTTCATACCAAGAGAAACAGCAAGGCCGGGTAGAGGTGGCTGTGATTGGACATTAAGTCATTCTCAGAGGGCTCAGGGTTTTGTTTTGTTTTGTTTTGTTTCCTACCCTATGGAAAACTCGTGGTTCTTAGACGGTGGCAGAACAAATAGAACCGTGACTTATGTTTCTCAATTTACAGAGCTGATTTCATGGGCTTTCGACAGGAATATGATATTCTGACCATTGCAATTCTTCTTGACGCTGGAGTGTTTGGAGGGCAGATGTCCCATATGCCACGCTCTTTGATTTGTTTCTAGGGCCTTCCAGGTATGTGAGAAACTCTCATAGGAATGCAAATTGATGGCGACTACGGATGCAGAAGTCTGAGCTCCTGAGTCTGCCTGCTGTAAATAACCTTCCCCCTGCACGGCCATGGAAGCCATCAGAAGAAAGGGAGATGCCAGAGAAATCAGCAAAGGAGAGCGAGCTCCTGCCTTGTCACCCTCCTTGGATTCCACAGGACAGTGGAACCTCTGGCCACTCCTGCTGGGCTGGAAGCCACTGAGTTCTTGCTTCCTGGCCAGGTCCCCGCTGAAGGATGGAGCTGCTGCTGTCACAAACTGGGGGGCCCCTGGGGAGAGGTCCTTGTCCTCTGGATGGTGACAAGGCAGTGGTGGGAGGAGAGGGGTGTTCTCCTTGCAGACACCTTTCCAAATTTAAGGGGTGTTGGAAAGCACTGTGGAGAAAGCAGGTCATGTCAGTAGTCTGGTACTATCCTAGCTCTTGAGTTCAGACGTGGGATCATGTGTGTTCATTTTACTGTCAGGTCACAAAAGTTATCGAAATGTTGCATGTACTATTTTGAATCTATCTTATCACATCAAAAATCGTATGTGGTACTCAGGGATGTCCAATATCTCTGGATGCAAAGTGAAATCTCTAAGACAAGCCTGGCTCTGAGAACGGCTGCTATCAAACCATCTTAGCAGGTAAGCAAAGCCCTCTCTGGGACCGAGAGTGGCCCTCACTGGCCCTCTGAGACCTGGCAGTGCCACCCAGGCTGTGTGAAGGACACAGGCGGCCACGCAGAAAGGTAACACACCTGAGGTCAGGTGACCGGCTGCAGCTTGGGCTGGGGGAGGAGTGGGGGCCAGCCGATGCAGCAGCGGCTCCAGGATTCGGTTTATAAGTAAAAACAAGCAGTGGAGGAAGAACAGCTGGTATTGAGTCTGGCGCTAGGATTAGTCTGCAACGCTAATCACCAGAAGTGGAAAAAATTAGGAGGTCCTGCCTGCCAAGGAGGTTTTCAAACACATGCGTGTGCTGCAGTTGCGGTAGGATTAGATTCTCCCAGCGCCAGAGAGCCCGGTGCCCGCAGCCAGGACCAGAGCCCGTTCCTGGGCACCACACCCCAGAGCCTGGCTCTGAAAGGACTCGAGAAGGTCCGGTCCCCTCTCTGGGGCTGTGAGTACAGAAGGGATACTTTGGAGAAGGCCAGCCCTCTAAGTTCCTCTGTGATGCCCTGGAGAGAGGCTGGGACCAATGGGCAGTGAGAGAGATGGAATGCCCCTGATCCCAGTGGATGCTGCAGAGTTGACCATTATACTAGCTGCCACTGAGAAGATTATGAGCATCCTACAGGCTGAAGTGGGGTGATGTTCAGGACATACACAAAAACCAGGGGAAAACCCGGACATCTGAAACTGCTTCAAACACCTGTGGAGCAATATTATCATGTGCCCTGGGCCACGTGGTGCAATGATCTGGACGCAACTCACCAACAAGCATGGTAAGGGGGTAGGGGGAGGGACAATATAGGGGCAGGGCGTTAAGAGGTACAAACTCTTAGGTATACAATAAGCTACAAGGATATATTGTACAACATGGGGAATATGGCCAATGTTTTATAATAACTATAAATGGAGTGTAACCTTTAAAAATTGTGAACCACTATATTGTACACCTCGCTTATATAATATTATTGTATATCAACAACAACAAAAAAGCATTGTGAGGGGGTGACTGGGGGGCACCCTGTGACCTCCTACCACCTCTTCCACTGCCCTCAGGGCTCCCTACCACCCCCTAGAATGCCACTACAGGAAGGCTTCCAGTAGCCCCTCACATCTTGGTACAGTTTCCTTTAAAAATGGGCTTTCCTTCAAACAGAGAACTGAGGCAGCAGTGAAGTGCCAGGTACTTGGGGCTGGGGGTGAGGAGAGAAGAAGAGATTAGCCCAGCAGGATGCAACAAAGACTTCGAAACTGCCATGGACTGAATTGTGTCCCTCCCAAATCCATATGTTAAAGCCCTAACCTCCAACGTGACTGTATTTGGAAATAGAAGTTTTATGGAATTAAAGTTAAATGAGGTCCTGATGCATTAAGATTAGTGTCCTTACAAGAAGAGACACCAGAGGGGGCTTAAGTTCTCTACCCCCACCTCTCTCTGCCATGTGAGGACACAGCAAAATGGTGGCCATCTGCAAGCCAGGAGGAGAGCCCTCACCAGACCCTATGATGGCACTCTGATCTTGGACATCCAGCCTCCAGAACGGTGAGACACAAAGTTTCTGTTGTTTAAGGCACTCAGTCTTTGGTATTTTGTTGTGGCAGCCAGAGCTAATACAGAAACTAAATTCATGCAAAGCAAGGCCCATATGAGATGCAGGAGAGACACCCTGATGGCAATGAGTAGTGGACACAGGACCAAAAGTGGAAGAGAAAAGTAGGTGACAGGTCACTAGAATCCACCCTGGACTAGATGGGAACTGAGGGAGTCTTTAGTGGTCTTCAACTTCAGGGTCATGATGAGGGGTCACTCACACCATTGCCAGCCCAGGATCAGGGGTCACTCCTACTATATGGCTGGCCCAGGGTGAGGGGTCACTCACACCAGTGCCAGGCCCTTAGGCTGAAACAAACCCTGTTCTCAGAACTCTCTGGAGAAGACTCAGTAGCCTTCCGCCCCTCCAGTCCTGTATCTTGGAAGTGTGCCCTGTGACAAAGCACGTGTTTTTGTAGCAGCGTGGATTGGTTTTGTTTCAATTTGGACTGCGCAGAGCTGAAAAAGATGCTCAGGCCAGTGGTGTGCCTGTTCCTGAGAAACTTCTTGTTACGATAACAGGAAAGCATTTCTGGAGAAGCTGCCAGTACAGTTTCTCCCCGATATCCTTCCCACGTCCCCCAGCAAGCCCAAACCCTCACTTTGGTGTTGCTATTTGTTTCTACAAAATGTGGAGCTTTTCAAAAGACATTCAATTTTCTTTGTTGCTATTCAGTTGCCATAATCAATTAAAATCTATCAATGCCCCGGAATAAATTTGTGCTAGGTGAAGAAAGAGCCTCAGTGCAATCTCCCGACATGATCTCTATTACCTTATGTTACTTTAATAGCTAGAGTAATAGTTTGTTATTAATGGAATTAAGCAATTTAGTTCAAGTTTCCCAGAGGTCTTATAAGACAACTATTATAATTTGTATTCTCAGATTTTCCATTGAGTAGATGCCATGTGTTTTACATTACTGGCTAATGTTTCGAGAGATAGCAGTAGATATTTAATATCTGGCTTTGTTTAATGATTCTAAGCCTCTTTCAACGTAGGTAAGTGCTGCTGGAATTCTGAACAGTTTAAAAGTCTACATCGTACAGATAATTATCTCAAATATTATTCAGCCCCATTTCAATTTGTACTTTGACTTTGTCACCCATCCATCCTAAAGATTTGAGCCAAATGTGTTTTTCCATTTTTCGCACTGAAGACAGTCTCCTGTCCCTATGGAGAAAACCAGGAAACAAGCTTCTAATGAGCACATGTCTCAGACACACACGTACATGCAAACACACATACACATACGGCACTCACGCCAGTTTAGCATATTTATTCATATAAATATGAATACTCATATTTAATCAAAGATTAAAAAAATTTTTTTGATGGTTGCAAAACCTGTTTTTAGAAGGAATAAATGTATTCACTGCATTACGAAACAGCTTGAGAAAACAAGATCTTACAATGTACACCATCTCTGTGTTTAAATAGTTTCATTTCTATTCATGAGTTCCCTGATTAGATACATGGAAAATATCATCAGTAGAATATGAATAATTCTGACAAATTAATAGCCGATTTTTTTTTAAAGAATGAAAATACGTGTAAGCACCTCATCTTCATTAGATAAAGCTGCTATCCGGGGTGCACGAAAATCGTGGCCCGCCTGGCCGCGGCACAAATCCCTGGCAAACAGCAAGCAATGAAAGAAAAGGCGAGGGGCCTCCAGGGAATTGAGTAGAAAAGGGCAGCGCTAGTTGCAAGAACAGGTTGGGGCAAACACCCAGCGGCCAGGAGTGTGGAGTGTTCCACTTTGTCATTCCTGTGAGGTAGGCAGGGCAGAGGTGATACAGCCATGGGCTTTTAGAGCAGGAAAAGACCTCAGAAATTGTCCAGAATCATCCAACTGCCCGTTACAGGAATACCTCGGAGATATTTCGGGTTTGGTTCCATACCACCGCAATGAAGTGAATATCTCAATAAAGCGAGTCACACAGGTTTTTTGGTTTCCCAGTGCATATAAGAATTATGTTTATGCTATACTGTAGTCTAGTAAGTGTGCAATAGCAGTACGTCTAAAAAAACAGCTGTATACCTTAATTCCAAAATGCTTTACTGCTAAAAAATGCTATCATCTGAGCCTTCAGTGGGTCGTAATCTTTTTTTTTTTTTTTTTTTTTTTTTTTTTTTGCGGTACGCGGGCCTCTCACTGCTGTGGCCTCTCCCCGTTGCGGAGCACAGGCTCCGGACGCGCAGGCTCAGCGGCCATGGCTCACGGGCCCAGCTGCTCCGCGGCATGTGGGATCTTCCCGGACTGGGGCACGAACCCGTGTCCCCTGCATCGGCAGGCGGACTCTCAACCACTGCGCCACCAGGGAAGCCCGGGTCGTAATCTTTTTGCAAGTCATGTCAAAGATCACGGATGACAGGTCACCATAACCAATATAATAATCACGACAAAGTTTGAAATATTGAGAGAATGACCAAAATGTGACTCAGAGACACGAAGTAAGCAGTGCTGTTGGAAAAATGGTGCCGATAGACTTGCTCGACGCAGGGCTGCCACAAGCCTTCAGTTTGTAAAAAATATAGTATCTGTGAAGCTCCATAAAGCAAAGCGCAATAACATGAGGTCTGCCTGAACACCTGAGACTATTTCCATTGTTGCAGGAGATGGAGGGAGGAAAGTGATCCACCCAAGATAACACAACCATCACGCAGAGAGGCAGGACCTGAATTCTGGCTTTTGGGCTCAGAGTCCAGGGCTTTTTCTGCTAGGCTGTGTGGAAATTAAGTCATACCCATCAGACACTTGATGCCTGCATGGTGCTGGAGCCCGTGGTGGGCAGTGAGGGCACCGTGGTGAGTGAAAGGAGCTCCTGTCTTCCAGGAGCTGACAGCCCCAAGTGGGAGACGAGGGAAGAGTGAACACACTGCGAGGACGCAGCCAATGCTGAGGAAGGGGTGCTGCTGTATGCGAGAAAGACTGGCCCACATCTCGGCTCTCTCGCTTCCTCGCCCTTGACCTTGACCACGTTACCTAATGTGTTTGAGCCTCAATAGATTCATCTGTGAAAATGGCAATAATAATAATACCTGCTTGACAGGATTACTGCAAGGCACTCAAAAGTAGACATTCTAGGACCAAAGAGAACACACCCACACCAGCTCATGTGAAAGGGAGGACTCCTGCAAGACCGTGGTGAGGTTTCAGAGGGAGCCAGCAGGTGGGCAGAAACAGGAAGAGCTTCAGGGACCAGCCACGATGAGCTCCATCTCTTGTTCAAGGTTCTGCTTCTCCTAGGCCATCATCTTCCTTTTCCTTTCCTTCCCTATCACTGCCTTTGAGACTGAACCTTGACAGGCACAGAGCTCCAGAATAATTGCTCTTGTGTTGCATCTGTATTACCATTCAGCTGAAGTGCCCAGCCCCAAATGGAACTCTCTCTGGTTCTCTGGAGAGAGATCCTATTGGTCTAGTGAATTTTTAAAAGTCAGGAGCCATCAGCCCTACGTTGCGGGCCAGCCGATGGAAGGGCACCCTTGAAATCAGGACTCTGCCCCTCATCCAGTAAACTAGAGGGGTGGGGTTGCATGACCTGCTAGCAGCAGCAGGGGTTGTGGGTGGGTGCAGATGTTTCCAGAAGCTGGAGTGGGCAAGGCAGGCGGCCCCAAACTTGTCTGATACAGAAGGCCCTCAAAGGTTCGTTTCTTTTCCTGCACTCAAAGTACAAACAGCATGTCATGATAAAGAGGGAATGGCTGGTTCTGCCTTGGGAGGAGGCCTAGGTGGGCAAGTCCAGACAGGGTGACGGGAATGGCATTCCAGGTAGAGGAAAAGGCATGGAAAAGGCACCGTGGTATAAAGTACAGAGTGTGATCATGGGTCGTGCTGTCAGCACGGGGATGGGGATGTTCCAAAGGCAGATGTCTGGACCTTATCCTACCTGGACGGGGGGAACTGGCAGTGTGGTTTGCACCCTGGAGGATCATTCTGGAGGCCAGTGTGCAGAAACCGGAAGGGAGCAAAGAGGGGGAGGGGGAGAAATGAGGCGGGAGACCACAGTGGTCCTGCAGGTTACAAGTGGTGAGCACCTGCTGAACCAAGTCAAGAGCAGCAGGGATGGAGGAGAGGGATGGGTGGGGAGAGGTTAGGAGACAGAGCTTAGCTCCAGGGCTTGGGGATGGGGAGTGACGGAGGAGAGGGCTGGGGGCACGCCCACACTTCTGACTTGGGGACGGGGTAGATGGCGTGGCCATTCCCAGAGGAGTGGGCTGGAAAAAAGATGACGAGTTCTGTGAGGTCTTGTGGCACCTGGGGATCATCCTGGGGAGAGCAGGGGGACATGTTATACAGACCCTGGGGATGGGTCTGGGAGATACTGGTGTATAGTTGAGGGACAGGAGATCAATAGCACCTAGAAGGCTGGAGGACAGTGATAAGGGCTTCACACTGCTTGGATGGGGGAGAGGCAGAGTGAGAGGGTCAGGAGTGGAGCTGAAGGCCCAGCTGGGTGGGACGCTGGCATGAGTGGGAGCTGCCAGCCCTGTGATGTCATTGACATCCCCCATCGCCTTCAATCACCGGCCCTTCCGAAGAAGAGCCCTGGTCCACGTAGGGCCCTGCCACCACATTCCCAGAGGACCTGGGCCTCACCTCCACCTTCTCCTGAGCAGGAGTAAAGAGTCACTGGAGAAACTCCTTCTGAAACCCCAAGCCCACATGTCCCTGCGCTGAAGGCCTTGAGTTCTGGGCCAAGAACAGCAGCGCTAGAGGCTGTGGTGGTCCACCCACCCACCCACCTGCAGAAGAGTGGGAGCTCTTAGGGGGTTCAGGGAGAGAGAGGGGCTTTTCTGGTCCATCAGAGGGTCCTCGTTCCTATTAGGAGCAGTGAACTTTTGCAGAGTATCAGGGAGAGCTGCTGGTCTCCCCCACAGCCTCCTGACAAAAAAGGGCAGTGATCTTCACCTTAGAATCGAATGTGAAGGAAGGCGGGGAAGGGCGCAGCCTGGCTTCCTAGACCGGCACAGCTGGTAACTGGACTGGGCCCAGGATGCCTTCGCCACCCTCCAGAGGCCCCTGTAACCCAGCTGCTGGCATGGGGGGTTTTGGCCGAGAGCCCATCCATTTAACCAGCCCTCGGGGTGGGTGATGCATTAATATTGAACGACTACCACTCTGTTTACTTTTACGAGCCCTAAGTTCCCATAAATCCAAGTCAGAATCAGTCTTCTTCTATGGAAGATATTAATGGCAATTCCATTATTTAAATCCAATCAATGCTTTTTTTTTTTTGGTCCCTTTGTACCGAGGCAGAGTAGTCTGGAGGGGGCTTTTGACCAGCCAATGGACAAAAAAAAAAAAAAAAGTCAAATGGCCTTGCTCACATCTCAGGACTGCCGTTAGATAACTGCTTAGGAAAAGAGGATTCAGTTTCTCTCCATTTATCCGACAGAATCGGAAGGTTTTAATTCCACTGGCCTAGGAAAAATAAAAATTCTTCTCTCGCATTCACTGCATCCTGCCTGAGTGCTGTCAGGGACACTCAGCATCACTGCTTTTTTTTTTTTTTTTTAGCGGTACGCGGGCCTCTCACTGTTGTGGCCTCCCCCGTTGCGGAGCACAGGCTCCGGACGCGCAGGCTCAGCGGCCATGGCTCACGGGCCCAGCTGCTCCGCGGCATGTGGGATCTTCCCGGACCGGGGCACGAACCCATGTCCCCTGCATCGGCAGGCGGACTCTCAACCACTGCGCCACCAGGGAAGCCCGTCACTGCTTTTTAAACTCAGAACTTAGCTGCAATCTACTGCTTTCCAATCAAATTTAATTTTTTTTTTTTTAACTATGAACCCATCTCTTCTAGGAACTGTCTTCAATGGACTACAAAATAGCTAAAAGAAGTGGGGGTTATTTGTTCCCAGAAGTAAAAAGGCACAAAAACGAGACAGAAACCTAGAGGTCTAGGATATCACAAGGCCAACAGACCCCCCTCCAGGATGCTCTTGCCCATGGGGGCTTCTCCCACCTGTATGCTCACTGAAAAGTGGAGGACCATGTGAGGGTGTGGAACTCCAGCCTCACCACCAGCAGAGGCAGGCTGGAAAAAAATCTGCTTAATATAGAACTGTAACTAAGATTAACATAAATAATATAATAATACAAATATAACTAAGAGGACGATGTTTTCAAACCCAAACCAGGGGCCTGGACGGGAGGAGAACCCTTCCGGTATCCGCCTGAAGGCCTGTCCTCTTCTTCCTGGCTGACTCCCTCCCTCCTCTGGGATTTAACATGGGTGGGTGTCACCTCCTTCTGGAAGCTCCCCCAGCTCCCTGGCCAGATTCCATCCTTGCACTTTTCACCGCGTGGTGCTGATCCATTCGCTCGCCCACCTCTCCCCTGGTTCACTCAGCAGCCTCAGGGGCCACGGCAGTGTTGTGCCCGAAGCAGGGGCTCTGCCCCCGCCAGGCTCTCTGCCTCCAGGGATGGAGCCTCGTCTCATGCCTCAGTGTGCAAGCTGTCCTCTCAGAGACTCCTCTCGGGAGGGATTCAGCAGTGCAGGCTTCTGAGAACGCTTCCTTGTGGCGGGAGGCAGGACTTCTGGCTCACCCTGCTTTAGGAGGCAGCTGGGGACTAGCTGTTCCCCATTTCCATTCAAAACAAAACAAAGGAAAATGCGCTTAAATTGCAGCAAGGGAGATTTAGGTCAGATAGAAGAAAAGCCTGTAGGAGCCACCTCAGTGGGGACTGTGGGAGCTGATGGAATTTCCTGCCCTGGAGACCTGAGGCAGAGAGAGGCTCTAGTGTCAGGGCTGAGCCATCCCCAGGTCTTGCTGGAGGAGGAGAAGGACGGGGCAGGCCTAGCAGGTCCCCCTCCACGTGTGTCACTTAGCAGCCCCACAGCACGCCCTCACTGAGAACACAAGGACAAATTACATGGGAGCACACACGTAATAGAGCATCGTTTCTTGGGGGCTGTCGGAGGTTGTACTTGCTATCTGTCAGAGCCCACGGAGATGCCATGCTCTCCGCCTCCCCCTCCCTAAATGACAGTTTTGTTTTCTGTCAATCCGTCCACAAGGGCACGGGGCAC